>NW_025725584.1:0-300000 GCF_021461395.2 Schistocerca americana | reverse complement strand
TTGCCAGCATCACGCGCCTTCCAGCCGAACTCGCTACGGCAGCTAAGCAGTCGCAACCTACAGCGACTACCACAGGAAACCCCACACCCCACCATGGATAGACGACCAAATATACAAGGTCTCAAAATCTGCGTCTTCAACGCAGACGGTCTATTCAATCAAGCCCTCGAATTTAGAGAATTCATAAAAGAGGAAAACATTGACGTATGCCTAGTAGCCGAAACACACCTTAAACCAGGGGTAAGGGCATCTGTACCAAATTACAATTGTTACAGACGCGATCGGCCCACTGCAGGAGGCGGGGTCGCAGTTTACGTCAAACGAGGCATAGAACACCACCAGGTGTACCCACCAGCAACCCAACAGATAGAAACGGTCGCAATACAAATAGCCACCGTAACAGGACCCCTCACAGTCGTTGCAGCCTACCGCCCCCCTTCCCCAACGCTTGAAGAGGACGACATAGCTGCATTAAGCCAAATAAGAGGCAAGCTCCTAATAGGAGGAGACCTCAATGCCAAACACGCAGACTGGCACTCAAGAGTAAGTAATAGAGCTGGTCGACAACTGCAACGACTCGCGCGCACGCATCAGTTCCAAGTGTGGGGCCCAGAGGAACCCACCCACTTCCCGAAAAACGGGAACAGGGCAGACGTCCTCGACATTGCGCTCACAAAACACATCATGGGTTTTGTGTCCGCAAGTTCAATGAACAGAATGTCGTCGGACCACAACCCTGTCATTCTCGAGGTCGATATGGGAGAATGGCTCTCTACCCCACAGCTAAGAACCTCACACAAACACACAAATTGGGAACAGTTCCGCGCCAATATAGCTACAGAACTGACCCAAGCCCCGCCTCCAACAGCAGACACTGTCGAGCAAACGCTGGAAGACCTCACGAAAGCGATCCTGCAAGCAGCTGAGGAAGCCACGCCTGCGCCAGCGGGTCCCCCCCGCCCCAGGCAACTTCCCCAGCACCTGCTTGCACAAATAAGACACAAAAACAGGATCGCCAAAGAGTGGAAACTCACAGGCAACAGAAACACAAGGAGGCTGCTCAACAGACTACAAAGAGAGTTGAAAGTTGCGCTCACTGAGCACCGCAACCAGCAATGGTCCGAAAGACTATCAACTCTCAACTTAGAAGACCACAGTCTATGGCAAGCCACAAAACAGTTCACGAAAAGACGCGCTAGAATGCCGCCTCTGCACGGCGAACGTGGACTGCAGTTCAGCGCCGTAGACAAAGCAAACGCGCTAGCCGACGTGTTCGAGAAGCAATTCACGCCAGCAGAGGCACAGGACAGGGAACACGTCGAAACAGTTCGCAGACAACTGGCCACCTTTTTAGCAGCAGAAGACGAAGATGAATACACGCCACTCTTCAGCCCTGAAGACGTGGCAGGAGCCATCAAGTCACTGCCAATAAAAAAGGCACCAGGCCACGACCAGCTCACCAACGAACTCCTAAAACATATCCCGCCACTGGCAATAACCCACTTAGCTGATATCTTCAATGAAATTACGCGATCACAAAAATTCCCGACCCAGTGGAAACATGCAGAAGTAGTCGCGATCGCAAAACCAGGGAAAGACCCGGTATTCCCGCAGCACTACAGACCAATTAGTCTCCTGCCCACCCTCAGCAAACTGTACGAGCGCCTCCTCTTAACTCCGATTCAAGATCACATCAGAAGAGAGCAAATTATGCCAAAATTTCAATTCGGTTTCCAGCAACAACACTCCGCCCCCCAACAAATAATGAGGGTAGTTGAAGCAGCTACAGAAAGCTTCAACCGAAAGGGCTACTGCGGGATCGTCTTATTAGACGTCGCCAAGGCTTTTGATTCAGTCTGGCACACCGGAATCTTGCACAAAATGTACACCCAAGGCTTCCCAGGGACGATAGTAAAACTTATACAGAGCTATCTAACCAGTAGGACATTCTCCGTTAAGATCGATAGATCACAGTCGAGCAGGAGAAGAATACGCGCTGGAGTGCCCCAAGGGTCCGTACTGGGTCCTACCCTGTACAACCTTTACACAGCCGACATCCCTGTAACGCAGCACGTTCAAACAGCGCAATATGCAGACGACACCGCTTTCTTCTCCTGCTCCACGAACAGGAACCTGGCAACGAGAAGACTACAAACGGCACTAAACAGGACTGACTCATGGGCCAAGAAATGGCGCATCTCATTGAACACTGAAAAGACCCAGGCACTAATGATAACAAGACGCATCGGGAAACGCCGCCCCCTAAGAAGACCCATCCAACTGCTGCAGCTACAAGGGCAAAATCTCCCCTGGAGAAACACGGCGAGATACCTCGGTGTGACACTGGACAAGCGACTAACTTGGAAGTGCCACATCGAGGAACTCCGCAAGAAAGCCCTTGGACGGATGCAAGTCCTCTATCCTATATTGAATGAACGCAGTTCACTAGACCCCAGCACCGGAGTAGCGGTCTATAGAAGCCTTATTAGGCCGATACTGGAATACGCATGCCCCGTATGGGGCTATGCAGCCAGATCGACAATAGGCCGCCTACAAAAGATTCAAAACAGAGCTCTCCGGAGAGCCTTACACGTACCTCCACGATTCCCCACAGCAGATCTACATGCTGCTGCGGATATCGATACACTACAAACTCGGTTCCGAAACCTGGCAGAACAGTTTTATGCCACAGCCGGTACCGCATATAATGAACTCATCAACACACTTGGCCAATACGACCAAACACATGATAAATATAAGAGACCCAAATCAATACTCTCCTGAGTAAAACAACAGAACCACACACCTCTCACGAGTAAAACAACAGAACCACACACCTCTCACCACAACAGATAAAAACAAAAGAAGAGTACATCCACAACACCCAGCCACAGTGAAGGAAATGTCCCCAAGGGACAATAACCTTCCCAGCAACACCTTCCAATAAGAGGAAGAAATTAGAGAGGAGCGCGCGCGCTGCGCCGGCACGCACTCCGCTGCTCGACTCGCTGCCGCTCGCACCGGTCGTTTTCGTTTCCGTTTCGTGTGCACCGTCGCTAGCCCATCGCCATGTCCGGACGCGGAAAGGGAGGCAAAGTCAAGGGCAAGTCAAAGTCCCGCTCAAGCAGGGCTGGGCTCCAGTTCCCGGTCGGCAGAATCCACCGCCTCCTGCGCAAGGGAAACTACGCAGAGCGCGTCGGCGCCGGGGCGCCCGTCTACCTCGCCGCCGTCATGGAGTACCTCGCGGCTGAGGTGCTCGAGCTGGCCGGAAACGCGGCCCGCGACAACAAGAAGACGCGCATCATCCCGCGCCACCTGCAGCTTGCCATCCGCAACGACGAGGAGCTCAACAAGCTCCTGTCGGGCGTCACCATCGCACAGGGTGGTGTCCTGCCCAACATCCAGGCCGTCCTGCTGCCAAAGAAGACCGAGAAGAAGGCCTAAAGGAGGCCAGGCAATCGCAGCGCCGCGTGCTCCCCTGCACGCAACGCGCTTTGCCGGCTCGGCCCACAACAATCGGCCCTTTTCAGGGCCACCACACAAACCTACGTCCAAAGCAAAATTTCAGTCGTCCTCGCCGCACCTTGTTTTGTTTTAACTTTGCACTTTCACAGCACAGCCGCCGCCGGCGCACGTCCGCCATCTTGTCGTCCACACAGCCCGTGTGGCCCAACACACACACACACACACACACACACACACACACACACACACACACACACACACACACATTTTGCACGGTCGCAGTCGCCTTCCAAACGACAACGGCAGCAATAATGACCATTGTTAAAGGGAGGCGTGTCGACACACCGCCCTCCACTCCCGCGCGCAACGGCCGTCGACACGAACGAAACAGCTGATCCGGCCGCCTATGCCCACACGCCTTGCCTCGGAAACCCCAACGCCGCCGCAAACACACAGAGCCAAACCACGCAAGCAAATAATCACCGCCTCTCGCACAACAACACACAGCCCGCCATCTCCGTCGCGATCGATACAAAGACACACAAACGAAGCAGCTCCACACACAGCCAGCCACATGACACGTTTCCTTTCCTTCTCCCCTCCCAGTCACATCACGTCGCTCAAACGGAAAGAAAGAAACAAAGAAAGAAAGAGAGAAAGAAACAAACAAACAACACAGCGCACACACGCAGCAGCAACAACACAGACTCTTTCGCACTTTTCAACTTCCGAACAGTGTGGTGGCCCTGAAAAGGGCCGTTTTCTAGTCTCTCCCACCCACAAGCACGGCCGCGGGAAGGCCAGCGCCCGCTGCGACGCAGCCTAACCGCCGAAACCGTACAGGGTGCGCCCCTGCCTCTTCAGGGCGTACACCACGTCCATGGCCGTCACAGTCTTGCGCTTGGCGTGCTCAGTGTACGTCACCGCGTCGCGGATCACGTTCTCCAGGAACACCTTCAGCACCCCGCGGGTCTCCTCGTAGATCAGACCAGAGATGCGCTTCACGCCGCCCCTGCGAGCCAGGCGGCGGATGGCGGGCTTCGTGATGCCCTGGATGTTGTCGCGCAACACCTTGCGGTGCCGCTTGGCGCCACCCTTGCCGAGCCCCTTTCCTCCCTTGCCGCGGCCTGTCATCCTTCCTTCCTCGGGCAAAGCAAAACGTGCACAAACAGCAGCTGCAGCGGCTGGCGAGTCGGCTACGGTCTGCGCCCGGCGCGCCCGCCGCCCCCCTATATAGACTCTGGCCCGCCCTCCCCCCACCACGCGCAACCGAGGGCATATAAGCGCAGCACGGAGGCGCGCGGGCCCGTTGTCAAGGCAGCACCGGACGCCGCGCCGCACCTAACCTCCACGCACGCCGCTCCGCTACCGCTATGGCCCGCACAAAGCAAACGGCCCGCAAGTCCACCGGCGGAAAGGCGCCGCGCAAACAGCTCGCCACCAAGGCGGCGAGGAAGAGCGCGCCCGCCACCGGAGGCGTCAAGAAGCCCCACCGCTACAGGCCGGGCACCGTCGCCCTGCGAGAAATCAGGCGCTACCAGAAGAGCACAGAGCTGCTCATCCGCAAGCTGCCATTCCAGCGCCTAGTGCGCGAGATCGCCCAGGACTTCAAGACCGACCTGCGCTTCCAGAGCTCCGCAGTCATGGCCCTGCAGGAGGCCAGCGAGGCCTACCTCGTCGGCCTCTTCGAAGACACCAACCTGTGCGCAATCCACGCCAAGCGCGTCACCATCATGCCCAAGGACATCCAGCTCGCGCGCCGCATCCGCGGCGAGCGCGCCTAAACCGCGCCGCGGCACCGCACCGCACAAACAAAAACGGCCCTTTTCAGGGCCACTAACATCTCTCCGTCGCGAGCAAACTTTGTCGGTCGCCTGCCTCTCGCCCCGCAACCCAAAAACAAAAACCGCCACTTGCCGTCCGTCCGCCACACCCGCTCACTCTGCCTGCCTGCCTGCCTGCCTGCCTGCTAGCAGCGCGCAACAATCACACATCATCCCTCCCCGGCGCTCCAAGCGCACAATACCCAACGGCCGACGTCACACCGCACGGGTGGCTGGCCGGCCGCCGCTTTCGTTTCGAAAACAAAAAACCCCGCACTCCACTCCGACGGCCAACGGCCAGGCAGGCGCGCTCGCTCGCTCTACACGCCACCGAAATCCCCGCCGACTCCTTCCACATCTCAACGTGCCCCCCGTTGCAAAACATAACACACACAAAGGAACAAAACAAAGACCAGACACGACTCGACAAGACAGACATCCGAGAAGAACGAACGCAGGCAAGCCAACCAACGTATTCAAACAAAACAACGTGACAGAAAACCAACCGTCGGCCGCCGCCACAAACACGGCGACAATCAACCACGACAACAACAACAACAACAACAACAACAACACCGCTTACCGCTACCGCCGCCCACACCCGCCACCGACCCCCGCAATCCAACCACCGCGGCACGCAAACAGCATCCCCACGGGCATACAGAAACGCCAGACAGACACCCACACCAAACGCAACACGACAATCAAAACCTTCCCCGACGTGCTTTGATGGCCCTGAGAAGGGCCGTTTTGGGCCGCGCGTCTCTTGCGCGCCACTAGACGACGACGGGGGGTGGGGACGACGGAGTCAAGCGCCAAACCCTTCCTTTCCCATCTCTTTCTCCTCTACTCTACTTCTTCTTCTTGGGCGAAGCCTTCGCCTTAGACGGCGTCGTCGCCTTCTTCGGGCGCGGCGCCTTCGGCTTCTTCGTCGGAACCTTGGCGGCCTTCTTCGCCTTCGACGGCGACTTGGCCTTGGCCGGCTTGGCCGCAGCCGCCTTCTTCGCACCCGCGGGAGCGGCCGACGCCGCAGACGCCTTCTTGGCGGCGCCCGCCTTCCGACCGGTCGCCGCCTTCACGCCACCAGCCTTCTTTGCGCCGGCCGCACGGGCGCCCTTCTTCTCCTTGCTGGCCGGAGCGGCGCGCTTCTTCTTGGCACCGCCAGCACGAGCCTTGCCGCCCTCGGCCGCCCCCCCGCCGCCGGCGCCGGCAAGCTTGAACGAGCCGGACGCGCCCTTCCCCTTCGTCTGCACCAGCTCGCCCGCCACGACGGCCGACTTGAGGTACTTCTTGATAAACGGCGCCAGCTTCTCCGCGTCCAGCTTGTAGTGCGCGGCTATGTACTTCTTGATCGCCTGCAGCGACGACCCGCCGCGCTCCTTCAGACTCTTGATGGCGGCCGTCACCATCTCAGAGGTGCGCGGGTGCGCAGGCTTGGCGCGCGGCTTCTTCGCAGACGACGCAGACTTGGCCTTCTTCGTAGTGCCGGTGGCGGCGGGTGCCGCAGCAGTCTCGTTCGTAGCCGCCTGATCTGCCATTTCGACGACGCGCGTAACACACAGCGAGAGCGAGAGCGAGCGGGACGGCAGGCACGCAAGCACAGCACAGCAGCGGAGCAGAGAATCACAAGGGCCCAGCCAGTGTCGCGGGCGGGCGCGGACGGCCGAGAGAGCGGCCGCCACTCTGCGCGCCGCCGCGCCGCGCCTCCCGCGCTTGCTACCGCCCAACGTCCGACAGCCTGTGCGGAGCAGCCCCAAACCTGCGCCACAACCGCCCGCGCCTTTCAAACCACCGAGGATGGGGCTACACACAGCCACACCACAGTCGCCAACCAGTCGCCACGGCAGCGCCGCAAACCACGGCCAAACTGCAGCTACCGCGCGCTACAGCCTGGGTCGGCCCGCCGAGAATCGCCGCCCCCGCCCAAATGCCGCCCCCACAGCCCCAGCCGACGACCCGCCACAATGGCCAAACCTTCGGCAAAACTCCCACACCGTCGCCGCGGCAGCCCGGCCAGCGCGGCCGGCGCCACAGCCACACAAGCCGAGGCGTGCGGCGATGACGGCCGTGCAAACGCGCCTCCGCCGCCCCATCGCCTTCCGTCGCCCTCCCGCCGTTTCCCGATCGGCCCGCAGCCGTCGGGCCACATCGCGCGCCGTCCTCCTCCTCCTCTCGCCCGCCAACATTCACAGCCGTTTCTCAACAATTGCCCGCCGCAAACGGACGCCGCCTGCGCAACAGGCGCCGCCGCCCCTCGCCGCTTCCGACCCAACCCCTCGACCGAGGCAAACCGCAATCCGAATCTACAGACCAACCCAATCTGCCGTCAGCACACACGCCAGCCGACCTTACACGTTACGCGTTACACATTACGTTTACACGTCTAGGTTAGGTTAGGTTAGGTTAGGTGGACATGGGTTAGGTTAAGGGGACTTGGGTTAGGTTAAGCGTCAAACTTAGGTTAAGCATTCAAACACGTCAGGCGTCAGAGGCTAGGCTAGGTTAGGTTAGGTTAGGTTAGGTTACACGTTAGGTTAAGGGGTCAGTGCTAGGTTAAGAAGCGTCAAACGTAGGTTAAAAAAGCGTTCAAACGTGAGGCGTGAGCCGGACAGCTTACCGTACGTAGACGTTAGGGGCTCACAGGCTGAGCTCACCTCGCCACACCACAGGTTAGGTTCGGTTCGCTCGGCTCAGCGTAAAGCGCCGAGGTCAGGGTTACGTTCGTTCACCTTCGGGCGCCACACTTTCGGTTGAAAGGTCGCGACGGGGCGACGTCGGCAGGCACGCCGCAAACGAACAAAAACGTACAGACGACGTCGAAAACCGCCGACAGACGGGGGAGCAGCACGACCACGACCAGATACCGAGCGCGAACGAGACACACGCGAACCACCCCCACCGGCCAAAGGGCACCACACAACAACCCAGAGCACCACGTGTCGACACCAGAGCAACCCGCCGCTCACGCGACATGGCTGGCACCGAAGGGCAACCGCCCGCAACTGCGCTTTCCGCGCCGGCCCGGATGCACGTCGTGCTACAACAACACCACTACCGTACACAGCCGCTGTTCACAACATCACTATCATGCGCGCCCGCGGCTCGCCGCCGTCGCAGTCGCAGCCCCAACGCCAGCACTTTTGCACCACCATTCACACGCACCGCAACACAGCTCGCCGACACAGCCGAACAAAACAAACACCACACAACAACAGCAACAACGCCGCCGCCTCTACTTGTGCCGGCGACCCACCCCGCCGATGGCGCACCTTTCGCCAGCCGGCAATCGACACACACGCACGCACGCACGCACCCACCCACCCACCCACCCACCCACCCACCCCCCGGGGCCCAGTGCAAAAAAAAACAAAACAAAAACAAAACAACACAAACGACACGGGAAGCGCACACCGCCACTTCGCGCGCACGCCACCAACCAGTCGTCGTCTCAAAATAACAAACACAAACAAAATAAACTAACAACTAGGGCAACACAAAACAAAAACGCCTCGCACGAACCGCCCACAAAAAGGACAAGCACACGCACAGCCTCTGCTGACGACCACGACGCAGCGGCACGCTGCTCCTGTCCCGCGCCCCGCGCCCCACTCGATTCACAACTCACGCGACACCGTCAACGACGGGCTCGCTTCCCGCAACCTACCACCTTTCCGCCACGACGCACAGCCCCAGCCCCACCCGACGACGCCCGTGGCAACGACTGCACTTTCACCACCGCCTCCCCCTTCCCCCCCAAAACACACACACACACACACACACAGCCAAAAACGCACTCGCGACCCACACATGCACGTGCATCGGCACACGCCAACCAGTCAACGTCGACAACCACACGCAAGGCTCGAAACGAAACCGGCGTCCTTCCACGTTGCCATCAAGCTACGCGACACAAGACACAAGGAACCAACACAACAGCCGGCCCCACTAATTCCCACTCTCACGCCGCAAAAAGCACACCGAAACCGCCAAACGCACGCACATTCCCCTTCGCACTGACAACGACCGGCTCGCTACCACACACCTCTCGGCAGCCGTTTCACGCCAATTCGCCACACCGCCCACACAGTCGACAAGCGCCCGCCCTGTACGGCACACGCAACGACGCAGCGCAGCAAAGGGCGCCCGCAACACATACCTCTCCTCCCTCTCTCTCTCTCTCTCTCTCTCTCCGCCGCCCGACGCGCCAACCGCCACACCACACCGCCAGCCACTCGCAAATTGTGCACTGCCACCAGCCACACGTCCAACACGCCGCGCCGCCTCCGGCCACCCGCCAGGGGGCGCTCACGTCCGCGACAACAGCGCGGCCCGCCGGGCCGGGCCGAACCGAACCGAACCGAGCCGCCGCTGCTCTGCACTCGGCACGGCCACACCCTGCTGCAGACCGGGCTCGTCTCTCTGTACGCGTCTGCCTGCGCATCAACACAACACGACCTTTTTTTTTTTCTCTCTCTCTACCGCCATCCCTTCTTCTCGCGTTTTACTCGTTGTTGCAGCAGCGGCGCACACCTACACATCCACAGCCCCAGCCGAGCCGGCCTCACCTCAGGGCCCGCCGCCAGCGTCTCCTCCTCGGGCACAGGTGCGGTGCTGTGGCCGCCCATCCAACCGCATTGCTGGCCGTCCAGCCACCAGGCGTTCCCACTGCCGCGAGCCACGCCGCGCACCGACCCTGCTGCAGAAAACGAAGCATAGCCAGAGACCGACCGATACACAAAGCAAGCCGTCGCCTCGCCTCTTGTCCTTCCTGCCTTCCTTCCGCCCCCGCCCTTCTCACACCACCGCCTCTCCACTTTCGCCCCCGCCTCCTTTTTTTTTTTTGTTTTTTTTTTTGTTTTCTTCTTTCTTTCTTTCTTTCTTTCTTTCTTTGGCCCTCTCTCTCTCCTTCCCGCCATGGCGGTTACGGCACCGCCTGCAGCGGCAGATTTTTTGCGCCCACACGCCTACTCCTACCACCATTAACCTTGCCCTGCCCATCAACGTCGCAGTCGAACCGACGCTTGCCAACACACTGCCCACGTTCCTTTCTCTTTTCGGCCTACGCCCATTACGCGCCGCCGCCACAGCACCTTCCCTTCCCACAACACACCGACGTCATCACACGCACCCAAAAAACAGGGGGCCACGACCGTGTTCCTCGCCCACTCCCATCCCGCACGGTACGCACATTCCCAACTACTACCGCGCACCCTCCCTTTCCAATCTGTGTGTCTCTGTGTCTGTGTCCTGTCCGCGCGTGACGCCTCTCAGCATCCGCCGTCCCCCGTCCCGTTTTCGCCCCCATGCCGTCGTCGCGCCGCCTCCTCCCCGTCCACCGCCGCCCCTGTCCGCCCCGCACCACACCATACACCGCTGCTTGTCCCGGCCGTTGCCACCAAAGGCGCCGACCGCAAACGCGCCACGCCGCAGCCCCCGTGCGTCTCGCGCTCGCTTGCATCTCCGTGCCGACGCTGCCTCTCTTCCCGCTCGCACTCGACCTCGACAACACAGTCTTTGGCTCCGCCACTGCGTGTTCCGGTGGTACGCACGCTGCAACACGTATGTATTCATTACCAGAGCGATGGCGAGGCATGACAGCATCTCTGTCTGACCAGAGAGTTATTTATCGTTGCTAGTCGGCGCTTGGACCGCGCCAGACGACAGTAGTGGCACGCACCGGGTCGCCAGGAACAGTTGTTATATATATTGTAGCGCGAGTCGGGAGAGGTAGTAGTCGGTCGACAGTAGTAGCGGGTGGACGGTTGTACTGAGCGGGCGTCGGCGGCGTGCTCTGCTCGTCTCGCGACTCTGGTCACGGTTCGGGACGATGTATAGTATATTGTGTTATAATCAAAAGGTAGTGTGAAGCTGCATTGCGCAAATCTGATAACGTATGTTCATTGTACTTATTTTGTTCAACAACAAAAGCCCCACTATTACTTTTTTCTAAAGTACCTTTTGTCTTTTAACGAAAAACATTCACTTTTTAAAGACTACTTCCTATGGCATTTCCCTCCAAGGAGTGCAATTAATTACCAGCCAGCACTCATTCATTGCACACAGCTGTGTAAGGGGTATCTACAATTGAGGAGCGGATATAAATGCAAATTTTTTTTTTTTTTTTTTTTTTTTTGTGTGTGTTGTAACCTCCCCGCAAATTTTAAAATAATGGACAATGTTATTTACGGATGCTAATGGACATTGCGCTAATTGTAACCTCGCCCACAATGAGAGGTATTGAAAATGGCAACAAAAATGTGAAATTCGCAATCTGACTCAAATATAAATTCTTCACAACATTTAAAGTCCGTTCAGTGACAAGAAACTTCAATTAAACCGAAATATCGGTCTTTGGCCCTGTGCAAAACAATCAGAATTAAAGTCTTACCTCCGAATAAATGGATGTCACATTTCTGCTCTTGTTGTTGCGCAGCGCTTGGAGGAACTGCATTGCAAATAATAATATTCTCTTTTTTTGTGATTTTAGTGAAATTTTTCTTCAAAGAAGTGGAATGAAATGTGAAGTGCAACGAACTCTTTAGTTCAATAAAAAATTAAATGTTTGAAAAATGCTTTTGAAATAAACATTATTATTGGGGAACTTGTTGGAGAATAATTACAATAAATAAAATTTTTCATTATCTAATGATTATATTAATTAACAGTATACCTTATTCACCATCTTGACCAGTGTTGCCGACCGCCTACATCACACAACCGCACTCGGCTCCTACTACTGACCGACCGCTCTGCATGACGACTATTAGCGTACTGCACGCGACGACTACTGACAGAGTACAGCCCTCAACTACACAGAGCTACAGACTCGCAACGACTGACTGACTGACTGACTGAGAACCGCTCGCAACACTCGCGCAGTCCAGCGCAAACTCTCTGGTCACAGATGCTACAATGTCTCGCCATCGCTGCTATGTTACATACGTGTTTCAGTGTCTTTTTCATTGGGGTAACAATCTTTGGCTCTTTTTATTCTGAATACAGGGCCAAAGGTCAACGCTGCTGCCCTTATACAATTTATCAGGTTTCATTGTGTCTGTTGCAATGTTACATACGGTTCATTCTTTCATTAATATTATCGTTGGGTTTCTTTTGTAGGGACGTTAACATTCTGGCACATTTTTATTACCATCGGACTCTCTGCTATTTGTGCAGGGAGGTTATACCTGGGTCCATTTCCATTTCCATTTACATTTTAATATTGATAGACTTTTTGTTTTCTTTTTTGTTTCTTGTTGTTTTTCCTTCTTTTTTTTTTTTTGTTTTGTTTTTCCCGCTCTCACCACCACCGCCGCATCACGCCTTCCGTTTTCTTGGTTTCTTTTCTGCTTCAACATCACCGCGCCCCATTTCCACACCACAGCCATCAGCCTCCAAGACGGGCAGGCGCAGTGTGCCATTTCCGGCGCACAAGCACACCCGTACGGTACTCTCCTCGCCCCCACGCCACCAACAACACAGCGACCACGCGGCTTTCAGGCATGGCACGGCACGGCACCGGCGAAATGCGCCGCCCCCGCCCCTCCGCGCATCCGTCCGTCTCGCCACGTTCACTGACAGCCGCGTCTGCGGCTACACCACGACAACCACAACACAACACCGCTCCCCTCCCTGGCAACTCATTGTTTTTCTCCTCCTCTTTTGCACAAACCACAACGCCGAGCACAGGCGCAAGCCACCCACACCGCGCCCCTCCCCGTCCCGTCTTTGGCCGCCGCTCCTCGTTTCCTCGTTTGCCCCCTCCCATCTCCCGAAATGCCATGCCAGCAGCGTTACGCATGCCCCTCCCCTGTCCACACAACACTACCGCCAAACGAACAGCCTTCCGGGCCACATGCAGGGCACGCCCACCTCCAAACACTGCCAATTCACGGACGCGCACACACACACACACACACACACACACACACACACACACACACACACACACACACACACTCACTTTCTCGACACCTTTCTGTACGGAGGGTGCGTCATCTCGACCGTGACAGAGTGACGGCAACTATCGACGATCCATTTCCCCCCACTGGTAAAACATGTCCACTAACACCTACATACATCATTCAAGTACACAGACAATAGCATACACACAATGGGAGGGCACACGAACATGGACGGCACGGCACTGTCATACACTCTTCCTCAGAACCATATCAACAAACGTTACGTACATCCGGGAAAGCGAAAGCGAAAGCAAAGCCCAATGCAGCCGTCAAAGGTAACGTTCACCACGGCAGACACTTGCAGCCGCGCCGCCGTTAAACGCATTTCAGTGCGGCTCCAATACGCCTCCGACACGGGAACGTTCCGTTGCTCTACGAATGCGTTTCTCCCCTTTTTCCCTTCCTCTCTCTTTTGCCCCCCCTCCTTGCACTCTTGCCTCATTCCTCACGTTCTGCCCACACATTCGACCGATCAAAGTCAACCTTTCGTTACCGTTCTCAGCGCGACGGTGTACAACAGTATGACGGGTGTGCCCAAGACTTCGGTTCAGTTGCGTGACGCCGGTCTATCGCGCCGATCGACAGTTACTCAGGGGGCGACGGATCGGACCACGTCACCGACACACAAAACACTTTCAAACAAACAAATACATACCGGATGGACACAGACAAACACGTGTACAGACATTCGCCAAACAAACGACGACGACCGCCGCCGCCGTCGTCGTCGTCGTCGTCGTCGTCGTCGTCGTCGTCGTCGTCTAGCGTCGCGCTTACTGTACTGCACTGGACACGCGTGCATCTTGAATGACGACATCGGTGTGCGTGCGTCGTACGCAATCAGTCAGACACGGCTATCAAAAATCAGAGTCGAATGGTACATCATCGTGCGTGTCGCCGTACACGTACAGTACAATACAACAACAATGCGTCTTAATGGCACGTTCATTTCAACGTCACTCACACACCTCCACGCTGCAGTTACGTCGCACCATTGTCAAACTCGGCGTACAGCAAAGGGAATAGTGGGCGGCAAAGAAAAAAAAAACAAACCAAACAAAAACATTTCACATTTCACCCTCGCCATGTATGATGTGCAAAAAAAAAAAAAACAAACCCGCAAACGGCCGTCGTTACGGTGACACAAAAGTCGCCGATCGCACTGTCCCCCCTCGCAGACAGGTAACACACACCAACACCAACACCAATGGGTCAAAACCACTCCAACGAGGCGTGCCACCATTCCACGCCACGGCGACCAACCTCGTGGCCGTACCCCGCAACACGCTTTGACGCGCCCCCCCCACCCACAATCAAAATGCACACATACATCACAGCCGTCCACACAAACAACAACAACAACAACAACAACAATTCCGCCCTTCCCGCAAAAGGCAAGTTGGTGGCCCTGAAAAGGGCCGTTTTGCCGCTCTCGCAACGGAGGAGCCTTCTCCATCCTTCCTTCCTTCCATTCCAGAGCCACCTCCTTACTTGGAGCTCGTGTACTTGGTCACCGCCTTCGTGCCCTCGCTCACGGCGTGCTTGGCCAGCTCGCCAGGCAGCAACAGCCGCACAGCGGTCTGGATCTCGCGGGACGTGATGGTCGAGCGCTTGTTGTAGTGCGCCAGGCGAGAAGCCTCGGCCGCAATGCGCTCGAAAATGTCGTTCACGAAGCTGTTCATGATGCTCATCGCCTTCGACGAGATGCCCGTGTCAGGGTGCACCTGCTTCAGCACCTTGTAGATGTAGATGGCATAGCTCTCCTTCCTCTTGCGCTTCTTCTTCTTGTCGCCCTTCGAAATGTTCTTCTGCGCCTTGCCAGCCTTCTTGGCGGCCTTCCCGCTAGTCTTGGGCGGCATCTCGAACGAACGTACGGCAGCAGCAACACCAGTAGCAAGCGCTCCGCTCTAGTCAGCGTCTCCCCACACAGTGGCACCCGCCGCCAGCCGCCGCCGCACCTTTACCAGCTCGCCCTGTTGCGGCCGCCGACCAATGGGGCGCGCGCGCAACCGGCCGCCGCACCCGAGCCCATAAAGCACCCCCACCCCGGCTGCGCCGGCATACGCTGAGCAGCAGCCGGTGCGAACGCACGCGTGTTAGGCTACGCTAGTTCCACCGACCGCGCTGACTGTGAAGCCTTAGGAACCTCGCTCGCGAGGAACACTACAGGGGCATTTGGTGAATTCCAGTGCAACCCCGAGTGAGAAGTGTCCCGGTTGTGTTCTTGTTAGGACTCAAACGGGCCTTGTAGGGCCAGCGGGTTCATCTAGAATCGTGCAAGGCGGCACCCTGAGCTTTTTAGCGTCAGCGGGAGCCGTTGGGCAAATTGTCGTTGTGTTTAGCGAGTTGGAGCGGCGCCTTGGGAGTCGCTACAGTTACTACTGCCGCGACGCGAGGCGCGTCTTCTTGTTGCCGCGGGCTGCTTTGCCGCCCGTCTCGGGCGCCCCAGCTGCCGCGGGGTATCTCCCTGCTCCCCCGAGAAGTAGGGCAATTACGTGTCAGGGCCTGGAAGACGACCAGATCCACACGGAACTGCTCGCCGGCCAGTATACCCGCGCACGTCAGACGTTAGGGCTGAGTGTCGGCCGGAAACGCATAACGGTGACAACAAAGGCCGCACTCAGCAATCCCTTGGCAGCCTTTGACTTTGCCGCCCCCACCCTGCGCACAGAGATGGAGGACTCGGTGGAGATCCACGTGGCGAGAGAAGGGACTAGGTTCACGATAGAAAGGAGGGACCGAAGGGGACTAGGCTCGATTCTCAACAGCCCGCTAATTCAGAATGTCCTCCCACACCTCGACCCTGAAGAGGAGAGGAAGCTGATGGAGAGGGTTGTTAGAACGGAGAAACGTAGGGAACGGAGGAGAGAAGAACAACGGAGGGAACAGACACGACAAGACACAAAATACAGCAGGGAAATAGAGAGGAAAGCAGAAAGGAAAATTCTCCCAAAGACCACAGCAAAATTGCTCGTCAGGGAGAAAAGGAAACGCGCTAAGTCACCAAAGCGCAAAGCAGGTGCGCCCGTGCTTCCTTCTCTAGCTTTCCAAACACAGACAGACACCGACAGGGCGGACACAGTTGCAGGGACAGCCACTCCAGGCCCAAGCGACATACATGTGAGGGAATCGACTGCGACAGACGAGCCTCCCGCAGACGCACTAGTGACAGACGGGACCGCAAAAGACGAACCAAAAGCAGGCACGACTGCGACAGACGCACCTCCCGCAGACGCACCAGGGACAGACGAGACTGCAAACGACGAACCAAAAGCAGACACGTCCTCCCAAACACACAACACACATGACACACCGGCCCAAATACACAACACACAAAACACCATACACGACACACCGGCCACGGACTCACCCCAGAGCCCAAAGCAGGCACACACAGGCAGCAGCGCTGCAACAGAGTGTTCGCCCGCCACAGCCGAGGTACCGGAAGATAACGGGACCTTCGAACTGGCGCGGCGCACGGCCAAGGCTACGCCACCACCAACCGCGGCCGGCACTGCATGCGCCACACAAAATAAATTCGCCGCGCTCGATGAAGACGCGCAAGCACAAGCACCACCACCACCGACAAAACAAAACGCACACACCCCAAAACACGAGAAACTGCCACCCATAGTAGCCACATTCCCTGACACATACAAAAAGATGTACGATCTTATCACCGCCGCCATAGGCGACGAGCGTTTCCACGCAAAATCCGCCGGCGGAGATAAGATAAAAATCACACTAAAAACACTAGAAGACTACACCACCGTCAAGAACACACTAAAAACTCACAAAATAGCACACTACACCTACCCAACAGGCGCACAGAAGACCCTGAAAGTCGTTCTGAGAGGCTTTCCCACGCGCACCGATCCCGTCGATATCAAAGAAGCCATAACGGCGAAAGGATACGACGTAAGATCGGTACGCAAACAGGGCTCAAACAACCGAGACCCGCTCTACTGTGCCACACTAACCGACACTCCACAGCACCGGAAGCTATTCCAGGAAACCCGACTAATGGGCCTTGGAATAACTACGGAACCACTGAAGCAGAGAGCAAGGGCACCCCAGTGCTTCAACTGCCAAATCATCGGGCATGTTAACTATCACTGCGAGATGCCACCACGCTGCGTGAAGTGCGCTGGCAACCACGCGTCCAGGGAGTGCCGAATGACGCCCCAAGACAAGCCAAAATGCGCAAACTGCAGCGGTGCACACACAGCCAGTTACCAAGGCTGTCCAGCTCACAAGAGGGCCAAGGCCCGACAAACAGGACAGATCACAAACAACAAAAACACCAACCAAGCACTAACACGAAACAATACAAACAAACCAACCAGCACCACCCAAGAAACGCATACAGAAGACACTAAAACAAAACCACGAAACAAAGAAAAAGAAGACAACACAAACACGCAAACTTCCAGCCCAAGTACACGAATACAGGACGACACACGCTCTTACGCAAGAGCAGTATCACCCGCACAGACCCCCACAACAGAAAACACGAACCCAGCAGCAGCAACAACAACACAAACAAGCAACACACCCATACACCACTTCTCCCAAGCCCTGACGGAAGTCATCAAGCTCATGGACAAGCTGATGCAGACCATGACAAAGAAATTTGACCAGCTCTCCGCCGACATCTCATCGGCAGTTAGGCCCTCGCAGTCCACTGCGACAACAAGCGCTACAACACCGCAACATGGCTAGGCCAGCGATTCAGGGTTTCAAACTATGCACGTTTAACGCCATGAGCCTCTTCCCTCAGGGTCTAGAATTTAGACAATTCCTGGCGGAAGAAGAAATAGACATATGCATGGTGCAGGAGACCAACCTGAAACCGGGAATCAGAGTTTCTGCACCAAACTACCTCTGCTACAGACGAGACCGACCAACTGCAGGGGGCGGGGTAGCAATCTACATAAAAAGGGGGATTCCGCACCACCAGATTCACACACCAGAAATGACGCAGTTGGAAACAGTAGCATTAGAGGTACAGACATCCACAGGACCGGTAACTGTGGTGTCAGCATATCGACAACCCAAAAACCACAGGTTAGTTGAAGACGACATCGTCAAATTAGGACAAATTGGAGGCAAGCTGATACTTGGAGGAGACCTTAACTCCAAGCACTCCGACTGGAATTCCAGGAGGACAAACCAAGCCGGCCGACAATTAAAAAGCATTGCGCGCATCCACCACATGCACGTGTGGGCCCCCGAGGAGCCCACACACTTTCCCAGAAACGGAAACAACCCGGATGTAATCGATGTAGCAATCACCAAAGGTCTCACAGGGTTTGTGACGGCGCATTCGCTGAATAGAATGTCGTCCGATCACAACCCTGTCACATTCGAGATTGACACGGGCGGCTGGTTACCGCACAACCAGCATTCAACCTCGTACAAACGCATCGACTGGGAAAGATTCAAAACACAAGTCATGGAAGAACTCACCAACACCCCGCTCCCGACAGAGGACACAGAACAAACGCTGAGTACCTTCACAGACGCGGTCCTGCAAGCAGCACAGGGCGCAACACCTGAACCACCTCCGCCCCCTCCCCACACACAGCGACTGCCACCCCAGCTGCTTGCCCAGATTAGGCACAAAAACAGGACCGCGAAGGAATGGAAACTTACGCGAAATCCGGACACCAGGAAGCTGCTTAATAGGCTACAGAGAGAACTTAAGGTGGCGCTCACTGAGCACAGAAACCAGCAATGGTCAAACCGCCTTACAGCTCTCAAAGTGCAGGATAACAGCCTCTGGCAAGCCACCAAGCAGTTCACTAAAAGACGCGCAAGAATGCCGCCTCTGCACGGCGAGAGAGGACTAGTGTTCAGCGCCCAAGATAAAGCCAACGCACTCGCCGACGTCTTCGAGAAACAGTTCACACCAGCAGAGGCGCAGGATCACGAACATGAAAGAATGGTCCACAGACAACTAACCGCATTTCTGGCAGCGGATGACGACGTCGATGACGATGCACCTGCCTTCTCCACGGAGGAGGTAGCGAAAGCCATCAAAACGCTGCCCAACAAGAAAGCCCCAGGACACGATCTCCTCACCAATGAACTGCTTAAGCACCTGCCCCAGCTAGCGATAGAAAAATTGACAGAAACGTTCAACGAAATCACGCGATCACAAAAATTCCCGAAACAGTGGAAACACGCGGAAGTGGTCGCGATCGCTAAGCCTGGAAAAGATCCCATCTTTCCCCAGCACCATCGCCCCATAAGCCTACTCCCAACACTGAGTAAGCTGTATGAGCGCCTCATCTTAGTGCACATAGACAGGCACATAAGAAGAGAGAACATGCTCCCCAAATTCCAGTTCGGATTTCGCAACCAACACTCAGCACCCCAACAACTCATGCGAGTGGTCGAAGCCGCAACAGAAGCCTTTAACCGGAAAGGCTACTGTGGACTAGTGCTGCTAGACGTAGCCAAGGCCTTCGACAGTGTGTGGCACACTGGACTACTGTACAAATTGTACACGTTAGGATTCCCTGGCCATGTCGTTAAGCTCCTGAAGAGCTACCTAGCCAACCGCACATTTTGCGTCAAAGTGGACACTGCGAGGTCCTCAAAGCGCACAATCAAAGCTGGAGTACCACAGGGATCGGTGTTAGGCCCAATACTGTACAACCTGTACACGGCCGACACACCGTCTGCCCCACAGACCCAGACAGCCCAATACGCCGACGACACGGCATTCTTCGCCGTTAGTACAAATAGGGGAATAGTGACGACAAGACTCCAAAATCTACTACACCAGACGGAAGCCTGGGCCAGGAAATGGCGGATTACAATAAATGGGGAGAAAACACAAGCGATAATGCTCACCCAAAGGAAAGGCAAACGCCACCCTGCCCACCGCCATCGACAAAACAGACAACTAAGACTACACAGACGCGACATCCCATGGAGGGCCACTGCCAAATACCTGGGTGTCACCCTTGACAAAAGACTGACATGGCGCGCACATATCGACGACATCAGAAGGAAGGCCAGCGCCAGACTTAACGACATTTACCCCATACTAAATACTGAAAGCAGCCTGGCGGCAACTACAGGAGTGAGGCTGTACTGTACGCTTGTCCGCCCCATCATCGAATATGCCTGTCCAGTCTGGGGCTATGCAGCCAAAACGCACCTGCAAAGGCTGCAGAGAGTCCAAAATCGGGCACTCAGACGGGCAATTCATGTCAGGACGCGCTTCCCCACTGCCGACACCCACGAGGCAACGGAAGTAAAGATGCTGAAAGACAGGTTCAGAGAACTCGCGGTAGCATTCTACCAAACCGCGAGCCAATCTGAAAACCAGCTAATTAAACACTTAGGCAATTACAACACCTACAACCTCAAATACAGGAGGCCAAAATGCATCCTAAATTAAACACAAAATAATTACCATAAACACAAAATAGTGGTTCAGAAAAACTAGCATAAAAAGCAAGGACAAAACTAAAAGTAAGGTGCATTCTACATGCAAAATTTAACGTACAGGCTTGGAGGAAATGTCAAAGGACAAAGAACCTCCACCACAAGACTACTCAACGTCCGAGTACGTCAAATATGCGAGAGAGAGCTGCGCCGGCACGCACTCCGCTGCTCGACTCGCTGCCGCTCGCACCGGTCGTTTTCGTTTCCGTTTCGTGTGCACCGTCGCTAGCCCATCGCCATGTCCGGACGCGGAAAGGGAGGCAAAGTCAAGGGCAAGTCAAAGTCCCGCTCAAGCAGGGCTGGGCTCCAGTTCCCGGTCGGCAGAATCCACCGCCTCCTGCGCAAGGGAAACTACGCAGAGCGCGTCGGCGCCGGGGCGCCCGTCTACCTCGCCGCCGTCATGGAGTACCTCGCGGCTGAGGTGCTCGAGCTGGCCGGAAACGCGGCCCGCGACAACAAGAAGACGCGCATCATCCCGCGCCACCTGCAGCTTGCCATCCGCAACGACGAGGAGCTCAACAAGCTCCTGTCGGGCGTCACCATCGCACAGGGTGGTGTCCTGCCCAACATCCAGGCCGTCCTGCTGCCAAAGAAGACCGAGAAGAAGGCCTAAAGGAGGCCAGGCAATCGCAGCGCCGCGTGCTCCCCTGCACGCAACGCGCTTTGCCGGCTCGGCCCACAACAATCGGCCCTTTTCAGGGCCACCACACAAACCTACGTCCAAAGCAAAATTTCAGTCGTCCTCGCCGCACCTTGTTTTGTTTTAACTTTGCACTTTCACAGCACAGCCGCCGCCGGCGCACGTCCGCCATCTTGTCGTCCACACAGCCCGTGTGGCCCAACACACACACACACACACACACACACACACATTTTGCACGGTCGCAGTCGCCTTCCAAACGACAACGGCAGCAATAATGACCATTGTTAAAGGGAGGCGTGTCGACACACCGCCCTCCACTCCCGCGCGCAACGGCCGTCGACACGAACGAAACAGCTGATCCGGCCGCCTATGCCCACACGCCTTGCCTCGGAAACCCCAACGCCGCCGCAAACACACAGAGCCAAACCACGCAAGCAAATAATCACCGCCTCTCGCACAACAACACACAGCCCGCCATCTCCGTCGCGATCGATACAAAGACACACAAACGAAGCAGCTCCACACACAGCCAGCCACATGACACGTTTCCTTTCCTTCTCCCCTAACAGTCACATCACGTCGCTCAAACGGAAAGAAAGAAACAAAGAAAGAAAGAGAGAAAGAAACAAACAAACAACACAGCGCACACACGCAGCAGCAACAACACAGACTCTTTCGCACTTTTCAACTTCCGAACAGTGTGGTGGCCCTGAGAAGGGCCGTTTTCTAGTCTCTCCCACCCACAAGCACGGCCGCGGGAAGGCCAGCGCCCGCTGCGACGCAGCCTAACCGCCGAAACCGTACAGGGTGCGCCCCTGCCTCTTCAGGGCGTACACCACGTCCATGGCCGTCACAGTCTTGCGCTTGGCGTGCTCAGTGTACGTCACCGCGTCGCGGATCACGTTCTCCAGGAACACCTTCAGCACCCCGCGGGTCTCCTCGTAGATCAGACCAGAGATGCGCTTCACGCCGCCCCTGCGAGCCAGGCGGCGGATGGCGGGCTTCGTGATGCCCTGGATGTTGTCGCGCAACACCTTGCGGTGCCGCTTGGCGCCACCCTTGCCGAGCCCCTTTCCTCCCTTGCCACGGCCTGTCATCCTTCCTTCCTCGGGCAAAGCAAAACGTGCACAAACAGCAGCTGCAGCGGCTGGCGAGTCGGCTACGGTCTGCGCCCGGCGCGCCCGCCGCCCCCCTATATAGACTCTGGCCCGCCCTCCCCCCACCACGCGCAACCGAGGGCATATAAGCGCAGCACGGAGGCGCGCGGGCCCGTTGTCAAGGCAGCACCGGACGCCGCGCCGCACCTAACCTCCACGCACGCCGCTCCGCTACCGCTATGGCCCGCACAAAGCAAACGGCCCGCAAGTCCACCGGCGGAAAGGCGCCGCGCAAACAGCTCGCCACCAAGGCGGCGAGGAAGAGCGCGCCCGCCACCGGAGGCGTCAAGAAGCCCCACCGCTACAGGCCGGGCACCGTCGCCCTGCGAGAAATCAGGCGCTACCAGAAGAGCACAGAGCTGCTCATCCGCAAGCTGCCATTCCAGCGCCTAGTGCGCGAGATCGCCCAGGACTTCAAGACCGACCTGCGCTTCCAGAGCTCCGCAGTCATGGCCCTGCAGGAGGCCAGCGAGGCCTACCTCGTCGGCCTCTTCGAAGACACCAACCTGTGCGCAATCCACGCCAAGCGCGTCACCATCATGCCCAAGGACATCCAGCTCGCGCGCCGCATCCGCGGCGAGCGCGCCTAAACCGCGCCGCGGCACCGCACCGCACAAACAAAAACGGCCCTTTTCAGGGCCACTAACATCTCTCCGTCGCGAGCAAACTTTGTCGGTCGCCTGCCTCTCGCCCCGCAACCCAAAAACAAAAACCGCCACTTCCCGTCCGTCCGCCACACCCGCTCACTCTGCCTGCCTGCCTGCCTGCCTGCCTGCTAGCAGCGCGCAACAATCACACATCATCCCTCCCCGGCGCTCCAAGCGCACAATACCCAACGGCCGACGTCACACCGCACGGGTGGCTGGCCGGCCGCCGCTTTCGTTTCGAAAACAAAAAACCCCGCACTCCACTCCGACGGCCAACGGCCAGGCAGGCGCGCTCGCTCGCTCTACACGCCACCGAAATCCCCGCCGACTCCTTCCACATCTCAACGTGCCCCCCGTTGCAAAACATAACACACACAAAGGAACAAAACAAAGACCAGACACGACTCGACAAGACAGACATCCGAGAAGAACGAACGCAGGCAAGCCAACCAACGTATTCAAACAAAACAACGTGACAGAAAACCAACCGTCGGCCGCCGCCACAAACACGGCGACAATCAACCACGACAACAACAACAACAACAACAACAACAACAACACCGCTTACCGCTACCGCCGCCCACACCCGCCACCGACCCCCGCAATCCAACCACCGCGGCACGCAAACAGCATCCCCACGGGCATACAGAAACGCCAGACAGACACCCACACCAAACGCAACACGACAATCAAAACCTTCCCCGACGTGCTTTGATGGCCCTGAGAAGGGCCGTTTTGGGCCGCGCGTCTCTTGCGCGCCACTAGACGACGACGGGGGGTGGGGACGACGGAGTCAAGCGCCAAACCCTTCCTTTCCCATCTCTTTCTCCTCTACTCTACTTCTTCTTCTTGGGCGAAGCCTTCGCCTTAGACGGCGTCGTCGCCTTCTTCGGGCGCGGCGCCTTCGGCTTCTTCGTCGGAACCTTGGCGGCCTTCTTCGCCTTCGACGGCGACTTGGCCTTGGCCGGCTTGGCCGCAGCCGCCTTCTTCGCACCCGCGGGAGCGGCCGACGCCGCAGACGCCTTCTTGGCGGCGCCCGCCTTCCGACCGGTCGCCGCCTTCACGCCACCAGCCTTCTTTGCGCCGGCCGCACGGGCGCCCTTCTTCTCCTTGCTGGCCGGAGCGGCGCGCTTCTTCTTGGCACCGCCAGCACGAGCCTTGCCGCCCTCGGCCGCCCCCCCGCCGCCGGCGCCGGCAAGCTTGAACGAGCCGGACGCGCCCTTCCCCTTCGTCTGCACCAGCTCGCCCGCCACGACGGCCGACTTGAGGTACTTCTTGATAAACGGCGCCAGCTTCTCCGCGTCCAGCTTGTAGTGCGCGGCTATGTACTTCTTGATCGCCTGCAGCGACGACCCGCCGCGCTCCTTCAGACTCTTGATGGCGGCCGTCACCATCTCAGAGGTGCGCGGGTGCGCAGGCTTGGCGCGCGGCTTCTTCGCAGACGACGCAGACTTGGCCTTCTTCGTAGTGCCGGTGGCGGCGGGTGCCGCAGCAGTCTCGTTCGTAGCCGCCTGATCTGCCATTTCGACGACGCGCGTAACACACAGCGAGAGCGAGAGCGAGCGGGACGGCAGGCACGCAAGCACAGCACAGCAGCGGAGCAGAGAATCACAAGGGCCCAGCCAGTGTCGCGGGCGGGCGCGGACGGCCGAGAGAGCGGCCGCCACTCTGCGCGCCGCCGCGCCGCGCCTCCCGCGCTTGCTACCGCCCAACGTCCGACAGCCTGTGCGGAGCAGCCCCAAACCTGCGCCACAACCGCCCGCGCCTTTCAAACCACCGAGGATGGGGCTACACACAGCCACACCACAGTCGCCAACCAGTCGCCACGGCAGCGCCGCAAACCACGGCCAAACTGCAGCTACCGCGCGCTACAGCCTGGGTCGGCCCGCCGAGAATCGCCGCCCCCGCCCAAATGCCGCCCCCACAGCCCCAGCCGACGACCCGCCACAATGGCCAAACCTTCGGCAAAACTCCCACACCGTCGCCGCGGCAGCCCGGCCAGCGCGGCCGGCGCCACAGCCACACAAGCCGAGGCGTGCGGCGATGACGGCCGTGCAAACGCGCCTCCGCCGCCCCATCGCCTTCCGTCGCCCTCCCGCCGTTTCCCGATCGGCCCGCAGCCGTCGGGCCACATCGCGCGCCGTCCTCCTCCTCCTCTCGCCCGCCAACATTCACAGCCGTTTCTCAACAATTGCCCGCCGCAAACGGACGCCGCCTGCGCAACAGGCGCCGCCGCCCCTCGCCGCTTCCGACCCAACCCCTCGACCGAGGCAAACCGCAATCCGAATCTACAGACCAACCCAATCTGCCGTCAGCACACACGCCAGCCGACCTTACACGTTACGCGTTACACATTACGTTTACACGTCTAGGTTAGGTTAGGTTAGGTTAGGTGGACATGGGTTAGGTTAAGGGGACTTGGGTTAGGTTAAGCGTCAAACTTAGGTTAAGCATTCAAACACGTCAGGCGTCAGAGGCTAGGCTAGGTTAGGTTAGGTTAGGTTAGGTTACACGTTAGGTTAAGGGGTCAGTGCTAGGTTAAGAAGCGTCAAACGTAGGTTAAAAAAGCGTTCAAACGTGAGGCGTGAGCCGGACAGCTTACCGTACGTAGACGTTAGGGGCTCACAGGCTGAGCTCACCTCGCCACACCACAGGTTAGGTTCGGTTCGCTCGGCTCAGCGTAAAGCGCCGAGGTCAGGGTTACGTTCGTTCACCTTCGGGCGCCACACTTTCGGTTGAAAGGTCGCGACGGGGCGACGTCGGCAGGCACGCCGCAAACGAACAAAAACGTACAGACGACGTCGAAAACCGCCGACAGACGGGGGAGCAGCACGACCACGACCAGATACCGAGCGCGAACGAGACACACGCGAACCACCCCCACCGGCCAAAGGGCACCACACAACAACCCAGAGCACCACGTGTCGACACCAGAGCAACCCGCCGCTCACGCGACATGGCTGGCACCGAAGGGCAACCGCCCGCAACTGCGCTTTCCGCGCCGGCCCGGATGCACGTCGTGCTACAACAACACCACTACCGTACACAGCCGCTGTTCACAACATCACTATCATGCGCGCCCGCGGCTCGCCGCCGTCGCAGTCGCAGCCCCAACGCCAGCACTTTTGCACCACCATTCACACGCACCGCAACACAGCTCGCCGACACAGCCGAACAAAACAAACACCACACAACAACAGCAACAACGCCGCCGCCTCTACTTGTGCCGGCGACCCACCCCGCCGATGGCGCACCTTTCGCCAGCCGGCAATCGACACACACGCACGCACGCACCCACCCACCCACCCACCCACCCACCCACCCCCCGGGGCCCAGTGCAAAAAAAAACAAAACAAAAACAAAACAACACAAACGACACGGGAAGCGCACACCGCCACTTCGCGCGCACGCCACCAACCAGTCGTCGTCTCAAAATAACAAACACAAACAAAATAAACTAACAACTAGGGCAACACAAAACAAAAACGCCTCGCACGAACCGCCCACAAAAAGGACAAGCACACGCACAGCCTCTGCTGACGACCACGACGCAGCGGCACGCTGCTCCTGTCCCGCGCCCCGCGCCCCACTCGATTCACAACTCACGCGACACCGTCAACGACGGGCTCGCTTCCCGCAACCTACCACCTTTCCGCCACGACGCACAGCCCCAGCCCCACCCGACGACGCCCGTGGCAACGACTGCACTTTCACCACCGCCTCCCCCTTCCCCCCCAAAACACACACACACACACACACACAGCCAAAAACGCACTCGCGACCCACACATGCACGTGCATCGGCACACGCCAACCAGTCAACGTCGACAACCACACGCAAGGCTCGAAACGAAACCGGCGTCCTTCCACGTTGCCATCAAGCTACGCGACACAAGACACAAGGAACCAACACAACAGCCGGCCCCACTAATTCCCACTCTCACGCCGCAAAAAGCACACCGAAACCGCCAAACGCACGCACATTCCCCTTCGCACTGACAACGACCGGCTCGCTACCACACACCTCTCGGCAGCCGTTTCACGCCAATTCGCCACACCGCCCACACAGTCGACAAGCGCCCGCCCTGTACGGCACACGCAACGACGCAGCGCAGCAAAGGGCGCCCGCAACACATACCTCTCCTCCCTCTCTCTCTCTCTCTCTCTCTCTCCGCCGCCCGACGCGCCAACCGCCACACCACACCGCCAGCCACTCGCAAATTGTGCACTGCCACCAGCCACACGTCCAACACGCCGCGCCGCCTCCGGCCACCCGCCAGGGGGCGCTCACGTCCGCGACAACAGCGCGGCCCGCCGGGCCGGGCCGAACCGAACCGAACCGAGCCGCCGCTGCTCTGCACTCGGCACGGCCACACCCTGCTGCAGACCGGGCTCGTCTCTCTGTACGCGTCTGCCTGCGCATCAACACAACACGACCTTTTTTTTTTTCTCTCTCTCTACCGCCATCCCTTCTTCTCGCGTTTTACTCGTTGTTGCAGCAGCGGCGCACACCTACACATCCACAGCCCCAGCCGAGCCGGCCTCACCTCAGGGCCCGCCGCCAGCGTCTCCTCCTCGGGCACAGGTGCGGTGCTGTGGCCGCCCATCCAACCGCATTGCTGGCCGTCCAGCCACCAGGCGTTCCCACTGCCGCGAGCCACGCCGCGCACCGACCCTGCTGCAGAAAACGAAGCATAGCCAGAGACCGACCGATACACAAAGCAAGCCGTCGCCTCGCCTCTTGTCCTTCCTGCCTTCCTTCCGCCCCCGCCCTTCTCACACCACCGCCTCTCCACTTTCGCCCCCGCCTCCTTTTTTTTTTTTGTTTTTTTTTTGTTTTCTTCTTTCTTTCTTTCTTTCTTTCTTTCTTTGGCCCTCTCTCTCTCCTTCCCGCCATGGCGGTTACGGCACCGCCTGCAGCGGCAGATTTTTTGCGCCCACACGCCTACTCCTACCACCATTAACCTTGCCCTGCCCATCAACGTCGCAGTCGAACCGACGCTTGCCAACACACTGCCCACGTTCCTTTCTCTTTTCGGCCTACGCCCATTACGCGCCGCCGCCACAGCACCTTCCCTTCCCACAACACACCGACGTCATCACACGCACCCAAAAAACAGGGGGCCACGACCGTGTTCCTCGCCCACTCCCATCCCGCACGGTACGCACATTCCCAACTACTACCGCGCACCCTCCCTTTCCAATCTGTGTGTCTCTGTGTCTGTGTCCTGTCCGCGCGTGACGCCTCTCAGCATCCGCCGTCCCCCGTCCCGTTTTCGCCCCCATGCCGTCGTCGCGCCGCCTCCTCCCCGTCCACCGCCGCCCCTGTCCGCCCCGCACCACACCATACACCGCTGCTTGTCCCGGCCGTTGCCACCAAAGGCGCCGACCGCAAACGCGCCACGCCGCAGCCCCCGTGCGTCTCGCGCTCGCTTGCATCTCCGTGCCGACGCTGCCTCTCTTCCCGCTCGCACTCGACCTCGACAACACAGTCTTTGGCTCCGCCACTGCGTGTTCCGGTGGTACGCACGCTGCAACACGTATGTATTCATTACCAGAGCGATGGCGAGGCATGACAGCATCTCTGTCTGACCAGAGAGTTATTTATCGTTGCTAGTCGGCGCTTGGACCGCGCCAGACGACAGTAGTGGCACGCACCGGGTCGCCAGGAACAGTTGTTATATATATTGTAGCGCGAGTCGGGAGAGGTAGTAGTCGGTCGACAGTAGTAGCGGGTGGACGGTTGTACTGAGCGGGCGTCGGCGGCGTGCTCTGCTCGTCTCGCGACTCTGGTCACGGTTCGGGACGATGTATAGTATATTGTGTTATAATCAAAAGGTAGTGTGAAGCTGCATTGCGCAAATCTGATAACGTATGTTCATTGTACTTATTTTGTTCAACAACAAAAGCCCCACTATTACTTTTTTCTAAAGTACCTTTTGTCTTTTAACGAAAAACATTCACTTTTTAAAGACTACTTCCTATGGCATTTCCCTCCAAGGAGTGCAATTAATTACCAGCCAGCACTCATTCATTGCACACAGCTGTGTAAGGGGTATCTACAATTGAGGAGCGGATATAAATGCAATTTTTTTTTTTTTTTTTTTTTTTTTGTGTGTGTTGTAACCTCCCCGCAAATTTTAAAATAATGGACAATGTTATTTACGGATGCTAATGGACATTGCGCTAATTGTAACCTCGCCCACAATGAGAGGTATTGAAAATGGCAACAAAAATGTGAAATTCGCAATCTGACTCAAATATAAATTCTTCACAACATTTAAAGTCCGTTCAGTGACAAGAAACTTCAATTAAACCGAAATATCGGTCTTTGGCCCTGTGCAAAACAATCAGAATTAAAGTCTTACCTCCGAATAAATGGATGTCACATTTCTGCTCTTGTTGTTGCGCAGCGCTTGGAGGAACTGCATTGCAAATAATAATATTCTCTTTTTTTGTGATTTTAGTGAAATTTTTCTTCAAAGAAGTGGAATGAAATGTGAAGTGCAACGAACTCTTTAGTTCAATAAAAAATTAAATGTTTGAAAAATGCTTTTGAAATAAACATTATTATTGGGGAACTTGTTGGAGAATAATTACAATAAATAAAATTTTTCATTATCTAATGATTATATTAATTAACAGTATACCTTATTCACCATCTTGACCAGTGTTGCCGACCGCCTACATCACACAACCGCACTCGGCTCCTACTACTGACCGACCGCTCTGCATGACGACTATTAGCGTACTGCACGCGACGACTACTGACAGAGTACAGCCCTCAACTACACAGAGCTACAGACTCGCAACGACTGACTGACTGACTGACTGAGAACCGCTCGCAACACTCGCGCAGTCCAGCGCAAACTCTCTGGTCACAGATGCTACAATGTCTCGCCATCGCTGCTATGTTACATACGTGTTTCAGTGTCTTTTTCATTGGGGTAACAATCTTTGGCTCTTTTTATTCTGAATACAGGGCCAAAGGTCAACGCTGCTGCCCTTATACAATTTATCAGGTTTCATTGTGTCTGTTGCAATGTTACATACGGTTCATTCTTTCATTAATATTATCGTTGGGTTTCTTTTGTAGGGACGTTAACATTCTGGCACATTTTTATTACCATCGGACTCTCTGCTATTTGTGCAGGGAGGTTATACCTGGGTCCATTTCCATTTCCATTTACATTTTAATATTGATAGACTTTTTGTTTTCTTTTTTGTTTCTTGTTGTTTTTCCTTCTTTTTTTTTTTTTGTTTTGTTTTTCCCGCTCTCACCACCACCGCCGCATCACGCCTTCCGTTTTCTTGGTTTCTTTTCTGCTTCAACATCACCGCGCCCCATTTCCACACCACAGCCATCAGCCTCCAAGACGGGCAGGCGCAGTGTGCCATTTCCGGCGCACAAGCACACCCGTACGGTACTCTCCTCGCCCCCACGCCACCAACAACACAGCGACCACGCGGCTTTCAGGCATGGCACGGCACGGCACCGGCGAAATGCGCCGCCCCCGCCCCTCCGCGCATCCGTCCGTCTCGCCACGTTCACTGACAGCCGCGTCTGCGGCTACACCACGACAACCACAACACAACACCGCTCCCCTCCCTGGCAACTCATTGTTTTTCTCCTCCTCTTTTGCACAAACCACAACGCCGAGCACAGGCGCAAGCCACCCACACCGCGCCCCTCCCCGTCCCGTCTTTGGCCGCCGCTCCTCGTTTCCTCGTTTGCCCCCTCCCATCTCCCGAAATGCCATGCCAGCAGCGTTACGCATGCCCCTCCCCTGTCCACACAACACTACCGCCAAACGAACAGCCTTCCGGGCCACATGCAGGGCACGCCCACCTCCAAACACTGCCAATTCACGGACGCGCACACACACACACACACACACACACACACACACACACACACTCACTTTCTCGACACCTTTCTGTACGGAGGGTGCGTCATCTCGACCGTGACAGAGTGACGGCAACTATCGACGATCCATTTCCCCCCACTGGTAAAACATGTCCACTAACACCTACATACATCATTCAAGTACACAGACAATAGCATACACACAATGGGAGGGCACACGAACATGGACGGCACGGCACTGTCATACACTCTTCCTCAGAACCATATCAACAAACGTTACGTACATCCGGGAAAGCGAAAGCGAAAGCAAAGCCCAATGCAGCCGTCAAAGGTAACGTTCACCACGGCAGACACTTGCAGCCGCGCCGCCGTTAAACGCATTTCAGTGCGGCTCCAATACGCCTCCGACACGGGAACGTTCCGTTGCTCTACGAATGCGTTTCTCCCCTTTTTCCCTTCCTCTCTCTTTTGCCCCCCCTCCTTGCACTCTTGCCTCATTCCTCACGTTCTGCCCACACATTCGACCGATCAAAGTCAACCTTTCGTTACCGTTCTCAGCGCGACGGTGTACAACAGTATGACGGGTGTGCCCAAGACTTCGGTTCAGTTGCGTGACGCCGGTCTATCGCGCCGATCGACAGTTACTCAGGGGGCGACGGATCGGACCACGTCACCGACACACAAAACACTTTCAAACAAACAAATACATACCGGATGGACACAGACAAACACGTGTACAGACATTCGCCAAACAAACGACGACGACCGCCGCCGCCGTCGTCGTCGTCGTCGTCGTCGTCGTCGTCGTCTAGCGTCGCGCTTACTGTACTGCACTGGACACGCGTGCATCTTGAATGACGACATCGGTGTGCGTGCGTCGTACGCAATCAGTCAGACACGGCTATCAAAAATCAGAGTCGAATGGTACATCATCGTGCGTGTCGCCGTACACGTACAGTACAATACAACAACAATGCGTCTTAATGGCACGTTCATTTCAACGTCACTCACACACCTCCACGCTGCAGTTACGTCGCACCATTGTCAAACTCGGCGTACAGCAAAGGGAATAGTGGGCGGCAAAGAAAAAAAAAACAAACCAAACAAAAACATTTCACATTTCACCCTCGCCATGTATGATGTGCAAAAAAAAAAAAAAACAAACCCGCAAACGGCCGTCGTTACGGTGACACAAAAGTCGCCGATCGCACTGTCCCCCCTCGCAGACAGGTAAAACACACCAACACCAACACCAATGGGTCAAAACCACTCCAACGAGGCGTGCCACCATTCCACGCCACGGCGACCAACCTCGTGGCCGTACCCCGCAACACGCTTTGACGCGCCCCCCCCACCCACAATCAAAATGCACACATACATCACAGCCGTCCACACAAACAACAACAACAACAACAACAACAATTCCGCCCTTCCCGCAAAAGGCAAGTTGGTGGCCCTGAAAAGGGCCGTTTTGCCGCTCTCGCAACGGAGGAGCCTTCTCCATCCTTCCTTCCTTCCATTCCAGAGCCACCTCCTTACTTGGAGCTCGTGTACTTGGTCACCGCCTTCGTGCCCTCGCTCACGGCGTGCTTGGCCAGCTCGCCAGGCAGCAACAGCCGCACAGCGGTCTGGATCTCGCGGGACGTGATGGTCGAGCGCTTGTTGTAGTGCGCCAGGCGAGAAGCCTCGGCCGCAATGCGCTCGAAAATGTCGTTCACGAAGCTGTTCATGATGCTCATCGCCTTCGACGAGATGCCCGTGTCAGGGTGCACCTGCTTCAGCACCTTGTAGATGTAGATGGCATAGCTCTCCTTCCTCTTGCGCTTCTTCTTCTTGTCGCCCTTCGAAATGTTCTTCTGCGCCTTGCCAGCCTTCTTGGCGGCCTTCCCGCTAGTCTTGGGCGGCATCTCGAACGAACGTACGGCAGCAGCAACACCAGTAGCAAGCGCTCCGCTCTAGTCAGCGTCTCCCCACACAGTGGCACCCGCCGCCAGCCGCCGCCGCACCTTTACCAGCTCGCCCTGTTGCGGCCGCCGACCAATGGGGCGCGCGCGCAACCGGCCGCCGCACCCGAGCCCATAAAGCACCCCCACCCCGGCTGCGCCGGCAGATGACCCAGCTAGTGGGCATTCTAGCAACATTGACGCAGCTCCCCGCCGACCTCAGATCGGCAGCACAGCAGTCGCCTGTAGCAGCGACAGCCACAGGAAAAATTGTCCCCCACCATGGATAGGAGACCTAATATACAAGGTCTCAAAATATGCGCGTTTAACGCAGACAACCTTACTCGCCAACCCACGGAGTTTAGAGAATTCATACAGGAAGAAAAAGTTGACATATGCCTAGTGGGAGAAACATTCCTCAAACCAGGACTAAGAGTTTCTGTACCAAACTACATTTGTTACAGAAACGACCGACCCACTCACGGAGGCGGGGTAGCGGTATATGTCAAAAAAGGTATCAGACACCATCAAATATACCCCCCCAATACAGCAGAAATAGAAACAGCGGCAATCGAAGTGGCTACAGTAACTGGCCCCCTAACAGTCGTTGCAGTGTATCGCCCCCCTTCCCAAAGACTAGAAGAGGACGACATAGCTGCACTAAGTCGCATTAGAGGCAAACTACTAATAGCAGGGGACCTAAATGCCAAACACGCGGACTGGAACTCGAGACGCCGAAATCAAGCTGGTCAACAACTGCAACGACTCGCGCGCACACACCAGTTACAAATATGGGGCCCAGAGGAACCGACACACTTCCCAAAGAACGGAGGAAGACCGGACGTCCTCGACATAGCCATCACAAAGAATCTGGTGGGCTTTGTATCCGCGACATCGGTAAACAGAATGTCGTCGGACCACAATCCCGTGATTTTCGAGGTCGACATGGGAGAATGGCTCTCTAGCCCACAACGGCATGCGACATACAAGCGCATCAATAAGGAGCAATTCAGCAATGCAGTAGCAGCTGAACTTGCCCAGACCCCGCCTCCAACTGCAGAGACAGCAGAACAGGCACTAGACGACCTCACAAGAGCGATCCTACAAGCTGCTGAGGGAGCCACACCGCCTCCTGCGGGGCCCCCCCGCTCCAGGCAACTCCCCCCGCACTTGCTTGCGCAAATACGGCACAAAAACAGGATCGCCAAAGAGTGGAAGCTCACCAGAAATAGGGATACACGGAGGCTACTCAATAGGCTACAGAGAGAGCTGAAAGCTGATCTCAATGAGTACCGCAACCAACAATGGTCGGCAAGGCTCTCAGCTCTCAAACTAGACGACAATAGTTTATGGCAAGCCACCAAACAGTACACAAAAAGACGCGCAAAAATGCCACCACTCCATGGCGAACGCGGACTGCAGTTCAGCCCCATCGACAAAGCTAACGCACTAGCCGACGTGTTCGAAAAACAGTTCAGACCAGCAGAAGTACAGGACAGAGAACACGTCGCAACAGTCCGCAGAGAACTGGCCGTGTTCCTGGAAGCAGACGACGAAGATGACTACACGCCACTCTTCAATACTGAAGATGTGGCGCGCTGCATCAAGTCCCTGCCCACCAGGAAAACCCCGGGTCACGACCAGGTCACAAATGAATTGCTGAAACTCCTCCCGCCTCTGGCAATCACCCACCTGACCGATATACACTCCTGGAAATGGAAAAAAGAACACATTGACACCGGTGTGTCAGACCCACCATACTTGCTCCGGACACTGTGAGAGGGCTGTACAAGCAATGATCACACGCACGGCACAGCGGACACACCAGGAACCACGGTGGTGGCCGTCGAATGGCGCTAGCTGCGCAGCATTTGTGCACCACCGCCGTCAGTGTCAGCCAGTTTGCCGTGGCATACGGAGCTCCATCGCAGTCTTTAACACTGGTAGCATGCCGCGACAGCGTGGACGTGAACCGTATGTGCAGTTGACGGACTTTGAGCGAGGGCGTATAGTGGGCATGCGGGAGGCCGGGTGGATGTACCGCCGAATTGCTCAACACGTGGGGCGTGAGGTCTCCACAGTACATCGATGTTGTCGCCAGTGGTCGGCGGAAGGTGCACGTGCCTGTCGACCTGGGACCGGACCGCAGCGACGCACGGATGCACGCCAAGACCGTAGGATCCTACGCAGTGCCGTAGGGGACCACACCGCCACTTCCCAGCAAATTAGGGACACTGTTGCTCCTGGGGTGTCGGCGAGGACCATTCGCAACCGTCTCCATGAAGCTGGGCTACGGTCCCGCACACCGTTAGGCCGTCTTCCGCTCACGCCCCAACATCGTGCTGCCCGCCTCCAGTGGTGTCGCGACAGGCGTGAATGGAGGGACGAATGGAGACGTGTCGTCTTCAGCGATGAGAGTCGCTTCTGCCTTGGTGCCAATGATGGTCGTATGCGTGTTTGGCACCGTGCAGGTGAGCGCCACAATCAGGACTGCATATGACCGAGGCACACAGGGCCAACACCCGGCATCATGGTGTGGGGAGCGATCTCCTACACTGGCCGTACACCACTGGTGATCGTCGAGGGGACACTGAATAGTGCACGGTACATCCAAACCGTCATCGAACCCATCGTTCTACCATTCCTAGACCGGCAAGGGAACTTGCTGTTCCAACAGGACAATGCACGTCCGCATGTATCCCGTGCCACCCAACGTGCTCTAGAAGGTGTAAGTCAACTACCCTGGCCAGCAAGATCTCCGGATCTGTCCCCCATTGAGCATGTTTGGGACTGGATGAAGCGTCGTCTCACGCGGTCTGCACGTCCAGCACGAACGCTGGTCCAACTGAGGCGCCAGGTGGAAATGGCATGGCAAGCCGTTCCACAGGACTACATCCAGCATCTCTACGATCGTCTCCATGGGAGAATAGCAGCCTGCATTGCTGCGAAAGGTGTATATACACTGTACTAGTGCCGACATTGTGCATGCTCTGTTGCCTGTGTCTATGTGCCTGTGGTTCTGTCAGTGTGATCATGTGATGTATCTGACCCCAGGAATGTGTCAATAAAGTTTCCCCTTCCTGGGACAATGAATTCACGGTGTTCTTATTTCAATTTCCAGGAGTGTAGTTAATGAACTGACGCGATCACAAAAATTCCCGGCGCAGTGGAAGCACGCAGAAGTTATTGCGATCGCGAAACCAGGAAAAGACCCGGTGTTCCCGCAACACTATAGACCAATTAGTCTACTGCCTACCCTCAGTAAACTTTACGAGCGCCTCCTACTAACCCCCATACAGGACTATATCACAAGAGAGCAGATTCTGCCGAAATTCCAATTCGGATTTAGGCAAAGACACTCCGCCCCCCAGCAAATCATGAGGGTGGTTGAAGCAGCCACAGACAGCTTCAACCGAAAGGGCTACTGCGGGCTTGTCTTGTTAGACGTAGCAAAAGCCTTCGACTCAGTCTGGCACACCGGGATATTACACAAGATGTACACCCTAGGCTTCCCCGGAAAGATAGTCAAAATCGTTAAAAACTATCTCTCCGGTAGGACTTTCTCAGTCAAGATCGATGGATCCCTGTCGACCAGGAGAAGAATCAGTGCAGGCGTGCCCCAGGGCTCAGTCCTGGGACCCGTCCTCTACAGTGTCTACACTGCTGACATCCCTACGACTCAGCATGTAAACACTGCACAGTACGCAGACGACACTGCATTCTTCTCCTGCTCGACAAACAGGAACCTGGTTACAAGGCGTCTGCAAACCGCCCTAAACAGGACGGAAAACTGGGCAAAGCAGTGGCGCATCTCAATTAACTCTGAGAAAACACAAGCCATGCTGCTCACCAGACGCTATGGGAAACGCCGACCCCCAAGAAGACCATACCAACTGCTGAGATTGCAGGGGCAGAATTTGCCATGGAGAAATTCTGCGAAGTACCTCGGTGTCACACTTGACAGACGCCTGACATGGAAGTGCCACATAGAGGAGCTTCGCAGAAAGGCTCACGCCAGGATGCAGATTCTGTACCCTGTCTTGAACAGCACCAGTTCCCTCGACCCCGCAACAGGAGTAGCGATCTATCGAAGTCTAATTCGACCGATACTGGAATATGCGTGCCCTGTATGGGGCTACGCAGCCAGATCGACGATAGATCGCTTACAAAAGACTCAAAACAGAGCGCTAAGACGAGCCCTACACGTCCCCACGCGCTTCCCCACGGCAGATTTGCACGAAGCCGCAGACATAGAGCCAATCACCACAAGATTCCGCGCCCTGGCAGAAGTGTTCTACGCCACGGCGCGGAAGTCAGAAAACGAATTAATCAACACCCTTGGGCAATACGAACCCCATAGGCAGAGATATAACAGACCCAAGTCGCTACTCCTGCAGTAGCAGAAAAAGAACAACTAAAGAAAACTCTCAACGAACAGCAACCAACAAAAGCAAAGAAACAAAAACAACACAAAAGAAAAGAGGAGGAAATGTCCTAATGTGACAACAACCTCCACCAGCACACCCTCTAAAGGTAGAGGAATAAAAGAGAGAAGCAGAGAGCTGCGCCGGCACGCACTCCGCTGCTCGACTCGCTGCCGCTCGCACCGGTCGTTTTCGTTTCCGTTTCGTGTGCACCGTCGCTAGCCCATCGCCATGTCCGGACGCGGAAAGGGAGGCAAAGTCAAGGGCAAGTCAAAGTCCCGCTCAAGCAGGGCTGGGCTCCAGTTCCCGGTCGGCAGAATCCACCGCCTCCTGCGCAAGGGAAACTACGCAGAGCGCGTCGGCGCCGGGGCGCCCGTCTACCTCGCCGCCGTCATGGAGTACCTCGCGGCTGAGGTGCTCGAGCTGGCCGGAAACGCGGCCCGCGACAACAAGAAGACGCGCATCATCCCGCGCCACCTGCAGCTTGCCATCCGCAACGACGAGGAGCTCAACAAGCTCCTGTCGGGCGTCACCATCGCACAGGGTGGTGTCCTGCCCAACATCCAGGCCGTCCTGCTGCCAAAGAAGACCGAGAAGAAGGCCTAAAGGAGGCCAGGCAATCGCAGCGCCGCGTGCTCCCCTGCACGCAACGCGCTTTGCCGGCTCGGCCCACAACAATCGGCCCTTTTCAGGGCCACCACACAAACCTACGTCCAAAGCAAAATTTCAGTCGTCCTCGCCGCACCTTGTTTTGTTTTAACTTTGCACTTTCACAGCACAGCCGCCGCCGGCGCACGTCCGCCATCTTGTCGTCCACACAGCCCGTGTGGCCCAACACACACACACACACACACACACACACACACACACACACACACACATTTTGCACGGTCGCAGTCGCCTTCCAAACGACAACGGCAGCAATAATGACCATTGTTAAAGGGAGGCGTGTCGACACACCGCCCTCCACTCCCGCGCGCAACGGCCGTCGACACGAACGAAACAGCTGATCCGGCCGCCTATGCCCACACGCCTTGCCTCGGAAACCCCAACGCCGCCGCAAACACACAGAGCCAAACCACGCAAGCAAATAATCACCGCCTCTCGCACAACAACACACAGCCCGCCATCTCCGTCGCGATCGATACAAAGACACACAAACGAAGCAGCTCCACACACAGCCAGCCACATGACACGTTTCCTTTCCTTCTCCCCTCCCAGTCACATCACGTCGCTCAAACGGAAAGAAAGAAACAAAGAAAGAAAGAGAGAAAGAAACAAACAAACAACACAGCGCACACACGCAGCAGCAACAACACAGACTCTTTCGCACTTTTCAACTTCCGAACAGTGTGGTGGCCCTGAGAAGGGCCGTTTTCTAGTCTCTCCCACCCACAAGCACGGCCGCGGGAAGGCCAGCGCCCGCTGCGACGCAGCCTAACCGCCGAAACCGTACAGGGTGCGCCCCTGCCTCTTCAGGGCGTACACCACGTCCATGGCCGTCACAGTCTTGCGCTTGGCGTGCTCAGTGTACGTCACCGCGTCGCGGATCACGTTCTCCAGGAACACCTTCAGCACCCCGCGGGTCTCCTCGTAGATCAGACCAGAGATGCGCTTCACGCCGCCCCTGCGAGCCAGGCGGCGGATGGCGGGCTTCGTGATGCCCTGGATGTTGTCGCGCAACACCTTGCGGTGCCGCTTGGCGCCACCCTTGCCGAGCCCCTTTCCTCCCTTGCCGCGGCCTGTCATCCTTCCTTCCTCGGGCAAAGCAAAACGTGCACAAACAGCAGCTGCAGCGGCTGGCGAGTCGGCTACGGTCTGCGCCCGGCGCGCCCGCCGCCCCCCTATATAGACTCTGGCCCGCCCTCCCCCCACCACGCGCAACCGAGGGCATATAAGCGCAGCACGGAGGCGCGCGGGCCCGTTGTCAAGGCAGCACCGGACGCCGCGCCGCACCTAACCTCCACGCACGCCGCTCCGCTACCGCTATGGCCCGCACAAAGCAAACGGCCCGCAAGTCCACCGGCGGAAAGGCGCCGCGCAAACAGCTCGCCACCAAGGCGGCGAGGAAGAGCGCGCCCGCCACCGGAGGCGTCAAGAAGCCCCACCGCTACAGGCCGGGCACCGTCGCCCTGCGAGAAATCAGGCGCTACCAGAAGAGCACAGAGCTGCTCATCCGCAAGCTGCCATTCCAGCGCCTAGTGCGCGAGATCGCCCAGGACTTCAAGACCGACCTGCGCTTCCAGAGCTCCGCAGTCATGGCCCTGCAGGAGGCCAGCGAGGCCTACCTCGTCGGCCTCTTCGAAGACACCAACCTGTGCGCAATCCACGCCAAGCGCGTCACCATCATGCCCAAGGACATCCAGCTCGCGCGCCGCATCCGCGGCGAGCGCGCCTAAACCGCGCCGCGGCACCGCACCGCACAAACAAAAACGGCCCTTTTCAGGGCCACTAACATCTCTCCGTCGCGAGCAAACTTTGTCGGTCGCCTGCCTCTCGCCCCGCAACCCAAAAACAAAAACCGCCACTTCCCGTCCGTCCGCCACACCCGCTCACTCTGCCTGCCTGCCTGCCTGCTAGCAGCGCGCAACAATCACACATCATCCCTCCCCGGCGCTCCAAGCGCACAATACCCAACGGCCGACGTCACACCGCACTGGTGGCTGGCCGGCCGCCGCTTTCGTTTCGAAAACAAAAAACCCCGCACTCCACTCCGACGGCCAACGGCCAGGCAGGCGCGCTCGCTCGCTCTACACGCCACCGAAATCCCCGCCGACTCCTTCCACATCTCAACGTGCCCCCCGTTGCAAAACATAACACACACAAAGGAACAAAACAAAGACCAGACACGACTCGACAAGACAGACATCCGAGAAGAACGAACGCAGGCAAGCCAACCAACGTATTCAAACAAAACAACGTGACAGAAAACCAACCGTCGGCCGCCGCCACAAACACGGCGACAATCAACCACGACAACAACAACAACAACAACAACAACAACACCGCTTACCGCTACCGCCGCCCACACCCGCCACCGACCCCCGCAATCCAACCACCGCGGCACGCAAACAGCATCCCCACGGGCATACAGAAACGCCAGACAGACACCCACACCAAACGCAACACGACAATCAAAACCTTCCCCGACGTGCTTTGATGGCCCTGAGAAGGGCCGTTTTGGGCCGCGCGTCTCTTGCGCGCCACTAGACGACGACGGGGGGTGGGGACGACGGAGTCAAGCGCCAAACCCTTCCTTTCCCATCTCTTTCTCCTCTACTCTACTTCTTCTTCTTGGGCGAAGCCTTCGCCTTAGACGGCGTCGTCGCCTTCTTCGGGCGCGGCGCCTTCGGCTTCTTCGTCGGAACCTTGGCGGCCTTCTTCGCCTTCGACGGCGACTTGGCCTTGGCCGGCTTGGCCGCAGCCGCCTTCTTCGCACCCGCGGGAGCGGCCGACGCCGCAGACGCCTTCTTGGCGGCGCCCGCCTTCCGACCGGTCGCATTCGGAGTTAGTCTTCCGACGAGAGCGGACGTGTCGCGCGAGAGCTCGTTATGTCTACGGACGCTACTCCGGCTGAGGGTGTGGCGGATCGCCGTCCGGCGGAGAATACTTCGTCGGCGGCCTCATCCGGCCCCCCACCTATGATGACCAGGCAACGCCTCCGTGAAAACGATCTGTTGACGACCTGTGCAAGGACTTTGGATCTCGGTATGGATTGCACTCATGACTCTTCGGGTGAAGATGACGACGGCCACCAGCAGCATAGTCGTAAGCGTACCGGCGACGCCGCCACCGGGGCAGATGACGGTTTCCGGAAGCCACCAAAGAAGAAGGTCTCGAAGCAGCCGCAGCGGCGGCCTGACACGGACGCGGTGCCAACGTCTAACCGCTACGACGTCATCCAAGACGGCGCGGACGACGTTCCACCGCCCCAGCAGCAACAGCAACAGCAGGGGGCGCAGCAGCAACCGTCCCAGCCTCAGCTGCAGCGGAAGGTGCCGCCCATTGTGTTGCAGTTTAAGAACTCCTACAAGCAACTGCACACGTGGTTAAAGGAACATTGTAAGCAGTCGTTTACTGCCAAGCAGACAGGGGGTGATACCCTCAAACTCAACCTCTCCTGTACTGAGGATTATGTGACTGTAATGGATATGGTTGGGCGAGAGGGTATCCCCATGTATACCTATCCAGCGGTCCGTCCGCCGACTCTGAAGGCGCTGTTGAAGCACATTCCGGCGTCTCTCACCCATGACGAACTGAAGGAAGAACTGGAGGACCTCGGCTTCGTCGCGACGGTGGTGGATTACCATCGTATGCCCGGGACCAATCAGCTTACTGGCCACCGCGTCGTCGTCCTGCAGGACACTCCTCGGCATCGGGAAATATTCCAGCTAACCAGGATTTACGACCTCTCCGTCACTGTGGAACGTCTGCGGAAGTCCCGTGGCCCGGTCCAATGCTTCCGGTGCCAAGGGTTCAACCACGTGGCCCGTCACTGCACTATGCCGCCTATGTGCGTCAAGTGTGGTGCTGGCCACGACAGCCGCCTTTGTCCACGAAGCAAGGATGAGCCGCCCATCTGTGGCCTGTGTGGAGGCAGTCATCCTGCCAATTTTCGTTCCTGCGCGAAGCATAAGGAGGCTAGCCGTCGGCAGCGGGGTCTTCCTCCCGTCCCGCCTTCCCGACGTGCTGATACCCGCCGGCGGCGCCAACCGCCGCCCACACGGCCGGCCAATGACAACCGTACGTGGCCCTCCCTCATGGAACGCCGGTCCGCGAGGATCCAGCCCGGTGTCACAGTGGCCGATGCACTGAAGGGCGTCTCCCACCCACGGGCTACTGCAGCTGCCGAGGTGCCAAGCGTCCCGCCGCCTCTTCCGCGCCAGGACCGCCAGCCAGCTTCTCCTTCACCCACTGCGGTGCCTACTGTTGGGCTCCACGACGTTTTCCAGCTGCTGCAGCATCTGACCACGATGGTGACCGAGTTGACCAATGCCATCGTCAACCTGCCTGCAACCATCGCCGCCACGGTGGAGGCGACGATCTCACGCAGCCTTCCGGCTCCTACTGCAGACACTTCAGTAGCCCAGCATGCCTAGACGCCGCCGCTTGGATGATTTCCGCATCGTGGCTTATAACGCCGCCAACCTCACCTACGACCTTGAGGAGCTCCGGCAGTTCTTGTTTGAACATGACGTGGACATATGCCTGGTGAATGAGACGTTTCTCAAACCAGGCATCCGCTCCAACATCGCAAATTACCGCTGCTTTCGGACCGACAGACCGACGCAAGGGGGTGGCACGGCGATCTTCATCCGCTCCTCCCTCCCGCATTGTGAAATTCAACCGCCTGCCATCGGGTCTATAGAAGTCACTGCTGTCCAGGTTGAAACAGCCACTGGACCGGTCACGTTTATGGCTGTCTACCGGAGCCCTCGCCGCCAGCTCCTCATCGATGATGCCCGTCTCCTTCTGCGGACTCCAGGCAAATATTTCATCGCAGGTGACCTTAATTGCAAACATGCGGCCTGGAATTCATTGGTCACCAATCGTAATGGCCGCCTTCTACTCCAGGCCACTGAAGAGGTGAACGCGTATGTCTGTGGGCCCGTGGAGCCGACGTGTTATCCTAGCAGAGGGAGGCCCGACATTCTTGACATCGCCATTACTCGGGGACTTAATCAGTTCCTGACTGCTGAAGTCCTTCACGAACTGAACTCCGACCATCTGCCCGTTCTCTTTCAACTGGACGTCGCCCCGGCGCAGAGTCAGGGCCACCTCAATTTCAACCACACGGATTGGCCCTGCTTCCAGCGACGAGTTACTGCAGCCCTGCAGCGACAAGTGGATGGCGTCGGCGTTCACGAGGCCTCTGTCGACCAGTTCGCTGATACTCTCACCGCCGCTTTGGAGGGAGCGACACCCCGCCAGCGCCCCAGCACATTCGCATCTTCCGCTCTCCCGGCGGAAATCCTCCAGGACATCCGCACTCGTAACCGCCTCTGCAAGGATTGGCGTGTGACCCGGGACCCACAGCTGAAGCGCCAAATCAACAGCCTGCGCCGTGACATCAAGGCGGCGATTGTCCAGCATAAGAATCGACGCTGGGCTGCGAAATTGCAGGCGTTCACCCCCGACCCCATGCACTGGAATGCGGTCCGCTTTTTTACGAAACGCAGGACACGGATACCCCCTCTTGCAACACCGACTGGGACGGCCTATCTACATGCGGATAAGGCGAATCTCCTTGCGGACATCTTTCAGGAGAATTTTACACCCCTTCAAGATGGTGTGGACCCGTTGCACGTCGCCCAGGTTGACACCGAGGTGCAGACCATCCTCCATGGGGACGAGGAGGAGGACCACGACGACATCCCGCCTATTTCAGTGGCTGAAGTCCGTGCGGGCATCAGGGCTCTCCCGGCGTCCAAGGCTCCAGGTGTTGATAACATTACTGGCCGGGTCCTTAAGAACCTGCCGCTCCTGGCAGTTGTTCGTCTCACTGCCATCTTCAATTGGGTTCTGCGGACTCGCACCTACCCTGCAGCGTGGAAGCACTCCATCGTTATTGCTGTTCCCAAGCCGGGCAAGGATCGGAAAGACCCAAAATCCTACCGGCCTATCAGTTTGCTTCCACACCTCAGCAAGTTGTTTGAGCGGCTACTTCTTCAGCGACTCCGGGCCATCCTGGATCTTCGGGAAATCCTCCCCCCGGAACAGTTCGGCTTCCGCCGCGGCCACTCCACGACCCAGCAGATTGTACGTGTTGTGGAGTACATCACTCGCGCCTTCAATAACCGGGAATACTGTGGAGCGGTTCTTCTTGATGTCACCAAGGCATTTGACAGTGTTTGGCACACTGGCCTTCTTTGGAAGATGGCCCACCTTGGGTTTCCCCGGGCATACGTGCGCCTCATTGCATCGTACCTGCGGCACCGCACTTTCGCTGTCCGCGTTGAAGCAGCCCTCTCCACTGCCAGGCCCATCGTCGCTGGGGTGCCGCAGGGCTCTGTCCTGGGCCCCGTCCTTTACACTATCTTTACATCGGACCTTCCGACGTCGCCCCGTGTGGAGAAAGCCGTCTACGCCGATGATACTATGCTCTACACCAGGAGCCGGTGGCATGCAGCCATGCATTCCCGGTTGCAGAGGGCGTGCGACGATCTGGAGATCTGGGCAGCTCGCTGGCGCATCCGGTTCAACCCCCTGAAGACACAGGCCATCGTCTTTACGAGGAAGACAACGATGCCGGCCCCGCCACTTCACCTTTACGGGACCGCTCTCCCCTGGCAGAAGACTGTCCGGTACCTGGGCGTCATCATGGACGATCGCCTACTCTGGAAGCCGCATATCGACGCCGTCCGAGCCAAAGTCCACCAGCGGATGGGTGCACTGTACCCATTCCTTAATGAGGGGTCTGACCTCTCCATCCGGAATGGCCTCCTCATCTTCCGATTATTTATTCGGCCGATTGTTGACTATGCATGTGAGGCTTGGGGCAATGCAGCCCCCACGCATATCCAGCGTCTACAGGCGCAACAGAATAAGATTCTTCGGCGGGTCTTCCATGTCCACCCGCAGTTCCCGCATGGCTACCTACACCAAGCAGCTGATGAATTGGACGTGATGCTCCGCATCCAGCAGACTGCCGACCGTTTTTACTGACGGTCGCATGCCTCTGCCAATCCCCTCATTCGAGACATTGGTGCTCCTCAAGATGTTCGCGACCGCTATCAGCGGCCTGTTGCACTCCTCGACAGATGAGAAACCGGGAGTGCCCTAAGCGGACGCTGCTTGCAGCTCCGTCCCTATGCTTCACTTTTTATAATCCCGCATACCCTGCTGCCATACCACAAATAAAGAAGTTCAACCCAATCTCTCTCCTCTGACGAATGCAGGCAATGCCGTCAGGTAAATCCTGTGTTATTCTCCTCTTATTGGGACATACGACTGGCGGATGGCTTCCGACCGGTCGCCGCCTTCACGCCACCAGCCTTCTTTGCGCCGGCCGCACGGGCGCCCTTCTTCTCCTTGCTGGCCGGAGCGGCGCGCTTCTTCTTGGCACCGCCAGCACGAGCCTTGCCGCCCTCGGCCGCCCCCCCGCCGCCGGCGCCGGCAAGCTTGAACGAGCCGGACGCGCCCTTCCCCTTCGTCTGCACCAGCTCGCCCGCCACGACGGCCGACTTGAGGTACTTCTTGATAAACGGCGCCAGCTTCTCCGCGTCCAGCTTGTAGTGCGCGGCTATGTACTTCTTGATCGCCTGCAGCGACGACCCGCCGCGCTCCTTCAGACTCTTGATGGCGGCCGTCACCATCTCAGAGGTGCGCGGGTGCGCAGGCTTGGCGCGCGGCTTCTTCGCAGACGACGCAGACTTGGCCTTCTTCGTAGTGCCGGTGGCGGCGGGTGCCGCAGCAGTCTCGTTCGTAGCCGCCTGATCTGCCATTTCGACGACGCGCGTAACACACAGCGAGAGCGAGAGCGAGCGGGACGGCAGGCACGCAAGCACAGCACAGCAGCGGAGCAGAGAATCACAAGGGCCCAGCCAGTGTCGCGGGCGGGCGCGGACGGCCGAGAGAGCGGCCGCCACTCTGCGCGCCGCCGCGCCGCGCCTCCCGCGCTTGCTACCGCCCAACGTCCGACAGCCTGTGCGGAGCAGCCCCAAACCTGCGCCACAACCGCCCGCGCCTTTCAAACCACCGAGGATGGGGCTACACACAGCCACACCACAGTCGCCAACCAGTCGCCACGGCAGCGCCGCAAACCACGGCCAAACTGCAGCTACCGCGCGCTACAGCCTGGGTCGGCCCGCCGAGAATCGCCGCCCCCGCCCAAATGCCGCCCCCACAGCCCCAGCCGACGACCCGCCACAATGGCCAAACCTTCGGCAAAACTCCCACACCGTCGCCGCGGCAGCCCGGCCAGCGCGGCCGGCGCCACAGCCACACAAGCCGAGGCGTGCGGCGATGACGGCCGTGCAAACGCGCCTCCGCCGCCCCATCGCCTTCCGTCGCCCTCCCGCCGTTTCCCGATCGGCCCGCAGCCGTCGGGCCACATCGCGCGCCGTCCTCCTCCTCCTCTCGCCCGCCAACATTCACAGCCGTTTCTCAACAATTGCCCGCCGCAAACGGACGCCGCCTGCGCAACAGGCGCCGCCGCCCCTCGCCGCTTCCGACCCAACCCCTCGACCGAGGCAAACCGCAATCCGAATCTACAGACCAACCCAATCTGCCGTCAGCACACACGCCAGCCGACCTTACACGTTACGCGTTACACATTACGTTTACACGTCTAGGTTAGGTTAGGTTAGGTTAGGTGGACATGGGTTAGGTTAAGGGGACTTGGGTTAGGTTAAGCGTCAAACTTAGGTTAAGCATTCAAACACGTCAGGCGTCAGAGGCTAGGCTAGGTTAGGTTAGGTTAGGTTAGGTTACACGTTAGGTTAAGGGGTCAGTGCTAGGTTAAGAAGCGTCAAACGTAGGTTAAAAAAGCGTTCAAACGTGAGGCGTGAGCCGGACAGCTTACCGTACGTAGACGTTAGGGGCTCACAGGCTGAGCTCACCTCGCCACACCACAGGTTAGGTTCGGTTCGCTCGGCTCAGCGTAAAGCGCCGAGGTCAGGGTTACGTTCGTTCACCTTCGGGCGCCACACTTTCGGTTGAAAGGTCGCGACGGGGCGACGTCGGCAGGCACGCCGCAAACGAACAAAAACGTACAGACGACGTCGAAAACCGCCGACAGACGGGGGAGCAGCACGACCACGACCAGATACCGAGCGCGAACGAGACACACGCGAACCATCCCCACCGGCCAAAGGGCACCACACAACAACCCAGAGCACCACGTGTCGACACCAGAGCAACCCGCCGCTCACGCGACATGGCTGGCACCGAAGGGCAACCGCCCGCAACTGCGCTTTCCGCGCCGGCCCGGATGCACGTCGTGCTACAACAACACCACTACCGTACACAGCCGCTGTTCACAACATCACTATCATGCGCGCCCGCGGCTCGCCGCCGTCGCAGTCGCAGCCCCAACGCCAGCACTTTTGCACCACCATTCACACGCACCGCAACACAGCTCGCCGACACAGCCGAACAAAACAAACACCACACAACAACAGCAACAACGCCGCCGCCTCTACTTGTGCCGGCGACCCACCCCGCCGATGGCGCACCTTTCGCCAGCCGGCAATCGACACACACGCACGCACGCACGCACCCACCCACCCACCCACCCACCCACCCACCCCCCGGGGCCCAGTGCAAAAAAAAACAAAACAAAAACAAAACAACACAAACGACACGGGAAGCGCACACCGCCACTTCGCGCGCACGCCACCAACCAGTCGTCGTCTCAAAATAACAAACACAAACAAAATAAACTAACAACTAGGGCAACACAAAACAAAAACGCCTCGCACGAACCGCCCACAAAAAGGACAAGCACACGCACAGCCTCTGCTGACGACCACGACGCAGCGGCACGCTGCTCCTGTCCCGCGCCCCGCGCCCCACTCGATTCACAACTCACGCGACACCGTCAACGACGGGCTCGCTTCCCGCAACCTACCACCTTTCCGCCACGACGCACAGCCCCAGCCCCACCCGACGACGCCCGTGGCAACGACTGCACTTTCACCACCGCCTCCCCCTTCCCCCCCAAAACACACACACACACACACACACAGCCAAAAACGCACTCGCGACCCACACATGCACGTGCATCGGCACACGCCAACCAGTCAACGTCGACAACCACACGCAAGGCTCGAAACGAAACCGGCGTCCTTCCACGTTGCCATCAAGCTACGCGACACAAGACACAAGGAACCAACACAACAGCCGGCCCCACTAATTCCCACTCTCACGCCGCAAAAAGCACACTGAAACCGCCAAACGCACGCACATTCCCCTTCGCACTGACAACGACCGGCTCGCTACCACACACCTCTCGGCAGCCGTTTCACGCCAATTCGCCACACCGCCCACACAGTCGACAAGCGCCCGCCCTGTACGGCACACGCAACGACGCAGCGCAGCAAAGGGCGCCCGCAACACATACCTCTCCTCCCTCTCTCTCTCTCTCTCTCTCTCTCCGCCGCCCGACGCGCCAACCGCCACACCACACCGCCAGCCACTCGCAAATTGTGCACTGCCACCAGCCACACGTCCAACACGCCGCGCCGCCTCCGGCCACCCGCCAGGGGGCGCTCACGTCCGCGACAACAGCGCGGCCCGCCGGGCCGGGCCGAACCGAACCGAACCGAGCCGCCGCTGCTCTGCACTCGGCACGGCCACACCCTGCTGCAGACCGGGCTCGTCTCTCTGTACGCGTCTGCCTGCGCATCAACACAACACGACCTTTTTTTTTTTCTCTCTCTCTACCGCCATCCCTTCTTCTCGCGTTTTACTCGTTGTTGCAGCAGCGGCGCACACCTACACATCCACAGCCCCAGCCGAGCCGGCCTCACCTCAGGGCCCGCCGCCAGCGTCTCCTCCTCGGGCACAGGTGCGGTGCTGTGGCCGCCCATCCAACCGCATTGCTGGCCGTCCAGCCACCAGGCGTTCCCACTGCCGCGAGCCACGCCGCGCACCGACCCTGCTGCAGAAAACGAAGCATAGCCAGAGACCGACCGATACACAAAGCAAGCCGTCGCCTCGCCTCTTGTCCTTCCTGCCTTCCTTCCGCCCCCGCCCTTCTCACACCACCGCCTCTCCACTTTCGCCCCCGCCTCCTTTTTTTTTTTGTTTTTTTTTTTGTTTTCTTCTTTCTTTCTTTCTTTCTTTCTTTCTTTGGCCCTCTCTCTCTCCTTCCCGCCATGGCGGTTACGGCACCGCCTGCAGCGGCAGATTTTTTGCGCCCACACGCCTACTCCTACCACCATTAACCTTGCCCTGCCCATCAACGTCGCAGTCGAACCGACGCTTGCCAACACACTGCCCACGTTCCTTTCTCTTTTCGGCCTACGCCCATTACGCGCCGCCGCCACAGCACCTTCCCTTCCCACAACACACCGACGTCATCACACGCACCCAAAAAACAGGGGGCCACGACCGTGTTCCTCGCCCACTCCCATCCCGCACGGTACGCACATTCCCAACTACTACCGCGCACCCTCCCTTTCCAATCTGTGTGTCTCTGTGTCTGTGTCCTGTCCGCGCGTGACGCCTCTCAGCATCCGCCGTCCCCCGTCCCGTTTTCGCCCCCATGCCGTCGTCGCGCCGCCTCCTCCCCGTCCACCGCCGCCCCTGTCCGCCCCGCACCACACCATACACCGCTGCTTGTCCCGGCCGTTGCCACCAAAGGCGCCGACCGCAAACGCGCCACGCCGCAGCCCCCGTGCGTCTCGCGCTCGCTTGCATCTCCGTGCCGACGCTGCCTCTCTTCCCGCTCGCACTCGACCTCGACAACACAGTCTTTGGCTCCGCCACTGCGTGTTCTGGTGGTACGCACGCTGCAACACGTATGTATTCATTACCAGAGCGATGGCGAGGCATGACAGCATCTCTGTCTGACCAGAGAGTTATTTATCGTTGCTAGTCGGCGCTTGGACCGCGCCAGACGACAGTAGTGGCACGCACCGGGTCGCCAGGAACAGTTGTTATATATATTGTAGCGCGAGTCGGGAGAGGTAGTAGTCGGTCGACAGTAGTAGCGGGTGGACGGTTGTACTGAGCGGGCGTCGGCGGCGTGCTCTGCTCGTCTCGCGACTCTGGTCACGGTTCGGGACGATGTATAGTATATTGTGTTATAATCAAAAGGTAGTGTGAAGCTGCATTGCGCAAATCTGATAACGTATGTTCATTGTACTTATTTTGTTCAACAACAAAAGCCCCACTATTACTTTTTTCTAAAGTACCTTTTGTCTTTTAACGAAAAACATTCACTTTTTAAAGACTACTTCCTATGGCATTTCCCTCCAAGGAGTGCAATTAATTACCAGCCAGCACTCATTCATTGCACACAGCTGTGTAAGGGGTATCTACAATTGAGGAGCGGATATAAATGCAAATTTTTTTTTTTTTTTTTTTTTTGTGTGTGTTGTAACCTCCCCGCAAATTTTAAAATAATGGACAATGTTATTTACGGATGCTAATGGACATTGCGCTAATTGTAACCTCGCCCACAATGAGAGGTATTGAAAATGGCAACAAAAATGTGAAATTCGCAATCTGACTCAAATATAAATTCTTCACAACATTTAAAGTCCGTTCAGTGACAAGAAACTTCAATTAAACCGAAATATCGGTCTTTGGCCCTGTGCAAAACAATCAGAATTAAAGTCTTACCTCCGAATAAATGGATGTCACATTTCTGCTCTTGTTGTTGCGCAGCGCTTGGAGGAACTGCATTGCAAATAATAATATTCTCTTTTTTTGTGATTTTAGTGAAATTTTTCTTCAAAGAAGTGGAATGAAATGTGAAGTGCAACGAACTCTTTAGTTCAATAAAAAATTAAATGTTTGAAAAATGCTTTTGAAATAAACATTATTATTGGGGAACTTGTTGGAGAATAATTACAATAAATAAAATTTTTCATTATCTAATGATTATATTAATTAACAGTATACCTTATTCACCATCTTGACCAGTGTTGCCGACCGCCTACATCACACAACCGCACTCGGCTCCTACTACTGACCGACCGCTCTGCATGACGACTATTAGCGTACTGCACGCGACGACTACTGACAGAGTACAGCCCTCAACTACACAGAGCTACAGACTCGCAACGACTGACTGACTGACTGACTGAGAACCGCTCGCAACACTCGCGCAGTCCAGCGCAAACTCTCTGGTCACAGATGCTACAATGTCTCGCCATCGCTGCTATGTTACATACGTGTTTCAGTGTCTTTTTCATTGGGGTAACAATCTTTGGCTCTTTTTATTCTGAATACAGGGCCAAAGGTCAACGCTGCTGCCCTTATACAATTTATCAGGTTTCATTGTGTCTGTTGCAATGTTACATACGGTTCATTCTTTCATTAATATTATCGTTGGGTTTCTTTTGTAGGGACGTTAACATTCTGGCACATTTTTATTACCATCGGACTCTCTGCTATTTGTGCAGGGAGGTTATACCTGGGTCCATTTCCATTTCCATTTACATTTTAATATTGATAGACTTTTTGTTTTCTTTTTTGTTTCTTGTTGTTTTTCCTTCTTTTTTTTTTTTTTTGTTTTGTTTTTCCCGCTCTCACCACCACCGCCGCATCACGCCTTCCGTTTTCTTGGTTTCTTTTCTGCTTCAACATCACCGCGCCCCATTTCCACACCACAGCCATCAGCCTCCAAGACGGGCAGGCGCAGTGTGCCATTTCCGGCGCACAAGCACACCCGTACGGTACTCTCCTCGCCCCCACGCCACCAACAACACAGCGACCACGCGGCTTTCAGGCATGGCACGGCACGGCACCGGCGAAATGCGCCGCCCCCGCCCCTCCGCGCATCCGTCCGTCTCGCCACGTTCACTGACAGCCGCGTCTGCGGCTACACCACGACAACCACAACACAACACCGCTCCCCTCCCTGGCAACTCATTGTTTTTCTCCTCCTCTTTTGCACAAACCACAACGCCGAGCACAGGCGCAAGCCACCCACACCGCGCCCCTCCCCGTCCCGTCTTTGGCCGCCGCTCCTCGTTTCCTCGTTTGCCCCCTCCCATCTCCCGAAATGCCATGCCAGCAGCGTTACGCATGCCCCTCCCCTGTCCACACAACACTACCGCCAAACGAACAGCCTTCCGGGCCACATGCAGGGCACGCCCACCTCCAAACACTGCCAATTCACGGACGCGCACACACACACACACACACACACACACACACACACACACACACACACACACACACACTCACTTTCTCGACACCTTTCTGTACGGAGGGTGCGTCATCTCGACCGTGACAGAGTGACGGCAACTATCGACGATCCATTTCCCCCCACTGGTAAAACATGTCCACTAACACCTACATACATCATTCAAGTACACAGACAATAGCATACACACAATGGGAGGGCACACGAACATGGACGGCACGGCACTGTCATACACTCTTCCTCAGAACCATATCAACAAACGTTACGTACATCCGGGAAAGCGAAAGCGAAAGCAAAGCCCAATGCAGCCGTCAAAGGTAACGTTCACCACGGCAGACACTTGCAGCCGCGCCGCCGTTAAACGCATTTCAGTGCGGCTCCAATACGCCTCCGACACGGGAACGTTCCGTTGCTCTACGAATGCGTTTCTCCCCTTTTTCCCTTCCTCTCTCTTTTGCCCCCCCTCCTTGCACTCTTGCCTCATTCCTCACGTTCTGCCCACACATTCGACCGATCAAAGTCAACCTTTCGTTACCGTTCTCAGCGCGACGGTGTACAACAGTATGACGGGTGTGCCCAAGACTTCGGTTCAGTTGCGTGACGCCGGTCTATCGCGCCGATCGACAGTTACTCAGGGGGCGACGGATCGGACCACGTCACCGACACACAAAACACTTTCAAACAAACAAATACATACCGGATGGACACAGACAAACACGTGTACAGACATTCGCCAAACAAACGACGACGACCGCCGCCGCCGTCGTCGTCGTCGTCGTCGTCGTCGTCGTCGTCGTCGTCGTCTAGCGTCGCGCTTACTGTACTGCACTGGACACGCGTGCATCTTGAATGACGACATCGGTGTGCGTGCGTCGTACGCAATCAGTCAGACACGGCTATCAAAAATCAGAGTCGAATGGTACATCATCGTGCGTGTCGCCGTACACGTACAGTACAATACAACAACAATGCGTCTTAATGGCACGTTCATTTCAACGTCACTCACACACCTCCACGCTGCAGTTACGTCGCACCATTGTCAAACTCGGCGTACAGCAAAGGGAATAGTGGGCGGCAAAGAAAAAAAAAACAAACCAAACAAAAACATTTCACATTTCACCCTCGCCATGTATGATGTGCAAAAAAAAAAAAAACAAACCCGCAAACGGCCGTCGTTACGGTGACACAAAAGTCGCCGATCGCACTGTCCCCCCTCGCAGACAGGTAACACACACCAACACCAACACCAATGGGTCAAAACCACTCCAACGAGGCGTGCCACCATTCCACGCCACGGCGACCAACCTCGTGGCCGTACCCCGCAACACGCTTTGACGCGCCCCCCCCACCCACAATCAAAATGCACACATACATCACAGCCGTCCACACAAACAACAACAACAACAACAACAACAATTCCGCCCTTCCCGCAAAAGGCAAGTTGGTGGCCCTGAAAAGGGCCGTTTTGCCGCTCTCGCAACGGAGGAGCCTTCTCCATCCTTCCTTCCTTCCATTCCAGAGCCACCTCCTTACTTGGAGCTCGTGTACTTGGTCACCGCCTTCGTGCCCTCGCTCACGGCGTGCTTGGCCAGCTCGCCAGGCAGCAACAGCCGCACAGCGGTCTGGATCTCGCGGGACGTGATGGTCGAGCGCTTGTTGTAGTGCGCCAGGCGAGAAGCCTCGGCCGCAATGCGCTCGAAAATGTCGTTCACGAAGCTGTTCATGATGCTCATCGCCTTCGACGAGATGCCCGTGTCAGGGTGCACCTGCTTCAGCACCTTGTAGATGTAGATGGCATAGCTCTCCTTCCTCTTGCGCTTCTTCTTCTTGTCGCCCTTCGAAATGTTCTTCTGCGCCTTGCCAGCCTTCTTGGCGGCCTTCCCGCTAGTCTTGGGCGGCATCTCGAACGAACGTACGGCAGCAGCAACACCAGTAGCAAGCGCTCCGCTCTAGTCAGCGTCTCCCCACACAGTGGCACCCGCCGCGTGTGTGGGATGTCGGATGGGTTCTAGACCCCTTATTTGTTTCGAAGGACCGGGACTGATTGAAGCCCATACCTTCTGTCTGAGATGTGGGGATTGGAATGATGGGTTTGGAGTGCGTCATGAGTGATGTTGCATGATAAAGTGGTAGGATGATAAGGGATGTGTTTGATAATGAATTGAGTAGTGTTTCATGACTGAATGTTAGTCGGATTGTTTGATTTTTAGACGTGAAATTGGCGCGTGAGCGTCATTTTCGGGTATTTTGCTGTGGGGTTGTCGGGAATGATTCCTAAGTTTCTGATGGTTGGATGATTAGAAATGGAGGTTGAGGCAAAGAATTTTTCGGATTTTGTTTTGATGAGTTGCGAGATTGGCTCGATATTTGCCAAGAGGTACAGGTGTCTGTTTGGCAAATAGCGGGACGCATTTAGTGCCAAGCGCAAGAATCTATTTTGCACTGCTTGAACTTTTTTGATGTTCTTGTTTGAAGCCAGTGACCAGAGTTCTGAACCGTATAGTATGGATGGTAGCACTACTGATTTGTATAGTTTTAACTTGGTATTTACTGATAGTCCTTCTCCTTTGAGGAGGGGGTATAATGTACATATGTGCTGTGACCCTCTGTTACAGATTTGGGTGACATGTTCACTGAATGTCAGTCTTTTGTCAAATGTTATGCCTAAGTATTTTACATGATCATTCCATTCTAAGTTTACGTTGTTAAATCTAATGGCTATGTTTGGGCTCATTCTCCTGTGGGTGAACATAATAGCCTGTGTTTTGGCACTATTTATGGTTATCTTCCACAGGTTAGCCCAGTTCTGGATTAATTGTAGGTGATCCTGGAGTTTCCTGGCGATGAACAGTAAGTTTTTACTGCTCCTGTACACCGCAGTGTCGTCAGCAAACAGTGACAGGTGGCCCCCTGGTTGCTTTGGTACGTCATTTGTATAGTGAGAGTAGAGAGCTGGGCCCAATACTGAACCTTGGGGCACTCCAGCTTCTATTTGTCTGATGTTACTTTGGGCACCTGATAGTCTTACATAAAAAGTTCTGTTCCTAAGGAAGGATGCCAGGATTTGTATGATGTGTTTGGGACAGCCTTGTAGGTTGAGCTTGTAGATAAGGCCCTGGTGCCAGACCTTATCAAAGGCCTTTTCTATGTCAAGGAAGACTGCCCCTGTGCTGTGCCTGATACTTCGAGCTCTGCATAGTTCGTCAGTCAGTCTCATCGATTGGTGAATGGTGCTGTGTTCACCCCTGAAGCCGAACTGTTCCTGTATGATGATGATGTTTTCTGTGCTGAATTTCTGGAGCTCCTTGTAGATGAACCTTTCTAGGACTTTCCCCAAGAAACTCAGTAAGGAAATTGGTCTGTGGTTCTGGGGGAAAAGGTGGTCCTTATTTGGCTTTGGTATGGTTATCACCTTAGCTTGTTTCCAAGCCATGGGAAAATACTGCAAGGTTAGGCAAGCGTTGTAGATTGCTGTTAGAAACTCTAGTGCGTTTTGAGGTAGATGTTTCAGTTGTAGGGGTAGGATGTTGTCTGGTCCAGGCGCCTTTTTGTTTCCTATGTTTCTGAAGCATGTTCTGACTGTTTCAGAGTCCACTGGTGGAAATGAGGTGTCGCTTGGGGTTCTGAGTATTCTGTTGACATGTCTTATGACGTGTTCCTCGTGATCATCACTCTCGTCATCCACAGCTGCTGGCGTGGTGAATTGTAGTTCGAGAGTGTCGGCCATTGTTTCAGCCTTATCCTCCGGTTCGTAAACGATTCCGTTCCTGCCGTGGAGTGGCTTATTGTCAACTGGTTTCCCCTTTCTGGTTTTGACAAGTTTCCAGAACTTTTCGGTGTTGTTGTCTGCATCGCGTAGAACATCTCCCCAGGTGGATTCTCTAAAGGCCTGAAGTTCGCGTCTGACTCTTCTGGCGAGTCTGTCGGTTCTGGCTCGGTCTGCTGGGTCCCTAAGGGTTTGCCATCTCTGGCGGTGGTATTTCTTTTCTTGCAGTAAGTCTTGGATGTGCTGAGGGAGAGCATTTCTGGATGTGGTGTGGATTATAGCAGTGGTGGCTTTCTTCCCGCTTTCTACTATGATTTTGCTGATGTTTTCTACTGCTGTGTTGATTGCTCTCCTTGTGTGGAGCTGAGGAATCTCCGGTGTTTTTCCCTGAACAATGTTGTTGAACGTTTCCCAGTTTGTGTGAAACGATTTAATAGTTCTGGTGTCGAACTGCCTTGCCGGGTTGTCATCTAATGTCATTAAAACTGGATTATGATCTGAGTCCAGATCATTTACCACGGTAATGGTGGCCTGGTGTCTCAGGTTTTTGCATATAAATATGTCCAGTATGTCTGGTCTGTGTGTCGAGTAGTATGGGAAATGAGTAGGGGTGTCTGGCGCTAGGACTGTTAGGCTCCTATGGTTGTCCAGGTATTTCCGTAGTATTCTTCCATTGGTGTTGGTGGCCCTGCAGTTCCATGTGCCATGTTTGGAATTTAAGTCCCCACCTATAATGATGTATTCGGCCATGTTTGTCAGGTCAGTTAGGTCTTCAGGTTGAATATTTGGTTTACATGGAGGGTTGTACACAGCGATTAGGGTGGCTGTTTTCCCCTCTATTGTCGTTTCTACTGCTGTGGCTTCTGCTCTTCTGAGTCTTGGCGTGTTTAGTCTTCTGTGCGGCAATCTGTTTTTGACTAACACGGCTGTACCGCCCCCTTGCCGGTTTGGCCTGTCAGTTCTGTACATTGTGTAGTTCCGTACTTTAAATTTATCATCTGGTGTTAGGTGCGTTTCTGTAATTAGTGCCACACCAACATTGTATGAGTCAAGGAATTCTTGGAGGGTATTCCTTTGAAATAGAATGCCATTGGCATTCCAAGTCATGATTGTGCTTCTTTGATTAAGGCCCGAGAAGACTGACAACTGCATGGCATATAATCGTGAATTTTGAGATCGGATCAGCAGCTTGCCTTAGCTGGGCTGCTGTGTTCTGAATTGTTCCCAGTATTTTTGGGACGTTGAACTGATTGATGAGGCCGAGAATTTCTTTTACATCTGTTCCCAGGCTTGCGATTCCAGGGAAGGGGGTGTTGGCTCCTCCGTCTTGCGCGGTTGGTGCCTCGTTCTGGGCCGCTGAAGTCGGTGCGTTTGCCGGATTTTGATTAGTCCAGGTTTGTCGGGGTCGTAGGGTTGGCCAGCTTTTTCCAGTCATCGCAGGTGCTGGTGGAAGTTTTGTTTGATTTCTGGCTGTGGTGGAGGCATTCTTTTTCTCCTCCCTTTTCTTGAGAATTTCTAGGTAAACTGGACATTTTTTGAAATTTGCCGTATGCTCTCCCTCACAGTTGTAGCATTTCGGTTTTTCTTCTCGTTTTTTGGTGCAGGTAGCAGTCGCGTGCTGTTTGCCGCATTTTACACAGTTTGGCTTGAGATGGCAGTTTCTGGCGCCATGGTTGAATCCTTGGCAGTTGTGACATTGTGTTGGGCCTTTGGGGGCCCTGTATGACTCTACAGTCACTCCTAGGTGCAGCAGTGACTTAAGTTTGTATACTTTTCTGCCTTCATCTGTGTTTTCCAGTTCTACTATGAAGTTTGGTCGCAACCTTCTCTCCGTGGCACCTTCGTCCAGGTTGGACATTTGGGTGACCTTGTGTACTGGTAATCCAAGAAGGGAGAGCGCGTCATGTATGAGTTGTGGTTCCATGGTGACTAGTAGTTTCTTTATCACCACTTTTAGGGGTCTTTTCTGGTTTAATTCGTGAGTGTAGAACGGTATGTTTTCGTTCTTCAGAAGTGTGCATAGTGCATTGAAGTCCTTCGCTTCGCTGAACTGATAAGTTATTCTTCCCCCCCTGGAGTGAGACTTCAGTGTTCCACTGAGGGTTGGTTTGATCACCTGAAGGATTTTGATGTAGCTTTTTGTGTCAAAGACAACTATTGGTGGCACATTGAACTTTGTCCTTCCGTTGTTTGGAGGGACTGCATTGTGGCCTGGGTCATTGTCAGGAAGTTCGCTGAAACGGTTTTGGGTTGGTACTTGGGGTTGTACTGATTCCGCTTCCATGGTTTCATCTGCAATGGGTGTCTGGTCTGAGTCAGGATCGTGGTCATCTCTCGTATCCTCGATCTTCCGCTTCGAGTCAGATGAACCCTCTGCCTGGCTTGTGTCGATTTTTCGCTTAGTTTTCTTTTTGGTCTTTTGATCGTCCCCCGCCATATTGCCTAGTGAAGATGATACATTGTCTGTATGGCAGTCAGTGTGGTTTGTGTGTGTAGTCGGATGATTTTTGGCCGCGGGAGCCCCAGCGGGGACCACGGCGGACTGGGGTGGGTGAAAGGATGATTCTAGAATCTCAGACAGTCGGATATGATGCTTTGTAATCTGCCTTTGCCTCTGTGAGCGCGGGCTGGTCCCACGTGAAGGGGGCCCTGACTCACTAATTCCCTCACTATCCAGCCTAGAGTCCAGCTAACCTGGAATCGCGACGAGCATCATGAACAGAATTTAAGACAACGACAAGATTGCTACTGCACGCTCGTAAACGAGCCTGCAGTCGACGGAGCCACCAAGGTCGGCGACGAGGCGCACGAGTCCCAAGCAGCGAGGCGGCCACTCCGTGGCGGGAGCGGCAGTCGGAAATCCCCAGCCGTGACAACACAAAGGCGGCGGAGCGCAGTAAGAACAGCGTCCGCACGCTTCGGAAGCACAGCTTGGCCGCTGGCCGGCACCCGCCGCCAGCCGCCGCCGCACCTTTACCAGCTCGCCCTGTTGCGGCCGCCGACCAATGGGGCGCGCGCGCAACCGGCCGCCGCACCCGAGCCCATAAAGCACCCCCACCCCGGCTGCGCCGGCGGATTCCCGCTCACGCCGCGGACAGTACACGTTAGTTCGTTGTCGCTGTTGGTTATCGTGATGCCGGGACGCGGAAGTGGACGCAAAGCTGCTGCCTTGGCTGAGTTGCTGCTCACGTTAGCAGGACCAGCCGGGAAGAAGAAGAAGAAGTCTACACCGCAGTGCTTTCGCTGCCAAAAGCTTGGCCACGTCGCCAAGCACTGCAGCGGAGCAGTCGCGTGTTTGAAGTGTGCGCAAGCGCACGACACACGCGACTGCAAGAAGCAGAAGGACGCCCCCAGCACCTGCGCCAACTGTGGTGGCGCACACGCGGCTAACGCCCGTTCCTGCGCCTACAGGAGAAATTGGCGCGGACCAGAGAAGACGCAGAAGCAAGTGACCACCACACACGAAGAGGTGGTCACTCGCACAGAAGACGTCATCACCAGGCGCCTCAACGACGCCGTAGAAGAAGCCATGTCCGCCTTCAAATCCGCCATGGCGGAAGAGAGGGCGGCCATGCTGGCGGAACTGGGGGAGGCTCGGCGTCAGATTGCTGAGCTGACGCAGGAGCTTCGCTCAGCCAAGGTAGCTTCCGCCACAGCGGTCGACACCGCCAGCCAGACGACTCCTCCACGAGAGAAGAAGTTTGCGACGGTGGCCACGCAGACCGACGTGCCTGCCGAAGGGGAGCCCAAGACGGACACCGAGGCAGCAGCGCACGAAGACGAGTGGGAAGAAGTCCCATTCCTCCCGCTTCCGGACATGTACAGCGCAAGCGCTGTGACGCAGAAGATCGCTGCATCGCTTCGCGACGGTACTTACCCCCACCACGACAACCCTTATCCTTTCGTTCCTCCTAACCATCCTAAACCACAACTCCCACATCGCCCACTCGGGTATCCTGAAGGCCTACTCGGTCTTTCTAGGGAGGAGTTCAATCTGATTGACTCCTACCCTATTTTCACAGAGTGGCAGATGCGCTGCATCATCATCGCTCTCGTCAACGGAGAGTACGACAAAGCGGGATGCATTTTGCACAACATCCCAACCGAGGAAGAGCCCTCAGCCACAGCAAAGAAGAAAAAGAAAAGTCGTCATAACGACAAGTTCAGAAGATAGGTCACAGGCACTCCTTGCCAGTACAGAAGAACCTACAAGTAAAGAAAGAAGTTTCATCAACATCCCAGGGGAGTAAAGGCCAACAGGCCACAAACTTCCACACGAACCTCCTCACAGTGAGGAAGTCAGAAAAGGAGCAGAGAGAGAGGCTGCGCCGGCATGCACTCCGCTGCTCGACTCGCTGCCGCTCGCACCGGTCGTTTTCGTTTCCGTTTCGTGTGCACCGTCGCTAGCCCATCGCCATGTCCGGACGCGGAAAGGGAGGCAAAGTCAAGGGCAAGTCAAAGTCCCGCTCAAGCAGGGCTGGGCTCCAGTTCCCGGTCGGCAGAATCCACCGCCTCCTGCGCAAGGGAAACTACGCAGAGCGCGTCGGCGCCGGGGCGCCCGTCTACCTCGCCGCCGTCATGGAGTACCTCGCGGCTGAGGTGCTCGAGCTGGCCGGAAACGCGGCCCGCGACAACAAGAAGACGCGCATCATCCCGCGCCACCTGCAGCTTGCCATCCGCAACGACGAGGAGCTCAACAAGCTCCTGTCGGGCGTCACCATCGCACAGGGTGGTGTCCTGCCCAACATCCAGGCCGTCCTGCTGCCAAAGAAGACCGAGAAGAAGGCCTAAAGGAGGCCAGGCAATCGCAGCGCCGCGTGCTCCCCTGCACGCAACGCGCTTTGCCGGCTCGGCCCACAACAATCGGCCCTTTTCAGGGCCACCACACAAACCTACGTCCAAAGCAAAATTTCAGTCGTCCTCGCCGCACCTTGTTTTGTTTTAACTTTGCACTTTCACAGCACAGCCGCCGCCGGCGCACGTCCGCCATCTTGTCGTCCACACAGCCCGTGTGGCCCAACACACACACACACACACACACACACACACACACACACATTTTGCACGGTCGCAGTCGCCTTCCAAACGACAACGGCAGCAATAATGACCATTGTTAAAGGGAGGCGTGTCGACACACCGCCCTCCACTCCCGCGCGCAACGGCCGTCGACACGAACGAAACAGCTGATCCGGCCGCCTATGCCCACACGCCTTGCCTCGGAAACCCCAACGCCGCCGCAAACACACAGAGCCAAACCACGCAAGCAAATAATCACCGCCTCTCGCACAACAACACACAGCCCGCCATCTCCGTCGCGATCGATACAAAGACACACAAACGAAGCAGCTCCACACACAGCCAGCCACATGACACGTTTCCTTTCCTTCTCCCCTCCCAGTCACATCACGTCGCTCAAACGGAAAGAAAGAAACAAAGAAAGAAAGAGAGAAAGAAACAAACAAACAACACAGCGCACACACGCAGCAGCAACAACACAGACTCTTTCGCACTTTTCAACTTCCGAACAGTGTGGTGGCCCTGAAAAGGGCCGTTTTCTAGTCTCTCCCACCCACAAGCACGGCCGCGGGAAGGCCAGCGCCCGCTGCGACGCAGCCTAACCGCCGAAACCGTACAGGGTGCGCCCCTGCCTCTTCAGGGCGTACACCACGTCCATGGCCGTCACAGTCTTGCGCTTGGCGTGCTCAGTGTACGTCACCGCGTCGCGGATCACGTTCTCCAGGAACACCTTCAGCACCCCGCGGGTCTCCTCGTAGATCAGACCAGAGATGCGCTTCACGCCGCCCCTGCGAGCCAGGCGGCGGATGGCGGGCTTCGTGATGCCCTGGATGTTGTCGCGCAACACCTTGCGGTGCCGCTTGGCGCCACCCTTGCCGAGCCCCTTTCCTCCCTTGCCGCGGCCTGTCATCCTTCCTTCCTCGGGCAAAGCAAAACGTGCACAAACAGCAGCTGCAGCGGCTGGCGAGTCGGCTACGGTCTGCGCCCGGCGCGCCCGCCGCCCCCCTATATAGACTCTGGCCCGCCCTCCCCCCACCACGCGCAACCGAGGGCATATAAGCGCAGCACGGAGGCGCGCGGGCCCGTTGTCAAGGCAGCACCGGACGCCGCGCCGCACCTAACCTCCACGCACGCCGCTCCGCTACCGCTATGGCCCGCACAAAGCAAACGGCCCGCAAGTCCACCGGCGGAAAGGCGCCGCGCAAACAGCTCGCCACCAAGGCGGCGAGGAAGAGCGCGCCCGCCACCGGAGGCGTCAAGAAGCCCCACCGCTACAGGCCGGGCACCGTCGCCCTGCGAGAAATCAGGCGCTACCAGAAGAGCACAGAGCTGCTCATCCGCAAGCTGCCATTCCAGCGCCTAGTGCGCGAGATCGCCCAGGACTTCAAGACCGACCTGCGCTTCCAGAGCTCCGCAGTCATGGCCCTGCAGGAGGCCAGCGAGGCCTACCTCGTCGGCCTCTTCGAAGACACCAACCTGTGCGCAATCCACGCCAAGCGCGTCACCATCATGCCCAAGGACATCCAGCTCGCGCGCCGCATCCGCGGCGAGCGCGCCTAAACCGCGCCGCGGCACCGCACCGCACAAACAAAAACGGCCCTTTTCAGGGCCACTAACATCTCTCCGTCGCGAGCAAACTTTGTCGGTCGCCTGCCTCTCGCCCCGCAACCCAAAAACAAAAACCGCCACTTCCCGTCCGTCCGCCACACCCGCTCACTCTGCCTGCCTGCCTGCCTGCCTGCCTGCCTGCTAGCAGCGCGCAACAATCACACATCATCCCTCCCCGGCGCTCCAAGCGCACAATACCCAACGGCCGACGTCACACCGCACGGGTGGCTGGCCGGCCGCCGCTTTCGTTTCGAAAACAAAAAACCCCGCACTCCACTCCGACGGCCAACGGCCAGGCAGGCGCGCTCGCTCGCTCTACACGCCACCGAAATCCCCGCCGACTCCTTCCACATCTCAACGTGCCCCCCGTTGCAAAACATAACACACACAAAGGAACAAAACAAAGACCAGACACGACTCGACAAGACAGACATCCGAGAAGAACGAACGCAGGCAAGCCAACCAACGTATTCAAACAAAACAACGTGACAGAAAACCAACCGTCGGCCGCCGCCACAAACACGGCGACAATCAACCACGACAACAACAACAACAACAACAACAACAACACCGCTTACCGCTACCGCCGCCCACACCCGCCACCGACCCCCGCAATCCAACCACCGCGGCACGCAAACAGCATCCCCACGGGCATACAGAAACGCCAGACAGACACCCACACCAAACGCAACACGACAATCAAAACCTTCCCCGACGTGCTTTGATGGCCCTGAGAAGGGCCGTTTTGGGCCGCGCGTCTCTTGCGCGCCACTAGACGACGACGGGGGGTGGGGACGACGGAGTCAAGCGCCAAACCCTTCCTTTCCCATCTCTTTCTCCTCTACTCTACTTCTTCTTCTTGGGCGAAGCCTTCGCCTTAGACGGCGTCGTCGCCTTCTTCGGGCGCGGCGCCTTCGGCTTCTTCGTCGGAACCTTGGCGGCCTTCTTCGCCTTCGACGGCGACTTGGCCTTGGCCGGCTTGGCCGCAGCCGCCTTCTTCGCACCCGCGGGAGCGGCCGACGCCGCAGACGCCTTCTTGGCGGCGCCCGCCTTCCGACCGGTCGCCGCCTTCACGCCACCAGCCTTCTTTGCGCCGGCCGCACGGGCGCCCTTCTTCTCCTTGCTGGCCGGAGCGGCGCGCTTCTTCTTGGCACCGCCAGCACGAGCCTTGCCGCCCTCGGCCGCCCCCCCGCCGCCGGCGCCGGCAAGCTTGAACGAGCCGGACGCGCCCTTCCCCTTCGTCTGCACCAGCTCGCCCGCCACGACGGCCGACTTGAGGTACTTCTTGATAAACGGCGCCAGCTTCTCCGCGTCCAGCTTGTAGTGCGCGGCTATGTACTTCTTGATCGCCTGCAGCGACGACCCGCCGCGCTCCTTCAGACTCTTGATGGCGGCCGTCACCATCTCAGAGGTGCGCGGGTGCGCAGGCTTGGCGCGCGGCTTCTTCGCAGACGACGCAGACTTGGCCTTCTTCGTAGTGCCGGTGGCGGCGGGTGCCGCAGCAGTCTCGTTCGTAGCCGCCTGATCTGCCATTTCGACGACGCGCGTAACACACAGCGAGAGCGAGAGCGAGCGGGACGGCAGGCACGCAAGCACAGCACAGCAGCGGAGCAGAGAATCACAAGGGCCCAGCCAGTGTCGCGGGCGGGCGCGGACGGCCGAGAGAGCGGCCGCCACTCTGCGCGCCGCCGCGCCGCGCCTCCCGCGCTTGCTACCGCCCAACGTCCGACAGCCTGTGCGGAGCAGCCCCAAACCTGCGCCACAACCGCCCGCGCCTTTCAAACCACCGAGGATGGGGCTACACACAGCCACACCACAGTCGCCAACCAGTCGCCACGGCAGCGCCGCAAACCACGGCCAAACTGCAGCTACCGCGCGCTACAGCCTGGGTCGGCCCGCCGAGAATCGCCGCCCCCGCCCAAATGCCGCCCCCACAGCCCCAGCCGACGACCCGCCACAATGGCCAAACCTTCGGCAAAACTCCCACACCGTCGCCGCGGCAGCCCGGCCAGCGCGGCCGGCGCCACAGCCACACAAGCCGAGGCGTGCGGCGATGACGGCCGTGCAAACGCGCCTCCGCCGCCCCATCGCCTTCCGTCGCCCTCCCGCCGTTTCCCGATCGGCCCGCAGCCGTCGGGCCACATCGCGCGCCGTCCTCCTCCTCCTCTCGCCCGCCAACATTCACAGCCGTTTCTCAACAATTGCCCGCCGCAAACGGACGCCGCCTGCGCAACAGGCGCCGCCGCCCCTCGCCGCTTCCGACCCAACCCCTCGACCGAGGCAAACCGCAATCCGAATCTACAGACCAACCCAATCTGCCGTCAGCACACACGCCAGCCGACCTTACACGTTACGCGTTACACATTACGTTTACACGTCTAGGTTAGGTTAGGTTAGGTTAGGTGGACATGGGTTAGGTTAAGGGGACTTGGGTTAGGTTAAGCGTCAAACTTAGGTTAAGCATTCAAACACGTCAGGCGTCAGAGGCTAGGCTAGGTTAGGTTAGGTTAGGTTAGGTTACACGTTAGGTTAAGGGGTCAGTGCTAGGTTAAGAAGCGTCAAACGTAGGTTAAAAAAGCGTTCAAACGTGAGGCGTGAGCCGGACAGCTTACCGTACGTAGACGTTAGGGGCTCACAGGCTGAGCTCACCTCGCCACACCACAGGTTAGGTTCGGTTCGCTCGGCTCAGCGTAAAGCGCCGAGGTCAGGGTTACGTTCGTTCACCTTCGGGCGCCACACTTTCGGTTGAAAGGTCGCGACGGGGCGACGTCGGCAGGCACGCCGCAAACGAACAAAAACGTACAGACGACGTCGAAAACCGCCGACAGACGGGGGAGCAGCACGACCACGACCAGATACCGAGCGCGAACGAGACACACGCGAACCACCCCCACCGGCCAAAGGGCACCACACAACAACCCAGAGCACCACGTGTCGACACCAGAGCAACCCGCCGCTCACGCGACATGGCTGGCACCGAAGGGCAACCGCCCGCAACTGCGCTTTCCGCGCCGGCCCGGATGCACGTCGTGCTACAACAACACCACTACCGTACACAGCCGCTGTTCACAACATCACTATCATGCGCGCCCGCGGCTCGCCGCCGTCGCAGTCGCAGCCCCAACGCCAGCACTTTTGCACCACCATTCACACGCACCGCAACACAGCTCGCCGACACAGCCGAACAAAACAAACACCACACAACAACAGCAACAACGCCGCCGCCTCTACTTGTGCCGGCGACCCACCCCGCCGATGGCGCACCTTTCGCCAGCCGGCAATCGACACACACGCACGCACGCACCCACCCACCCACCCACCCACCCACCCACCCCCCGGGGCCCAGTGCAAAAAAAAACAAAACAAAAACAAAACAACACAAACGACACGGGAAGCGCACACCGCCACTTCGCGCGCACGCCACCAACCAGTCGTCGTCTCAAAATAACAAACACAAACAAAATAAACTAACAACTAGGGCAACACAAAACAAAAACGCCTCGCACGAACCGCCCACAAAAAGGACAAGCACACGCACAGCCTCTGCTGACGACCACGACGCAGCGGCACGCTGCTCCTGTCCCGCGCCCCGCGCCCCACTCGATTCACAACTCACGCGACACCGTCAACGACGGGCTCGCTTCCCGCAACCTACCACCTTTCCGCCACGACGCACAGCCCCAGCCCCACCCGACGACGCCCGTGGCAACGACTGCACTTTCACCACCGCCTCCCCCTTCCCCCCCAAAACACACACACACACACACACACAGCCAAAAACGCACTCGCGACCCACACATGCACGTGCATCGGCACACGCCAACCAGTCAACGTCGACAACCACACGCAAGGCTCGAAACGAAACCGGCGTCCTTCCACGTTGCCATCAAGCTACGCGACACAAGACACAAGGAACCAACACAACAGCCGGCCCCACTAATTCCCACTCTCACGCCGCAAAAAGCACACCGAAACCGCCAAACGCACGCACATTCCCCTTCGCACTGACAACGACCGGCTCGCTACCACACACCTCTCGGCAGCCGTTTCACGCCAATTCGCCACACCGCCCACACAGTCGACAAGCGCCCGCCCTGTACGGCACACGCAACGACGCAGCGCAGCAAAGGGCGCCCGCAACACATACCTCTCCTCCCTCTCTCTCTCTCTCTCTCTCTCTCCGCCGCCCGACGCGCCAACCGCCACACCACACCGCCAGCCACTCGCAAATTGTGCACTGCCACCAGCCACACGTCCAACACGCCGCGCCGCCTCCGGCCACCCGCCAGGGGGCGCTCACGTCCGCGACAACAGCGCGGCCCGCCGGGCCGGGCCGAACCGAACCGAACCGAGCCGCCGCTGCTCTGCACTCGGCACGGCCACACCCTGCTGCAGACCGGGCTCGTCTCTCTGTACGCGTCTGCCTGCGCATCAACACAACACGACCTTTTTTTTTTTTCTCTCTCTCTACCGCCATCCCTTCTTCTCGCGTTTTACTCGTTGTTGCAGCAGCGGCGCACACCTACACATCCACAGCCCCAGCCGAGCCGGCCTCACCTCAGGGCCCGCCGCCAGCGTCTCCTCCTCGGGCACAGGTGCGGTGCTGTGGCCGCCCATCCAACCGCATTGCTGGCCGTCCAGCCACCAGGCGTTCCCACTGCCGCGAGCCACGCCGCGCACCGACCCTGCTGCAGAAAACGAAGCATAGCCAGAGACCGACCGATACACAAAGCAAGCCGTCGCCTCGCCTCTTGTCCTTCCTGCCTTCCTTCCGCCCCCGCCCTTCTCACACCACCGCCTCTCCACTTTCGCCCCCGCCTCCTTTTTTTTTTTTGTTTTTTTTTTTTGTTTTCTTCTTTCTTTCTTTCTTTCTTTCTTTCTTTGGCCCTCTCTCTCTCCTTCCCGCCATGGCGGTTACGGCACCGCCTGCAGCGGCAGATTTTTTGCGCCCACACGCCTACTCCTACCACCATTAACCTTGCCCTGCCCATCAACGTCGCAGTCGAACCGACGCTTGCCAACACACTGCCCACGTTCCTTTCTCTTTTCGGCCTACGCCCATTACGCGCCGCCGCCACAGCACCTTCCCTTCCCACAACACACCGACGTCATCACACGCACCCAAAAAACAGGGGGCCACGACCGTGTTCCTCGCCCACTCCCATCCCGCACGGTACGCACATTCCCAACTACTACCGCGCACCCTCCCTTTCCAATCTGTGTGTCTCTGTGTCTGTGTCCTGTCCGCGCGTGACGCCTCTCAGCATCCGCCGTCCCCCGTCCCGTTTTCGCCCCCATGCCGTCGTCGCGCCGCCTCCTCCCCGTCCACCGCCGCCCCTGTCCGCCCCGCACCACACCATACACCGCTGCTTGTCCCGGCCGTTGCCACCAAAGGCGCCGACCGCAAACGCGCCACGCCGCAGCCCCCGTGCGTCTCGCGCTCGCTTGCATCTCCGTGCCGACGCTGCCTCTCTTCCCGCTCGCACTCGACCTCGACAACACAGTCTTTGGCTCCGCCACTGCGTGTTCCGGTGGTACGCACGCTGCAACACGTATGTATTCATTACCAGAGCGATGGCGAGGCATGACAGCATCTCTGTCTGACCAGAGAGTTATTTATCGTTGCTAGTCGGCGCTTGGACCGCGCCAGACGACAGTAGTGGCACGCACCGGGTCGCCAGGAACAGTTGTTATATATATTGTAGCGCGAGTCGGGAGAGGTAGTAGTCGGTCGACAGTAGTAGCGGGTGGACGGTTGTACTGAGCGGGCGTCGGCGGCGTGCTCTGCTCGTCTCGCGACTCTGGTCACGGTTCGGGACGATGTATAGTATATTGTGTTATAATCAAAAGGTAGTGTGAAGCTGCATTGCGCAAATCTGATAACGTATGTTCATTGTACTTATTTTGTTCAACAACAAAATCCCCACTATTACTTTTTTCTAAAGTACCTTTTGTCTTTTAACGAAAAACATTCACTTTTTAAAGACTACTTCCTATGGCATTTCCCTCCAAGGAGTGCAATTAATTACCAGCCAGCACTCATTCATTGCACACAGCTGTGTAAGGGGTATCTACAATTGAGGAGCGGATATAAATGCAAATTTTTTTTTTTTTTTTTTTTTTGTGTGTGTTGTAACCTCCCCGCAAATTTTAAAATAATGGACAATGTTATTTACGGATGCTAATGGACATTGCGCTAATTGTAACCTCGCCCACAATGAGAGGTATTGAAAATGGCAACAAAAATGTGAAATTCGCAATCTGACTCAAATATAAATTCTTCACAACATTTAAAGTCCGTTCAGTGACAAGAAACTTCAATTAAACCGAAATATCGGTCTTTGGCCCTGTGCAAAACAATCAGAATTAAAGTCTTACCTCCGAATAAATGGATGTCACATTTCTGCTCTTGTTGTTGCGCAGCGCTTGGAGGAACTGCATTGCAAATAATAATATTCTCTTTTTTTGTGATTTTAGTGAAATTTTTCTTCAAAGAAGTGGAATGAAATGTGAAGTGCAACGAACTCTTTAGTTCAATAAAAAATTAAATGTTTGAAAAATGCTTTTGAAATAAACATTATTATTGGGGAACTTGTTGGAGAATAATTACAATAAATAAAATTTTTCATTATCTAATGATTATATTAATTAACAGTATACCTTATTCACCATCTTGACCAGTGTTGCCGACCGCCTACATCACACAACCGCACTCGGCTCCTACTACTGACCGACCGCTCTGCATGACGACTATTAGCGTACTGCACGCGACGACTACTGACAGAGTACAGCCCTCAACTACACAGAGCTACAGACTCGCAACGACTGACTGACTGACTGACTGAGAACCGCTCGCAACACTCGCGCAGTCCAGCGCAAACTCTCTGGTCACAGATGCTACAATGTCTCGCCATCGCTGCTATGTTACATACGTGTTTCAGTGTCTTTTTCATTGGGGTAACAATCTTTGGCTCTTTTTATTCTGAATACAGGGCCAAAGGTCAACGCTGCTGCCCTTATACAATTTATCAGGTTTCATTGTGTCTGTTGCAATGTTACATACGGTTCATTCTTTCATTAATATTATCGTTGGGTTTCTTTTGTAGGGACGTTAACATTCTGGCACATTTTTATTACCATCGGACTCTCTGCTATTTGTGCAGGGAGGTTATACCTGGGTCCATTTCCATTTCCATTTACATTTTAATATTGATAGACTTTTTGTTTTCTTTTTTGTTTCTTGTTGTTTTTCCTTCTTTTTTTTTTTTTTGTTTTGTTTTTCCCGCTCTCACCACCACCGCCGCATCACGCCTTCCGTTTTCTTGGTTTCTTTTCTGCTTCAACATCACCGCGCCCCATTTCCACACCACAGCCATCAGCCTCCAAGACGGGCAGGCGCAGTGTGCCATTTCCGGCGCACAAGCACACCCGTACGGTACTCTCCTCGCCCCCACGCCACCAACAACACAGCGACCACGCGGCTTTCAGGCATGGCACGGCACGGCACCGGCGAAATGCGCCGCCCCCGCCCCTCCGCGCATCCGTCCGTCTCGCCACGTTCACTGACAGCCGCGTCTGCGGCTACACCACGACAACCACAACACAACACCGCTCCCCTCCCTGGCAACTCATTGTTTTTCTCCTCCTCTTTTGCACAAACCACAACGCCGAGCACAGGCGCAAGCCACCCACACCGCGCCCCTCCCCGTCCCGTCTTTGGCCGCCGCTCCTCGTTTCCTCGTTTGCCCCCTCCCATCTCCCGAAATGCCATGCCAGCAGCGTTACGCATGCCCCTCCCCTGTCCACACAACACTACCGCCAAACGAACAGCCTTCCGGGCCACATGCAGGGCACGCCCACCTCCAAACACTGCCAATTCACGGACGCGCACACACACACACACACACACACACACACACACACACACACACACACACACACACACACTCACTTTCTCGACACCTTTCTGTACGGAGGGTGCGTCATCTCGACCGTGACAGAGTGACGGCAACTATCGACGATCCATTTCCCCCCACTGGTAAAACATGTCCACTAACACCTACATACATCATTCAAGTACACAGACAATAGCATACACACAATGGGAGGGCACACGAACATGGACGGCACGGCACTGTCATACACTCTTCCTCAGAACCATATCAACAAACGTTACGTACATCCGGGAAAGCGAAAGCGAAAGCAAAGCCCAATGCAGCCGTCAAAGGTAACGTTCACCACGGCAGACACTTGCAGCCGCGCCGCCGTTAAACGCATTTCAGTGCGGCTCCAATACGCCTCCGACACGGGAACGTTCCGTTGCTCTACGAATGCGTTTCTCCCCTTTTTCCCTTCCTCTCTCTTTTGCCCCCCCTCCTTGCACTCTTGCCTCATTCCTCACGTTCTGCCCACACATTCGACCGATCAAAGTCAACCTTTCGTTACCGTTCTCAGCGCGACGGTGTACAACAGTATGACGGGTGTGCCCAAGACTTCGGTTCAGTTGCGTGACGCCGGTCTATCGCGCCGATCGACAGTTACTCAGGGGGCGACGGATCGGACCACGTCACCGACACACAAAACACTTTCAAACAAACAAATACATACCGGATGGACACAGACAAACACGTGTACAGACATTCGCCAAACAAACGACGACGACCGCCGCCGCCGTCGTCGTCGTCGTCGTCGTCGTCGTCGTCGTCGTCGTCGTCTAGCGTCGCGCTTACTGTACTGCACTGGACACGCGTGCATCTTGAATGACGACATCGGTGTGCGTGCGTCGTACGCAATCAGTCAGACACGGCTATCAAAAATCAGAGTCGAATGGTACATCATCGTGCGTGTCGCCGTACACGTACAGTACAATACAACAACAATGCGTCTTAATGGCACGTTCATTTCAACGTCACTCACACACCTCCACGCTGCAGTTACGTCGCACCATTGTCAAACTCGGCGTACAGCAAAGGGAATAGTGGGCGGCAAAGAAAAAAAAAACAAACCAAACAAAAACATTTCACATTTCACCCTCGCCATGTATGATGTGCAAAAAAAAAAAAAACAAACCCGCAAACGGCCGTCGTTACGGTGACACAAAAGTCGCCGATCGCACTGTCCCCCCTCGCAGACAGGTAACACACACCAACACCAACACCAATGGGTCAAAACCACTCCAACGAGGCGTGCCACCATTCCACGCCACGGCGACCAACCTTGTGGCCGTACCCCGCAACACGCTTTGACGCGCCCCCCCCACCCACAATCAAAATGCACACATACATCACAGCCGTCCACACAAACAACAACAACAACAACAACAACAATTCCGCCCTTCCCGCAAAAGGCAAGTTGGTGGCCCTGAAAAGGGCCGTTTTGCCGCTCTCGCAACGGAGGAGCCTTCTCCATCCTTCCTTCCTTCCATTCCAGAGCCACCTCCTTACTTGGAGCTCGTGTACTTGGTCACCGCCTTCGTGCCCTCGCTCACGGCGTGCTTGGCCAGCTCGCCAGGCAGCAACAGCCGCACAGCGGTCTGGATCTCGCGGGACGTGATGGTCGAGCGCTTGTTGTAGTGCGCCAGGCGAGAAGCCTCGGCCGCAATGCGCTCGAAAATGTCGTTCACGAAGCTGTTCATGATGCTCATCGCCTTCGACGAGATGCCCGTGTCAGGGTGCACCTGCTTCAGCACCTTGTAGATGTAGATGGCATAGCTCTCCTTCCTCTTGCGCTTCTTCTTCTTGTCGCCCTTCGAAATGTTCTTCTGCGCCTTGCCAGCCTTCTTGGCGGCCTTCCCGCTAGTCTTGGGCGGCATCTCGAACGAACGTACGGCAGCAGCAACACCAGTAGCAAGCGCTCCGCTCTAGTCAGCGTCTCCCCACACAGTGGCACCCGCCGCCAGCCGCCGCCGCACCTTTACCAGCTCGCCCTGTTGCGGCCGCCGACCAATGGGGCGCGCGCGCAACCGGCCGCCGCACCCGAGCCCATAAAGCACCCCCACCCCGGCTGCGCCGGCATTCCCGCTCACGCCGCGGAGAGTACACGTTAGTTCGTTATCGCTGTTGCTTATCGTGATGTCGGGACGCGGAAGTGGACGCAAAGCTGCTGCCTTGGCGGAGCTTCTGCTCACGTTAGCAGGACCTGCCGGGAAGAAGAAGAAGAAGTCTACACCGCAGTGCTTTCGCTGCCAAAAGCTTGGCCACGTTGCCAAGCAATGCAGCGGAGCAGTCGCGTGCTTGAAGTGTGCGCAAGCACACGACACACGCGACTGCAAGAAGCCGAAGGATGCCCCCTGCACTTGCGCCAACTGCGGCGGCGCTCACGCGGCAAATGCGCGTTCCTGCGCCTACAGAAGGAACTGGCGGGGACCGGCGAAGAAGACCCAGAAGCAAGTGACCACCACACACGAAGAGGTGGTCACTTGCACAGAAGACGACGTGACCAGGCGCCTTAACGGCGCCGTGGAAGAAGCCATGTCCGCCTTCAAATCCGCCATGGCGGAAGAGAGGGCGGCCATGCTGGCGGAACTGGGCGAGGCTCGCCGTCAGATCGCTGAGCTGACGCGGGAGCTTCGCTCAGCCAAAGCAGCTTCCGCCACAGCAGTCGACGCCGCCAGCCAGACGACTCCTCCACGAGAGAAGAAGTTTCCGACGGTGGCCACGCAGACCGACGTGCCTGCCGAAGGGGAGGCAACACAACCCAAGACGGACGCCGAGGCTGCAGCGCACGAAGACGAGTGGGAAGAAGTCCCATTCCTCCCGCTTCCGGACATGTACAGCGCAAGCGCTGTGACACAGAAGATAGCTGCATCGCTTCGCGATGGTACGTACCCCCACCACGATAACCCTTATCCCTTCGTTCCGCCTAACCATCCCAAACCACAACTCCCACATCGCCCACTCGGGTATCCTGAAGGCCTACTCGGTCTTTCTAGGGAGGAGTTCAATCTGATTGACTCCTACCCTATTTTCACAGAGTGGCAGATGCGCTGCATCATCATCGCTCTCGTCAACGGAGAGTACGACAAAGCGGGATGCATTTTGCACAACATCCCAACCGAGGAAGGACCCTCAACAACAGCAAAGAAAAAGAAGAAAAGTCGTCACACCGACAAGTACAGGAAGTAGGTCATCGGCACTCCTTGCCAGTACAGAGAAACCTACCAGTACAGACAGAAGATCCACCCAGATTCCCAGGGGAGTAAAGGCCAAACGGCCACAAACTTCCAACAGAACATCCTCACAGTGAGGAAGTCACAAAAGGAGCAGCAGGCAGGCTGCGCCGGCACGCACTCCGCTGCTCGACTCGCTGCCGCTCGCACCGGTCGTTTTCGTTTCCGTTTCGTGTGCACCGTCGCTAGCCCATCGCCATGTCCGGACGCGGAAAGGGAGGCAAAGTCAAGGGCAAGTCAAAGTCCCGCTCAAGCAGGGCTGGGCTCCAGTTCCCGGTCGGCAGAATCCACCGCCTCCTGCGCAAGGGAAACTACGCAGAGCGCGTCGGCGCCGGGGCGCCCGTCTACCTCGCCGCCGTCATGGAGTACCTCGCGGCTGAGGTGCTCGAGCTGGCCGGAAACGCGGCCCGCGACAACAAGAAGACGCGCATCATCCCGCGCCACCTGCAGCTTGCCATCCGCAACGACGAGGAGCTCAACAAGCTCCTGTCGGGCGTCACCATCGCACAGGGTGGTGTCCTGCCCAACATCCAGGCCGTCCTGCTGCCAAAGAAGACCGAGAAGAAGGCCTAAAGGAGGCCAGGCAATCGCAGCGCCGCGTGCTCCCCTGCACGCAACGCGCTTTGCCGGCTCGGCCCACAACAATCGGCCCTTTTCAGGGCCACCACACAAACCTACGTCCAAAGCAAAATTTCAGTCGTCCTCGCCGCACCTTGTTTTGTTTTAACTTTGCACTTTCACAGCACAGCCGCCGCCGGCGCACGTCCGCCATCTTGTCGTCCACACAGCCCGTGTGGCCCAACACACACACACACACACACACACACACACACACACATTTTGCACGGTCGCAGTCGCCTTCCAAACGACAACGGCAGCAATAATGACCATTGTTAAAGGGAGGCGTGTCGACACACCGCCCTCCACTCCCGCGCGCAACGGCCGTCGACACGAACGAAACAGCTGATCCGGCCGCCTATGCCCACACGCCTTGCCTCGGAAACCCCAACGCCGCCGCAAACACACAGAGCCAAACCACGCAAGCAAATAATCACCGCCTCTCGCACAACAACACACAGCCCGCCATCTCCGTCGCGATCGATACAAAGACACACAAACGAAGCAGCTCCACACACAGCCAGCCACATGACACGTTTCCTTTCCTTCTCCCCTCCCAGTCACATCACGTCGCTCAAACGGAAAGAAAGAAACAAAGAAAGAAAGAGAGAAAGAAACAAACAAACAACACAGCGCACACACGCAGCAGCAACAACACAGACTCTTTCGCACTTTTCAACTTCCGAACAGTGTGGTGGCCCTGAAAAGGGCCGTTTTCTAGTCTCTCCCACCCACAAGCACGGCCGCGGGAAGGCCAGCGCCCGCTGCGACGCAGCCTAACCGCCGAAACCGTACAGGGTGCGCCCCTGCCTCTTCAGGGCGTACACCACGTCCATGGCCGTCACAGTCTTGCGCTTGGCGTGCTCAGTGTACGTCACCGCGTCGCGGATCACGTTCTCCAGGAACACCTTCAGCACCCCGCGGGTCTCCTCGTAGATCAGACCAGAGATGCGCTTCACGCCGCCCCTGCGAGCCAGGCGGCGGATGGCGGGCTTCGTGATGCCCTGGATGTTGTCGCGCAACACCTTGCGGTGCCGCTTGGCGCCACCCTTGCCGAGCCCCTTTCCTCCCTTGCCGCGGCCTGTCATCCTTCCTTCCTCGGGCAAAGCAAAACGTGCACAAACAGCAGCTGCAGCGGCTGGCGAGTCGGCTACGGTCTGCGCCCGGCGCGCCCGCCGCCCCCCTATATAGACTCTGGCCCGCCCTCCCCCCACCACGCGCAACCGAGGGCATATAAGCGCAGCACGGAGGCGCGCGGGCCCGTTGTCAAGGCAGCACCGGACGCCGCGCCGCACCTAACCTCCACGCACGCCGCTCCGCTACCGCTATGGCCCGCACAAAGCAAACGGCCCGCAAGTCCACCGGCGGAAAGGCGCCGCGCAAACAGCTCGCCACCAAGGCGGCGAGGAAGAGCGCGCCCGCCACCGGAGGCGTCAAGAAGCCCCACCGCTACAGGCCGGGCACCGTCGCCCTGCGAGAAATCAGGCGCTACCAGAAGAGCACAGAGCTGCTCATCCGCAAGCTGCCATTCCAGCGCCTAGTGCGCGAGATCGCCCAGGACTTCAAGACCGACCTGCGCTTCCAGAGCTCCGCAGTCATGGCCCTGCAGGAGGCCAGCGAGGCCTACCTCGTCGGCCTCTTCGAAGACACCAACCTGTGCGCAATCCACGCCAAGCGCGTCACCATCATGCCCAAGGACATCCAGCTCGCGCGCCGCATCCGCGGCGAGCGCGCCTAAACCGCGCCGCGGCACCGCACCGCACAAACAAAAACGGCCCTTTTCAGGGCCACTAACATCTCTCCGTCGCGAGCAAACTTTGTCGGTCGCCTGCCTCTCGCCCCGCAACCCAAAAACAAAAACCGCCACTTCCCGTCCGTCCGCCACACCCGCTCACTCTGCCTGCCTGCCTGCCTGCCTGCCTGCTAGCAGCGCGCAACAATCACACATCATCCCTCCCCGGCGCTCCAAGCGCACAATACCCAACGGCCGACGTCACACCGCACGGGTGGCTGGCCGGCCGCCGCTTTCGTTTCGAAAACAAAAAACCCCGCACTCCACTCCGACGGCCAACGGCCAGGCAGGCGCGCTCGCTCGCTCTACACGCCACCGAAATCCCCGCCGACTCCTTCCACATCTCAACGTGCCCCCCGTTGCAAAACATAACACACACAAAGGAACAAAACAAAGACCAGACACGACTCGACAAGACAGACATCCGAGAAGAACGAACGCAGGCAAGCCAACCAACGTATTCAAACAAAACAACGTGACAGAAAACCAACCGTCGGCCGCCGCCACAAACACGGCGACAATCAACCACGACAACAACAACAACAACAACAACAACAACACCGCTTACCGCTACCGCCGCCCACACCCGCCACCGACCCCCGCAATCCAACCACCGCGGCACGCAAACAGCATCCCCACGGGCATACAGAAACGCCAGACAGACACCCACACCAAACGCAACACGACAATCAAAACCTTCCCCGACGTGCTTTGATGGCCCTGAGAAGGGCCGTTTTGGGCCGCGCGTCTCTTGCGCGCCACTAGACGACGACGGTCGGTGGGGACGACGGAGTCAAGCGCCAAACCCTTCCTTTCCCATCTCTTTCTCCTCTACTCTACTTCTTCTTCTTGGGCGAAGCCTTCGCCTTAGACGGCGTCGTCGCCTTCTTCGGGCGCGGCGCCTTCGGCTTCTTCGTCGGAACCTTGGCGGCCTTCTTCGCCTTCGACGGCGACTTGGCCTTGGCCGGCTTGGCCGCAGCCGCCTTCTTCGCACCCGCGGGAGCGGCCGACGCCGCAGACGCCTTCTTGGCGGCGCCCGCCTTCCGACCGGTCGCCGCCTTCACGCCACCAGCCTTCTTTGCGCCGGCCGCACGGGCGCCCTTCTTCTCCTTGCTGGCCGGAGCGGCGCGCTTCTTCTTGGCACCGCCAGCACGAGCCTTGCCGCCCTCGGCCGCCCCCCCGCCGCCGGCGCCGGCAAGCTTGAACGAGCCGGACGCGCCCTTCCCCTTCGTCTGCACCAGCTCGCCCGCCACGACGGCCGACTTGAGGTACTTCTTGATAAACGGCGCCAGCTTCTCCGCGTCCAGCTTGTAGTGCGCGGCTATGTACTTCTTGATCGCCTGCAGCGACGACCCGCCGCGCTCCTTCAGACTCTTGATGGCGGCCGTCACCATCTCAGAGGTGCGCGGGTGCGCAGGCTTGGCGCGCGGCTTCTTCGCAGACGACGCAGACTTGGCCTTCTTCGTAGTGCCGGTGGCGGCGGGTGCCGCAGCAGTCTCGTTCGTAGCCGCCTGATCTGCCATTTCGACGACGCGCGTAACACACAGCGAGAGCGAGAGCGAGCGGGACGGCAGGCACGCAAGCACAGCACAGCAGCGGAGCAGAGAATCACAAGGGCCCAGCCAGTGTCGCGGGCGGGCGCGGACGGCCGAGAGAGCGGCCGCCACTCTGCGCGCCGCCGCGCCGCGCCTCCCGCGCATTCGGAGTTAGTCTTCCGACGAGAGCGGACGTGTCGCGCGAGAGCTCGTTATGTCTACGGACGCTACTCCGGCTGAGGGTGTGGCGGATCGCCGTCCGGCGGAGAATACTTCGTCGGCGGCCTCATCCGGCCCCCCACCTATGATGACCAGGCAACGCCTCCGTGAAAACGATCTGTTGACGACCTGTGCAAGGACTTTGGATCTCGGTATGGATTGCACTCATGACTCTTCGGGTGAAGATGACGACGGCCACCAGCAGCATAGTCGTAAGCGTACCGGCGACGCCGCCACCGGGGCAGATGACGGTTTCCGGAAGCCACCAAAGAAGAAGGTCTCGAAGCAGCCGCAGCGGCGGCCTGACACGGACGCGGTGCCAACGTCTAACCGCTACGACGTCATCCAAGACGGCGCGGACGACGTTCCACCGCCCCAGCAGCAACAGCCACAGCAGGGGGCGCAGCAGCAACCGTCCCCGCCTCAGCTGCAGCGGAAGGTGCCGCCCATTGTGTTGCAGTTTAAGAACTCCTACAAGCAACTGCACACGTGGTTAAAGGAACATTGTAAGCAGTCGTTTACTGCCAAGCAGACAGGGGGTGATACCCTCAAACTCAACCTCTCCTGTACTGAGGATTATGTGACCGTAATGGATATGGTTGGGCGAGAGGGTATCCCCATGTATACCTATCCAGCGGTCCGTCCGCCGACTCTGAAGGCGCTGTTGAAGCACATTCCGGCGTCTCTCACCCATGACGAACTGAAGGAAGAACTGGAGGACCTCGGCTTCGTCGCGACGGTGGTGGATTACCATCGTATGCCCGGGACCAATCAGCTTACTGGCCACCGCGTCGTCGTCCTGCAGGACACTCCTCGGCATCGGGAAATATTCCAGCTAACCAGGATTTACGACCTCTCCGTCACCGTGGAACGTCTGCGGAAGTCCCGTGGCCCGGTCCAATGCTTCCGGTGCCAAGGGTTCAACCACGTGGCCCGTCACTGCACTATGCCGCCTATGTGCGTCAAGTGTGGTGCTGGCCACGACAGCCGCCTTTGTCCACGAAGCAAGGATGAGCCGCCCGTCTGTGGCCTGTGTGGAGGCAGTCATCCTGCCAATTTTCGTTCCTGCGCGAAGCATAAGGAGGCTAGCCGTCGGCAGCGGGGTCTTCCTCCCGTCCCGCCTTCCCGACGTGCTGATACCCGCCGGCGGCGCCAACCGCCGCCCACACGGCCGGCCAATGACAACCGTACGTGGCCCTCCCTCATGGAACGCCGGTCCGCGAGGATCCAGCCCGGTGTCACAGTGGCCGATGCACTGAAGGGCGTCTCCCACCCACGGGCTACTGCAGCTGCCGAGGTGCCAAGCGTCCCGCCGCCTCTTCCGCGCCAGGACCGCCAGCCAGCTTCTCCTTCACCCACTGCGGTGCCTACTGTTGGGCTCCACGACGTTTTCCAGCTGCTGCAGCATCTGACCACGATGGTGACCGAGTTGACCAATGCCATCGTCCACCTGCCTGCAACCATCGCCGCCACGGTGGAGGCGACGATCTCACGCAGCCTTCAGGCTCCTACTGCAGACACTTCAGTAGCCCAGCATGCCTAGACGCCGCCGCTTGGATGATTTCCGCATCGTGGCTTATAACGCCGCCAACCTCACCTACGACCTTGAGGAGCTCCGGCAGTTCTTGTTTGAACATGACGTGGACATATGCCTGGTGAATGAGACATTTCTCAAGCCAGGCATCCGCTCCAACATCGCAAATTACCGATGCTTTCGGACCGACAGACCGACGCAGGGGGGTGGCACGGCGATCTTCATCCGCTCCTCCATCCCGCATTGTGAAATTCAACCGCCTGCCATCGGGTCTATTGAAGTTACTGCTGTCCAGGTTGAAACAGCCACTGGACCAGTCACGTTTATGGCTGTCTACCGGAGCCCTCGCCGCCAGCTCCTCATCGATGATGCCCGTCTCCTTCTACGGACTCCAGGCAAATATTTCATCGCAGGTGACCTTAATTGCAAACATGCGGCCTGGAATTCATTGGTCACCAATCGTAATGGGCGCCTTCTACTCCAGGCCACTGAAGAGGTGAACGCGTATGTCTGTGGGCCCGTGGAGCCGACGTGTTATCCTAGCAGAGGGAGGCCCGACATTCTTGACATCGCCATTACTCGGGGACTTAATCAGTTCCTGACTGCTGAAGTCCTTCACGAACTGAACTCCGACCATCTGCCCGTTCTCTTTCAACTGGACGTCGCCCCGGCGCAGAGTCCGGGCCACCTCAATTTCAACCACACGGATTGGCCCTGCTTCCAGCGACGAGTTACTGCAGCCCTGCAGCGACAGGTGGATGGCGTCGGCGTTCACGAGGCCTCTGCAGCCCAGTTTGCTGATACACTCACCGCAGCTTTGGTGGGAGCGACGCCCCGCCCGCGCACCAGCACAGTCGCATCTTCCGCTCTCCCGGCGGAAATCCTCCAGGACATCCGCACACGTAATCGCCTCTGCAAGGAATGGCGTGTGACCAGGGACCCACAGCTGAAGCGCCACATCAACAGCCTGCGCCGTGACATCAAGGCCGCAATTGTCCAGCATAAGAATCGACGCTGGGCTGAGAAACTGCAGGCGTTCACCCCTGACCCCATGCACTGGAATGCGGTCCGCTTTTTTACGAAGCGCAGGACACGGATGCCCCCTCTTGCAACACCGACTGGGACGGCCTATCTACATGAGGATAAGGCGAATCTCCTTGCGGACATCTTTCAGGAGAATTTTACCCCCCTTCAAGAAGATGTGGACCAGCTACACGTCGACCAGGTTGACGCAGCAGTGCAGACCATCCTCCACGGGGACGGGGAGGAGGACCGTGACGACATACCACCTATTTCAGTGGCCGAAGTCCGTGCAAGCATCAAGGCTCTCCCGGCGTCCAAGGCTCCAGGTGTTGACGACATTACCGGCCGGGTCCTGAAGAACCTGCCGCTCCTGGCTGTGGTTCATCTCACTGCCATCTTCAATTGGGTTCTGCGGACTCGCACCTACCCTGCAGCGTGGAAGCACTCCATCGTTATTGCTGTTCCTAAGCCGGGCAAGGATCGGAAGGACCCAAAATCCTACCGGCCTATCAGTTTGCTTCCGCACATCAGCAAGCTGTTTGAGCGGCTTCTTCTTCAGCGACTCCGGACCATCCTGGATATTCGGGAAATCCTCCCCCCGGAACAGTTTGGATTCCGCAGCGGCCACTCCACGACCCAGCAGATTGTACATGTTGTGGAGTACATCACTCGCGCCTTCAACAACCGGGAATACTGTGGAGCGGTTCTTCTAGATGTCACGAAGGCCTTTGACAGTGTTTGGCATGCTGGACTTCTCTGGAAGATGGACCACCTTGGGTTTCCCCGAGCGTACGTGCGCCTCATTGCGTCGTACCTGCAGCACCGTACTTTCGCTGTCCGCGTTGATGCGGCTCTCTCCACTGCCAGACCTATCGTCGCCGGGGTGCCGCAGGGCTCCGTCCTGGGCCCCGTCCTTTATACTATATTTACCTCGGACCTTCCGACGTCGCCCCGAGTGGAGAAAGCCGTCTACGCCGACGATACGATGCTCTACACCAGGAGCCGGTGGCATGCCGCCATGCATTCCCGGTTGCAGCAGGCATGCGACGACCTCGAGATCTGGGCAGCTCGCTGGCGCATCCGGTTCAACCCCCTGAAGACGCAGGCCATCGTCTTTACGAGGAAGACGACGATGCCGGCCCCGCCACTTCGACTCTATGGGACCGCCCTCCCCTGGCAGAAGACCGTCCGGTACCTGGGCGTTATCATGGACGATCGCCTACTGTGGAAGCCACACATCGACGCCGTGCGTGCCAAAGTCCACCAGCGGATGGGTGCGCTGTACCCATTCCTTAATGAAGGGTCTGACCTCTCCATCCGGAATGGCCTCCTCATCTTCCGCTTATTTATACGACCAATTGTGGACTATGCGTGTGAGGCCTGGGGCAATGCGGCTCCCACGCATATTCAGCGTCTTCAGGCGCAACAGAATAAGATCCTCCGGCGGGTCTTCCATGTACACCCGCAGTTTCCGCATCAATACCTCCGCCATGCAGCTGATGAACTGGAAGTGATGCCCCGCATCCAGCAGAATGCCAGCCGTTTTTACCGACGGTCGCGCGCCTCTGCCAATCCCCTCATTCGAGACGTTGGCGCACCTCAAGATGTTCGTGACCGCTATCAGCGGCCTGTTGCACTCCTCGACCGCTGAGACTCGGGAGTGCACCAAACGGACGCTGCTTGCAGCTCCGTCCCTATGATTTTCTTTTATGATCCCGCATACCCCGATGCCATACACCAAATAATGAAGTTCAACACACCCTCTCTCCTCTGACGAATGCAGGCAATGCCGTCAGGTAAATCCTGTGTTGCTCTCCTCTTCTTGGGACATAACGACTGGCGGATGGGCCTCCCGCGCTTGCTACCGCCCAACGTCCGACAGCCTGTGCGGAGCAGCCCCAAACCTGCGCCACAACCGCCCGCGCCTTTCAAACCACCGAGGATGGGGCTACACACAGCCACACCACAGTCGCCAACCAGTCGCCACGGCAGCGCCGCAAACCACGGCCAAACTGCAGCTACCGCGCGCTACAGCCTGGGTCGGCCCGCCGAGAATCGCCGCCCCCGCCCAAATGCCGCCCCCACAGCCCCAGCCGACGACCCGCCACAATGGCCAAACCTTCGGCAAAACTCCCACACCGTCGCCGCGGCAGCCCGGCCAGCGCGGCCGGCGCCACAGCCACACAAGCCGAGGCGTGCGGCGATGACGGCCGTGCAAACGCGCCTCCGCCGCCCCATCGCCTTCCGTCGCCCTCCCGCCGTTTCCCGATCGGCCCGCAGCCGTCGGGCCACATCGCGCGCCGTCCTCCTCCTCCTCTCGCCCGCCAACATTCACAGCCGTTTCTCAACAATTGCCCGCCGCAAACGGACGCCGCCTGCGCAACAGGCGCCGCCGCCCCTCGCCGCTTCCGACCCAACCCCTCGACCGAGGCAAACCGCAATCCGAATCTACAGACCAACCCAATCTGCCGTCAGCACACACGCCAGCCGACCTTACACGTTACGCGTTACACATTACGTTTACACGTCTAGGTTAGGTTAGGTTAGGTTAGGTGGACATGGGTTAGGTTAAGGGGACTTGGGTTAGGTTAAGCGTCAAACTTAGGTTAAGCATTCAAACACGTCAGGCGTCAGAGGCTAGGCTAGGTTAGGTTAGGTTAGGTTAGGTTACACGTTAGGTTAAGGGGTCAGTGCTAGGTTAAGAAGCGTCAAACGTAGGTTAAAAAAGCGTTCAAACGTGAGGCGTGAGCCGGACAGCTTACCGTACGTAGACGTTAGGGGCTCACAGGCTGAGCTCACCTCGCCACACCACAGGTTAGGTTCGGTTCGCTCGGCTCAGCGTAAAGCGCCGAGGTCAGGGTTACGTTCGTTCACCTTCGGGCGCCACACTTTCGGTTGAAAGGTCGCGACGGGGCGACGTCGGCAGGCACGCCGCAAACGAACAAAAACGTACAGACGACGTCGAAAACCGCCGACAGACGGGGGAGCAGCACGACCACGACCAGATACCGAGCGCGAACGAGACACACGCGAACCATCCCCACCGGCCAAAGGGCACCACACAACAACCCAGAGCACCACGTGTCGACACCAGAGCAACCCGCCGCTCACGCGACATGGCTGGCACCGAAGGGCAACCGCCCGCAACTGCGCTTTCCGCGCCGGCCCGGATGCACGTCGTGCTACAACAACACCACTACCGTACACAGCCGCTGTTCACAACATCACTATCATGCGCGCCCGCGGCTCGCCGCCGTCGCAGTCGCAGCCCCAACGCCAGCACTTTTGCACCACCATTCACACGCACCGCAACACAGCTCGCCGACACAGCCGAACAAAACAAACACCACACAACAACAGCAACAACGCCGCCGCCTCTACTTGTGCCGGCGACCCACCCCGCCGATGGCGCACCTTTCGCCAGCCGGCAATCGACACACACGCACGCACGCACCCACCCACCCACCCACCCACCCACCCACCCCCCGGGGCCCAGTGCAAAAAAAAACAAAACAAAAACAAAACAACACAAACGACACGGGAAGCGCACACCGCCACTTCGCGCGCACGCCACCAACCAGTCGTCGTCTCAAAATAACAAACACAAACAAAATAAACTAACAACTAGGGCAACACAAAACAAAAACGCCTCGCACGAACCGCCCACAAAAAGGACAAGCACACGCACAGCCTCTGCTGACGACCACGACGCAGCGGCACGCTGCTCCTGTCCCGCGCCCCGCGCCCCACTCGATTCACAACTCACGCGACACCGTCAACGACGGGCTCGCTTCCCGCAACCTACCACCTTTCCGCCACGACGCACAGCCCCAGCCCCACCCGACGACGCCCGTGGCAACGACTGCACTTTCACCACCGCCTCCCCCTTCCCCCCCAAAACACACACACACACACACACACAGCCAAAAACGCACTCGCGACCCACACATGCACGTGCATCGGCACACGCCAACCAGTCAACGTCGACAACCACACGCAAGGCTCGAAACGAAACCGGCGTCCTTCCACGTTGCCATCAAGCTACGCGACACAAGACACAAGGAACCAACACAACAGCCGGCCCCACTAATTCCCACTCTCACGCCGCAAAAAGCACACCGAAACCGCCAAACGCACGCACATTCCCCTTCGCACTGACAACGACCGGCTCGCTACCACACACCTCTCGGCAGCCGTTTCACGCCAATTCGCCACACCGCCCACACAGTCGACAAGCGCCCGCCCTGTACGGCACACGCAACGACGCAGCGCAGCAAAGGGCGCCCGCAACACATACCTCTCCTCCCTCTCTCTCTCTCTCTCTCTCTCTCCGCCGCCCGACGCGCCAACCGCCACACCACACCGCCAGCCACTCGCAAATTGTGCACTGCCACCAGCCACACGTCCAACACGCCGCGCCGCCTCCGGCCACCCGCCAGGGGGCGCTCACGTCCGCGACAACAGCGCGGCCCGCCGGGCCGGGCCGAACCGAACCGAACCGAGCCGCCGCTGCTCTGCACTCGGCACGGCCACACCCTGCTGCAGACCGGGCTCGTCTCTCTGTACGCGTCTGCCTGCGCATCAACACAACACGACCTTTTTTTTTTTCTCTCTCTCTACCGCCATCCCTTCTTCTCGCGTTTTACTCGTTGTTGCAGCAGCGGCGCACACCTACACATCCACAGCCCCAGCCGAGCCGGCCTCACCTCAGGGCCCGCCGCCAGCGTCTCCTCCTCGGGCACAGGTGCGGTGCTGTGGCCGCCCATCCAACCGCATTGCTGGCCGTCCAGCCACCAGGCGTTCCCACTGCCGCGAGCCACGCCGCGCACCGACCCTGCTGCAGAAAACGAAGCATAGCCAGAGACCGACCGATACACAAAGCAAGCCGTCGCCTCGCCTCTTGTCCTTCCTGCCTTCCTTCCGCCCCCGCCCTTCTCACACCACCGCCTCTCCACTTTCGCCCCCGCCTCCTTTTTTTTTTTGTTTTTTTTTTTGTTTTCTTCTTTCTTTCTTTCTTTCTTTGGCCCTCTCTCTCTCCTTCCCGCCATGGCGGTTACGGCACCGCCTGCAGCGGCAGATTTTTTGCGCCCACACGCCTACTCCTACCACCATTAACCTTGCCCTGCCCATCAACGTCGCAGTCGAACCGACGCTTGCCAACACACTGCCCACGTTCCTTTCTCTTTTCGGCCTACGCCCATTACGCGCCGCCGCCACAGCACCTTCCCTTCCCACAACACACCGACGTCATCACACGCACCCAAAAAACAGGGGGCCACGACCGTGTTCCTCGCCCACTCCCATCCCGCACGGTACGCACATTCCCAACTACTACCGCGCACCCTCCCTTTCCAATCTGTGTGTCTCTGTGTCTGTGTCCTGTCCGCGCGTGACGCCTCTCAGCATCCGCCGTCCCCCGTCCCGTTTTCGCCCCCATGCCGTCGTCGCGCCGCCTCCTCCCCGTCCACCGCCGCCCCTGTCCGCCCCGCACCACACCATACACCGCTGCTTGTCCCGGCCGTTGCCACCAAAGGCGCCGACCGCAAACGCGCCACGCCGCAGCCCCCGTGCGTCTCGCGCTCGCTTGCATCTCCGTGCCGACGCTGCCTCTCTTCCCGCTCGCACTCGACCTCGACAACACAGTCTTTGGCTCCGCCACTGCGTGTTCCGGTGGTACGCACGCTGCAACACGTATGTATTCATTACCAGAGCGATGGCGAGGCATGACAGCATCTCTGTCTGACCAGAGAGTTATTTATCGTTGCTAGTCGGCGCTTGGACCGCGCCAGACGACAGTAGTGGCACGCACCGGGTCGCCAGGAACAGTTGTTATATATATTGTAGCGCGAGTCGGGAGAGGTAGTAGTCGGTCGACAGTAGTAGCGGGTGGACGGTTGTACTGAGCGGGCGTCGGCGGCGTGCTCTGCTCGTCTCGCGACTCTGGTCACGGTTCGGGACGATGTATAGTATATTGTGTTATAATCAAAAGGTAGTGTGAAGCTGCATTGCGCAAATCTGATAACGTATGTTCATTGTACTTATTTTGTTCAACAACAAAAGCCCCACTATTACTTTTTTCTAAAGTACCTTTTGTCTTTTAACGAAAAACATTCACTTTTTAAAGACTACTTCCTATGGCATTTCCCTCCAAGGAGTGCAATTAATTACCAGCCAGCACTCATTCATTGCACACAGCTGTGTAAGGGGTATCTACAATTGAGGAGCGGATATAAATGCAAATTTTTTTTTTTTTTTTTTTTTTTTGTGTGTGTTGTAACCTCCCCGCAAATTTTAAAATAATGGACAATGTTATTTACGGATGCTAATGGACATTGCGCTAATTGTAACCTCTCCCACAATGAGAGGTATTGAAAATGGCAACAAAAATGTGAAATTCGCAATCTGACTCAAATATAAATTCTTCACAACATTTAAAGTCCGTTCAGTGACAAGAAACTTCAATTAAACCGAAATATCGGTCTTTGGCCCTGTGCAAAACAATCAGAATTAAAGTCTTACCTCCGAATAAATGGATGTCACATTTCTGCTCTTGTTGTTGCGCAGCGCTTGGAGGAACTGCATTGCAAATAATAATATTCTCTTTTTTTGTGATTTTAGTGAAATTTTTCTTCAAAGAAGTGGAATGAAATGTGAAGTGCAACGAACTCTTTAGTTCAATAAAAAATTAAATGTTTGAAAAATGCTTTTGAAATAAACATTATTATTGGGGAACTTGTTGGAGAATAATTACAATAAATAAAATTTTTCATTATCTAATGATTATATTAATTAACAGTATACCTTATTCACCATCTTGACCAGTGTTGCCGACCGCCTACATCACACAACCGCACTCGGCTCCTACTACTGACCGACCGCTCTGCATGACGACTATTAGCGTACTGCACGCGACGACTACTGACAGAGTACAGCCCTCAACTACACAGAGCTACAGACTCGCAACGACTGACTGACTGACTGACTGAGAACCGCTCGCAACACTCGCGCAGTCCAGCGCAAACTCTCTGGTCACAGATGCTACAATGTCTCGCCATCGCTGCTATGTTACATACGTGTTTCAGTGTCTTTTTCATTGGGGTAACAATCTTTGGCTCTTTTTATTCTGAATACAGGGCCAAAGGTCAACGCTGCTGCCCTTATACAATTTATCAGGTTTCATTGTGTCTGTTGCAATGTTACATACGGTTCATTCTTTCATTAATATTATCGTTGGGTTTCTTTTGTAGGGACGTTAACATTCTGGCACATTTTTATTACCATCGGACTCTCTGCTATTTGTGCAGGGAGGTTATACCTGGGTCCATTTCCATTTCCATTTACATTTTAATATTGATAGACTTTTTGTTTTCTTTTTTGTTTCTTGTTGTTTTTCCTTCTTTTTTTTTTTTTTGTTTTGTTTTTCCCGCTCTCACCACCACCGCCGCATCACGCCTTCCGTTTTCTTGGTTTCTTTTCTGCTTCAACATCACCGCGCCCCATTTCCACACCACAGCCATCAGCCTCCAAGACGGGCAGGCGCAGTGTGCCATTTCCGGCGCACAAGCACACCCGTACGGTACTCTCCTCGCCCCCACGCCACCAACAACACAGCGACCACGCGGCTTTCAGGCATGGCACGGCACGGCACCGGCGAAATGCGCCGCCCCCGCCCCTCCGCGCATCCGTCCGTCTCGCCACGTTCACTGACAGCCGCGTCTGCGGCTACACCACGACAACCACAACACAACACCGCTCCCCTCCCTGGCAACTCATTGTTTTTCTCCTCCTCTTTTGCACAAACCACAACGCCGAGCACAGGCGCAAGCCACCCACACCGCGCCCCTCCCCGTCCCGTCTTTGGCCGCCGCTCCTCGTTTCCTCGTTTGCCCCCTCCCATCTCCCGAAATGCCATGCCAGCAGCGTTACGCATGCCCCTCCCCTGTCCACACAACACTACCGCCAAACGAACAGCCTTCCGGGCCACATGCAGGGCACGCCCACCTCCAAACACTGCCAATTCACGGACGCGCACACACACACACACACACACACACACACACACACACACACACACACACACACACACTCACTTTCTCGACACCTTTCTGTACGGAGGGTGCGTCATCTCGACCGTGACAGAGTGACGGCAACTATCGACGATCCATTTCCCCCCACTGGTAAAACATGTCCACTAACACCTACATACATCATTCAAGTACACAGACAATAGCATACACACAATGGGAGGGCACACGAACATGGACGGCACGGCACTGTCATACACTCTTCCTCAGAACCATATCAACAAACGTTACGTACATCCGGGAAAGCGAAAGCGAAAGCAAAGCCCAATGCAGCCGTCAAAGGTAACGTTCACCACGGCAGACACTTGCAGCCGCGCCGCCGTTAAACGCATTTCAGTGCGGCTCCAATACGCCTCCGACACGGGAACGTTCCGTTGCTCTACGAATGCGTTTCTCCCCTTTTTCCCTTCCTCTCTCTTTTGCCCCCCCTCCTTGCACTCTTGCCTCATTCCTCACGTTCTGCCCACACATTCGACCGATCAAAGTCAACCTTTCGTTACCGTTCTCAGCGCGACGGTGTACAACAGTATGACGGGTGTGCCCAAGACTTCGGTTCAGTTGCGTGACGCCGGTCTATCGCGCCGATCGACAGTTACTCAGGGGGCGACGGATCGGACCACGTCACCGACACACAAAACACTTTCAAACAAACAAATACATACCGGATGGACACAGACAAACACGTGTACAGACATTCGCCAAACAAACGACGACGACCGCCGCCGCCGTCGTCGTCGTCGTCGTCGTCGTCTAGCGTCGCGCTTACTGTACTGCACTGGACACGCGTGCATCTTGAATGACGACATCGGTGTGCGTGCGTCGTACGCAATCAGTCAGACACGGCTATCAAAAATCAGAGTCGAATGGTACATCATCGTGCGTGTCGCCGTACACGTACAGTACAATACAACAACAATGCGTCTTAATGGCACGTTCATTTCAACGTCACTCACACACCTCCACGCTGCAGTTACGTCGCACCATTGTCAAACTCGGCGTACAGCAAAGGGAATAGTGGGCGGCAAAGAAAAAAAAAACAAACCAAACAAAAACATTTCACATTTCACCCTCGCCATGTATGATGTGCAAAAAAAAAAAAAAACAAACCCGCAAACGGCCGTCGTTACGGTGACACAAAAGTCGCCGATCGCACTGTCCCCCCTCGCAGACAGGTAACACACACCAACACCAACACCAATGGGTCAAAACCACTCCAACGAGGCGTGCCACCATTCCACGCCACGGCGACCAACCTCGTGGCCGTACCCCGCAACACGCTTTGACGCGCCCCCCCCACCCACAATCAAAATGCACACATACATCACAGCCGTCCACACAAACAACAACAACAACAACAACAACAATTCCGCCCTTCCCGCAAAAGGCAAGTTGGTGGCCCTGAAAAGGGCCGTTTTGCCGCTCTCGCAACGGAGGAGCCTTCTCCATCCTTCCTTCCTTCCATTCCAGAGCCACCTCCTTACTTGGAGCTCGTGTACTTGGTCACCGCCTTCGTGCCCTCGCTCACGGCGTGCTTGGCCAGCTCGCCAGGCAGCAACAGCCGCACAGCGGTCTGGATCTCGCGGGACGTGATGGTCGAGCGCTTGTTGTAGTGCGCCAGGCGAGAAGCCTCGGCCGCAATGCGCTCGAAAATGTCGTTCACGAAGCTGTTCATGATGCTCATCGCCTTCGACGAGATGCCCGTGTCAGGGTGCACCTGCTTCAGCACCTTGTAGATGTAGATGGCATAGCTCTCCTTCCTCTTGCGCTTCTTCTTCTTGTCGCCCTTCGAAATGTTCTTCTGCGCCTTGCCAGCCTTCTTGGCGGCCTTCCCGCTAGTCTTGGGCGGCATCTCGAACGAACGTACGGCAGCAGCAACACCAGTAGCAAGCGCTCCGCTCTAGTCAGCGTCTCCCCACACAGTGGCACCCGCCGCCAGCCGCCGCCGCACCTTTACCAGCTCGCCCTGTTGCGGCCGCCGACCAATGGGGCGCGCGCGCAACCGGCCGCCGCACCCGAGCCCATAAAGCACCCCCACCCCGGCTGCGCCGGCACGCACTCCGCTGCTCGACTCGCTGCCGCTTGCACCGGTCGTTTTCGTTTCCGTTTCGTGTGCACCGTCGCTAGCCCATCGCCATGTCCGGACGCGGAAAGGGAGGCAAAGTCAAGGGCAAGTCAAAGTCCCGCTCAAGCAGGGCTGGGCTCCAGTTCCCGGTCGGCAGAATCCACCGCCTCCTGCGCAAGGGAAACTACGCAGAGCGCGTCGGCGCCGGGGCGCCCGTCTACCTCGCCGCCGTCATGGAGTACCTCGCGGCTGAGGTGCTCGAGCTGGCCGGAAACGCGGCCCGCGACAACAAGAAGACGCGCATCATCCCGCGCCACCTGCAGCTTGCCATCCGCAACGACGAGGAGCTCAACAAGCTCCTGTCGGGCGTCACCATCGCACAGGGTGGTGTCCTGCCCAACATCCAGGCCGTCCTGCTGCCAAAGAAGACCGAGAAGAAGGCCTAAAGGAGGCCAGGCAATCGCAGCGCCGCGTGCTCCCCTGCACGCAACGCGCTTTGCCGGCTCGGCCCACAACAATCGGCCCTTTTCAGGGCCACCACACAAACCTACGTCCAAAGCAAAATTTCAGTCGTCCTCGCCGCACCTTGTTTTGTTTTAACTTTGCACTTTCACAGCACAGCCGCCGCCGGCGCACGTCCGCCATCTTGTCGTCCACACAGCCCGTGTGGCCCAACACACACACACACACACACACACACACACACACACACATTTTGCACGGTCGCAGTCGCCTTCCAAACGACAACGGCAGCAATAATGACCATTGTTAAAGGGAGGCGTGTCGACACACCGCCCTCCACTCCCGCGCGCAACGGCCGTCGACACGAACGAAACAGCTGATCCGGCCGCCTATGCCCACACGCCTTGCCTCGGAAACCCCAACGCCGCCGCAAACACACAGAGCCAAACCACGCAAGCAAATAATCACCGCCTCTCGCACAACAACACACAGCCCGCCATCTCCGTCGCGATCGATACAAAGACACACAAACGAAGCAGCTCCACACACAGCCAGCCACATGACACGTTTCCTTTCCTTCTCCCCTCCCAGTCACATCACGTCGCTCAAACGGAAAGAAAGAAACAAAGAAAGAAAGAGAGAAAGAAACAAACAAACAACACAGCGCACACACGCAGCAGCAACAACACAGACTCTTTCGCACTTTTCAACTTCCGAACAGTGTGGTGGCCCTGAAAAGGGCCGTTTTCTAGTCTCTCCCACCCACAAGCACGGCCGCGGGAAGGCCAGCGCCCGCTGCGACGCAGCCTAACCGCCGAAACCGTACAGGGTGCGCCCCTGCCTCTTCAGGGCGTACACCACGTCCATGGCCGTCACAGTCTTGCGCTTGGCGTGCTCAGTGTACGTCACCGCGTCGCGGATCACGTTCTCCAGGAACACCTTCAGCACCCCGCGGGTCTCCTCGTAGATCAGACCAGAGATGCGCTTCACGCCGCCCCTGCGAGCCAGGCGGCGGATGGCGGGCTTCGTGATGCCCTGGATGTTGTCGCGCAACACCTTGCGGTGCCGCTTGGCGCCACCCTTGCCGAGCCCCTTTCCTCCCTTGCCGCGGCCTGTCATCCTTCCTTCCTCGGGCAAAGCAAAACGTGCACAAACAGCAGCTGCAGCGGCTGGCGAGTCGGCTACGGTCTGCGCCCGGCGCGCCCGCCGCCCCCCTATATAGACTCTGGCCCGCCCTCCCCCCACCACGCGCAACCGAGGGCATATAAGCGCAGCACGGAGGCCCTGGATGGAAAAATGGAGAATCAGACCAAACCCAGCAAAAACGCAAACAGTACTCTTTCGACACAGAAACCTGACCAAAAAGAGACAGCAAAACGACAACGACATACAATTAACACTCTGGAACACGCCACTCAGACTTGCCAACACGGCCAGGTACCTTGGCGTGTTCCTAGACAAACACATGAACTGGATGACTCACCTGAATTACCTTCTCGACAAGACTAGAAAACGCCAAAGACTGATACGACAAGTACAAGGACGCCTCCGTGGCTGCAGTATGGAAACTGCCATACATACTTACAAAACTTTTATCAGACCTGTCCTCGAATACGCCAGCGCCCCGCTGGGAGGAATTCCGCACACGGTAGCAGACAGACTTTACAGTACAGAACGACGACTGCTCCGCAACCTTGCGAGACTCCCAGCAAGGACGCCCAGCAACGACGTATACGAAATAGTTAACGTGGAACCACTACAGACACGACTGACAAAACTGCGCGCGAACTACGGACAACGAATACTAACGCAAAGACCTGACATGGAAAACCTAATTACAACAAGACCTCGTACTCAACGACTCCCTAAATACAAGTATATCTGCCCAGCGCGTACGGTAGCACAAAACACATCACACCACTTCCCAGACTTAGCCCCAACTATGGAACCGCTGACAACCCATACCACTACCCCTCCCCACCTAGACGTCAGACAATAAAACACGGACAATCATATACCCTCTCTCCCTCTATCTCCCCCTCTCTCTCTCTCTCTCTCACTCTCTCTCCCTCTCTCTCTCTCACACACGCACGCACACACACACACACAAACAACAAAACGACAACACGCGCACACTTAAACAAGCCGGCACACTATTCAACTACTCAATCCTGTTCTGCCACTGAAAAAAAAAAAAGGAAAATATGAAAATAGAAAACAGCTATAATTGTACAACAAAGCAAGCAACAACACAATCATTATTATATGCCACTCACAGACTAACTTCAAAAACCTCTTCTCATATGCTATCCTCCCCTCTGCTCCACAACCGAACACAAACGTAATTTAGGAAATATTACACACAAATCACACACAGAAACACTACACACCCCAATGTAATTAATATCTTGTTGTTAAACCCTAATACTATATACTTTGTTAAACCAAAATACAACCTTGTTACACTTACTACAACCTTGTTAATTATATAAAATTGTTAAACTTACTATAACCTTGTTAATCATATAAAATTGTTAATCACATATTATAAGGCTAAATGTTAATTAATTGTTAATGACCACATCAAAGTGCAAAAAACTTGTAAAGCACCTTTCTGCAAGCACTTTAAATTATATCAAAAAAGAAAATAAAATTGTAAACCTCGCCTAAGGCTAAAAAGTGCAATGCAAGCACTAGAATAGCCCGCCCTCCCCCTTAAGGGAAGGGAATGAAATGTGCTAAAAAAAAAAAAAAAAAAAAAAAAAAAAAAAAAAAAAAAAAAAAAAAAAAAGCGCGCGGGCCCGTTGTCAAGGCAGCACCGGACGCCGCGCCGCACCTAACCTCCACGCACGCCGCTCCGCTACCGCTATGGCCCGCACAAAGCAAACGGCCCGCAAGTCCACCGGCGGAAAGGCGCCGCGCAAACAGCTCGCCACCAAGGCGGCGAGGAAGAGCGCGCCCGCCACCGGAGGCGTCAAGAAGCCCCACCGCTACAGGCCGGGCACCGTCGCCCTGCGAGAAATCAGGCGCTACCAGAAGAGCACAGAGCTGCTCATCCGCAAGCTGCCATTCCAGCGCCTAGTGCGCGAGATCGCCCAGGACTTCAAGACCGACCTGCGCTTCCAGAGCTCCGCAGTCATGGCCCTGCAGGAGGCCAGCGAGGCCTACCTCGTCGGCCTCTTCGAAGACACCAACCTGTGCGCAATCCACGCCAAGCGCGTCACCATCATGCCCAAGGACATCCAGCTCGCGCGCCGCATCCGCGGCGAGCGCGCCTAAACCGCGCCGCGGCACCGCACCGCACAAACAAAAACGGCCCTTTTCAGGGCCACTAACATCTCTCCGTCGCGAGCAAACTTTGTCGGTCGCCTGCCTCTCGCCCCGCAACCCAAAAACAAAAACCGCCACTTCCCGTCCGTCCGCCACACCCGCTCACTCTGCCTGCCTGCCTGCCTGCCTGCCTGCTAGCAGCGCGCAACAATCACACATCATCCCTCCCCGGCGCTCCAAGCGCACAATACCCAACGGCCGACGTCACACCGCACGGGTGGCTGGCCGGCCGCCGCTTTCGTTTCGAAAACAAAAAACCCCGCACTCCACTCCGACGGCCAACGGCCAGGCAGGCGCGCTCGCTCGCTCTACACGCCACCGAAATCCCCGCCGACTCCTTCCACATCTCAACGTGCCCCCCGTTGCAAAACATAACACACACAAAGGAACAAAACAAAGACCAGACACGACTCGACAAGACAGACATCCGAGAAGAACGAACGCAGGCAAGCCAACCAACGTATTCAAACAAAACAACGTGACAGAAAACCAACCGTCGGCCGCCGCCACAAACACGGCGACAATCAACCACGACAACAACAACAACAACAACAACAACAACACCGCTTACCGCTACCGCCGCCCACACCCGCCACCGACCCCCGCAATCCAACCACCGCGGCACGCAAACAGCATCCCCACGGGCATACAGAAACGCCAGACAGACACCCACACCAAACGCAACACGACAATCAAAACCTTCCCCGACGTGCTTTGATGGCCCTGAGAAGGGCCGTTTTGGGCCGCGCGTCTCTTGCGCGCCACTAGACGACGACGGGGGGTGGGGACGACGGAGTCAAGCGCCAAACCCTTCCTTTCCCATCTCTTTCTCCTCTACTCTACTTCTTCTTCTTGGGCGAAGCCTTCGCCTTAGACGGCGTCGTCGCCTTCTTCGGGCGCGGCGCCTTCGGCTTCTTCGTCGGAACCTTGGCGGCCTTCTTCGCCTTCGACGGCGACTTGGCCTTGGCCGGCTTGGCCGCAGCCGCCTTCTTCGCACCCGCGGGAGCGGCCGACGCCGCAGACGCCTTCTTGGCGGCGCCCGCCTTCCGACCGGTCGCCGCCTTCACGCCACCAGCCTTCTTTGCGCCGGCCGCACGGGCGCCCTTCTTCTCCTTGCTGGCCGGAGCGGCGCGCTTCTTCTTGGCACCGCCAGCACGAGCCTTGCCGCCCTCGGCCGCCCCCCCGCCGCCGGCGCCGGCAAGCTTGAACGAGCCGGACGCGCCCTTCCCCTTCGTCTGCACCAGCTCGCCCGCCACGACGGCCGACTTGAGGTACTTCTTGATAAACGGCGCCAGCTTCTCCGCGTCCAGCTTGTAGTGCGCGGCTATGTACTTCTTGATCGCCTGCAGCGACGACCCGCCGCGCTCCTTCAGACTCTTGATGGCGGCCGTCACCATCTCAGAGGTGCGCGGGTGCGCAGGCTTGGCGCGCGGCTTCTTCGCAGACGACGCAGACTTGGCCTTCTTCATAGTGCCGGTGGCGGCGGGTGCCGCAGCAGTCTCGTTCGTAGCCGCCTGATCTGCCATTTCGACGACGCGCGTAACACACAGCGAGAGCGAGAGCGAGCGGGACGGCAGGCACGCAAGCACAGCACAGCAGCGGAGCAGAGAATCACAAGGGCCCAGCCAGTGTCGCGGGCGGGCGCGGACGGCCGAGAGAGCGGCCGCCACTCTGCGCGCCGCCGCGCCGCGCCTCCCGCGCTTGCTACCGCCCAACGTCCGACAGCCTGTGCGGAGCAGCCCCAAACCTGCGCCACAACCGCCCGCGCCTTTCAAACCACCGAGGATGGGGCTACACACAGCCACACCACAGTCGCCAACCAGTCGCCACGGCAGCGCCGCAAACCACGGCCAAACTGCAGCTACCGCGCGCTACAGCCTGGGTCGGCCCGCCGAGAATCGCCGCCCCCGCCCAAATGCCGCCCCCACAGCCCCAGCCGACGACCCGCCACAATGGCCAAACCTTCGGCAAAACTCCCACACCGTCGCCGCGGCAGCCCGGCCAGCGCGGCCGGCGCCACAGCCACACAAGCCGAGGCGTGCGGCGATGACGGCCGTGCAAACGCGCCTCCGCCGCCCCATCGCCTTCCGTCGCCCTCCCGCCGTTTCCCGATCGGCCCGCAGCCGTCGGGCCACATCGCGCGCCGTCCTCCTCCTCCTCTCGCCCGCCAACATTCACAGCCGTTTCTCAACAATTGCCCGCCGCAAACGGACGCCGCCTGCGCAACAGGCGCCGCCGCCCCTCGCCGCTTCCGACCCAACCCCTCGACCGAGGCAAACCGCAATCCGAATCTACAGACCAACCCAATCTGCCGTCAGCACACACGCCAGCCGACCTTACACGTTACGCGTTACACATTACGTTTACACGTCTAGGTTAGGTTAGGTTAGGTTAGGTGGACATGGGTTAGGTTAAGGGGACTTGGGTTAGGTTAAGCGTCAAACTTAGGTTAAGCATTCAAACACGTCAGGCGTCAGAGGCTAGGCTAGGTTAGGTTAGGTTAGGTTAGGTTACACGTTAGGTTAAGGGGTCAGTGCTAGGTTAAGAAGCGTCAAACGTAGGTTAAAAAAGCGTTCAAACGTGAGGCGTGAGCCGGACAGCTTACCGTACGTAGACGTTAGGGGCTCACAGGCTGAGCTCACCTCGCCACACCACAGGTTAGGTTCGGTTCGCTCGGCTCAGCGTAAAGCGCCGAGGTCAGGGTTACGTTCGTTCACCTTCGGGCGCCACACTTTCGGTTGAAAGGTCGCGACGGGGCGACGTCGGCAGGCACGCCGCAAACGAACAAAAACGTACAGACGACGTCGAAAACCGCCGACAGACGGGGGAGCAGCACGACCACGACCAGATACCGAGCGCGAACGAGACACACGCGAACCACCCCCACCGGCCAAAGGGCACCACACAACAACCCAGAGCACCACGTGTCGACACCAGAGCAACCCGCCGCTCACGCGACATGGCTGGCACCGAAGGGCAACCGCCCGCAACTGCGCTTTCCGCGCCGGCCCGGATGCACGTCGTGCTACAACAACACCACTACCGTACACAGCCGCTGTTCACAACATCACTATCATGCGCGCCCGCGGCTCGCCGCCGTCGCAGTCGCAGCCCCAACGCCAGCACTTTTGCACCACCATTCACACGCACCGCAACACAGCTCGCCGACACAGCCGAACAAAACAAACACCACACAACAACAGCAACAACGCCGCCGCCTCTACTTGTGCCGGCGACCCACCCCGCCGATGGCGCACCTTTCGCCAGCCGGCAATCGACACACACGCACGCACGCACCCACCCACCCACCCACCCACCCACCCACCCACCCCCCGGGGCCCAGTGCAAAAAAAAACAAAACAAAAACAAAACAACACAAACGACACGGGAAGCGCACACCGCCACTTCGCGCGCACGCCACCAACCAGTCGTCGTCTCAAAATAACAAACACAAACAAAATAAACTAACAACTAGGGCAACACAAAACAAAAACGCCTCGCACGAACCGCCCACAAAAAGGACAAGCACACGCACAGCCTCTGCTGACGACCACGACGCAGCGGCACGCTGCTCCTGTCCCGCGCCCCGCGCCCCACTCGATTCACAACTCACGCGACACCGTCAACGACGGGCTCGCTTCCCGCAACCTACCACCTTTCCGCCACGACGCACAGCCCCAGCCCCACCCGACGACGCCCGTGGCAACGACTGCACTTTCACCACCGCCTCCCCCTTCCCCCCCAAAACACACACACACACACACACACAGCCAAAAACGCACTCGCGACCCACACATGCACGTGCATCGGCACACGCCAACCAGTCAACGTCGACAACCACACGCAAGGCTCGAAACGAAACCGGCGTCCTTCCACGTTGCCATCAAGCTACGCGACACAAGACACAAGGAACCAACACAACAGCCGGCCCCACTAATTCCCACTCTCACGCCGCAAAAAGCACACCGAAACCGCCAAACGCACGCACATTCCCCTTCGCACTGACAACGACCGGCTCGCTACCACACACCTCTCGGCAGCCGTTTCACGCCAATTCGCCACACCGCCCACACAGTCGACAAGCGCCCGCCCTGTACGGCACACGCAACGACGCAGCGCAGCAAAGGGCGCCCGCAACACATACCTCTCCTCCCTCTCTCTCTCTCTCTCTCTCTCTCCGCCGCCCGACGCGCCAACCGCCACACCACACCGCCAGCCACTCGCAAATTGTGCACTGCCACCAGCCACACGTCCAACACGCCGCGCCGCCTCCGGCCACCCGCCAGGGGGCGCTCACGTCCGCGACAACAGCGCGGCCCGCCGGGCCGGGCCGAACCGAACCGAACCGAGCCGCCGCTGCTCTGCACTCGGCACGGCCACACCCTGCTGCAGACCGGGCTCGTCTCTCTGTACGCGTCTGCCTGCGCATCAACACAACACGACCTTTTTTTTTTTCTCTCTCTCTACCGCCATCCCTTCTTCTCGCGTTTTACTCGTTGTTGCAGCAGCGGCGCACACCTACACATCCACAGCCCCAGCCGAGCCGGCCTCACCTCAGGGCCCGCCGCCAGCGTCTCCTCCTCGGGCACAGGTGCGGTGCTGTGGCCGCCCATCCAACCGCATTGCTGGCCGTCCAGCCACCAGGCGTTCCCACTGCCGCGAGCCACGCCGCGCACCGACCCTGCTGCAGAAAACGAAGCATAGCCAGAGACCGACCGATACACAAAGCAAGCCGTCGCCTCGCCTCTTGTCCTTCCTGCCTTCCTTCCGCCCCCGCCCTTCTCACACCACCGCCTCTCCACTTTCGCCCCCGCCTCCTTTTTTTTTTTTTGTTTTTTTTTTTGTTTTCTTCTTTCTTTCTTTCTTTCTTTCTTTCTTTGGCCCTCTCTCTCTCCTTCCCGCCATGGCGGTTACGGCACCGCCTGCAGCGGCAGATTTTTTGCGCCCACACGCCTACTCCTACCACCATTAACCTTGCCCTGCCCATCAACGTCGCAGTCGAACCGACGCTTGCCAACACACTGCCCACGTTCCTTTCTCTTTTCGGCCTACGCCCATTACGCGCCGCCGCCACAGCACCTTCCCTTCCCACAACACACCGACGTCATCACACGCACCCAAAAAACAGGGGGCCACGACCGTGTTCCTCGCCCACTCCCATCCCGCACGGTACGCACATTCCCAACTACTACCGCGCACCCTCCCTTTCCAATCTGTGTGTCTCTGTGTCTGTGTCCTGTCCGCGCGTGACGCCTCTCAGCATCCGCCGTCCCCCGTCCCGTTTTCGCCCCCATGCCGTCGTCGCGCCGCCTCCTCCCCGTCCACCGCCGCCCCTGTCCGCCCCGCACCACACCATACACCGCTGCTTGTCCCGGCCGTTGCCACCAAAGGCGCCGACCGCAAACGCGCCACGCCGCAGCCCCCGTGCGTCTCGCGCTCGCTTGCATCTCCGTGCCGACGCTGCCTCTCTTCCCGCTCGCACTCGACCTCGACAACACAGTCTTTGGCTCCGCCACTGCGTGTTCCGGTGGTACGCACGCTGCAACACGTATGTATTCATTACCAGAGCGATGGCGAGGCATGACAGCATCTCTGTCTGACCAGAGAGTTATTTATCGTTGCTAGTCGGCGCTTGGACCGCGCCAGACGACAGTAGTGGCACGCACCGGGTCGCCAGGAACAGTTGTTATATATATTGTAGCGCGAGTCGGGAGAGGTAGTAGTCGGTCGACAGTAGTAGCGGGTGGACGGTTGTACTGAGCGGGCGTCGGCGGCGTGCTCTGCTCGTCTCGCGACTCTGGTCACGGTTCGGGACGATGTATAGTATATTGTGTTATAATCAAAAGGTAGTGTGAAGCTGCATTGCGCAAATCTGATAACGTATGTTCATTGTACTTATTTTGTTCAACAACAAAAGCCCCACTATTACTTTTTTCTAAAGTACCTTTTGTCTTTTAACGAAAAACATTCACTTTTTAAAGACTACTTCCTATGGCATTTCCCTCCAAGGAGTGCAATTAATTACCAGCCAGCACTCATTCATTGCACACAGCTGTGTAAGCGGTATCTACAATTGAGGAGCGGATATAAATGCAAATTTTTTTTTTTTTTTTGTTTTTTTTTGTGTGTGTTGTAACCTCCCCGCAAATTTTAAAATAATGGACAATGTTATTTACGGATGCTAATGGACATTGCGCTAATTGTAACCTCGCCCACAATGAGAGGTATTGAAAATGGCAACAAAAATGTGAAATTCGCAATCTGACTCAAATATAAATTCTTCACAACATTTAAAGTCCGTTCAGTGACAAGAAACTTCAATTAAACCGAAATATCGGTCTTTGGCCCTGTGCAAAACAATCAGAATTAAAGTCTTACCTCCGAATAAATGGATGTCACATTTCTGCTCTTGTTGTTGCGCAGCACTTGGAGGAACTGCATTGCAAATAATAATATTCTCTTTTTTTGTGATTTTAGTGAAATTTTTCTTCAAAGAAGTGGAATGAAATGTGAAGTGCAACGAACTCTTTAGTTCAATAAAAAATTAAATGTTTGAAAAATGCTTTTGAAATAAACATTATTATTGGGGAACTTGTTGGAGAATAATTACAATAAATAAAATTTTTCATTATCTAATGATTATATTAATTAACAGTATACCTTATTCACCATCTTGACCAGTGTTGCCGACCGCCTACATCACACAACCGCACTCGGCTCCTACTACTGACCGACCGCTCTGCATGACGACTATTAGCGTACTGCACGCGACGACTACTGACAGAGTACAGCCCTCAACTACACAGAGCTACAGACTCGCAACGACTGACTGACTGACTGACTGAGAACCGCTCGCAACACTCGCGCAGTCCAGCGCAAACTCTCTGGTCACAGATGCTACAATGTCTCGCCATCGCTGCTATGTTACATACGTGTTTCAGTGTCTTTTTCATTGGGGTAACAATCTTTGGCTCTTTTTATTCTGAATACAGGGCCAAAGGTCAACGCTGCTGCCCTTATACAATTTATCAGGTTTCATTGTGTCTGTTGCAATGTTACATACGGTTCATTCTTTCATTAATATTATCGTTGGGTTTCTTTTGTAGGGACGTTAACATTCTGGCACATTTTTATTACCATCGGACTCTCTGCTATTTGTGCAGGGAGGTTATACCTGGGTCCATTTCCATTTCCATTTACATTTTAATATTGATATACTTTTTGTTTTCTTTTTTGTTTCTTGTTGTTTTTCCTTCTTTTTTTTTTTTTGTTTTGTTTTTCCCGCTCTCACCACCACCGCCGCATCACGCCTTCCGTTTTCTTGGTTTCTTTTCTGCTTCAACATCACCGCGCCCCATTTCCACACCACAGCCATCAGCCTCCAAGACGGGCAGGCGCAGTGTGCCATTTCCGGCGCACAAGCACACCCGTACGGTACTCTCCTCGCCCCCACGCCACCAACAACACAGCGACCACGCGGCTTTCAGGCATGGCACGGCACGGCACCGGCGAAATGCGCCGCCCCCGCCCCTCCGCGCATCCGTCCGTCTCGCCACGTTCACTGACAGCCGCGTCTGCGGCTACACCACGACAACCACAACACAACACCGCTCCCCTCCCTGGCAACTCATTGTTTTTCTCCTCCTCTTTTGCACAAACCACAACGCCGAGCACAGGCGCAAGCCACCCACACCGCGCCCCTCCCCGTCCCGTCTTTGGCCGCCGCTCCTCGTTTCCTCGTTTGCCCCCTCCCATCTCCCGAAATGCCATGCCAGCAGCGTTACGCATGCCCCTCCCCTGTCCACACAACACTACCGCCAAACGAACAGCCTTCCGGGCCACATGCAGGGCACGCCCACCTCCAAACACTGCCAATTCACGGACGCGCACACACACACACACACACACACACACACACACACACACACACACACACACACTCACTTTCTCGACACCTTTCTGTACGGAGGGTGCGTCATCTCGACCGTGACAGAGTGACGGCAACTATCGACGATCCATTTCCCCCCACTGGTAAAACATGTCCACTAACACCTACATACATCATTCAAGTACACAGACAATAGCATACACACAATGGGAGGGCACACGAACATGGACGGCACGGCACTGTCATACACTCTTCCTCAGAACCATATCAACAAACGTTACGTACATCCGGGAAAGCGAAAGCGAAAGCAAAGCCCAATGCAGCCGTCAAAGGTAACGTTCACCACGGCAGACACTTGCAGCCGCGCCGCCGTTAAACGCATTTCAGTGCGGCTCCAATACGCCTCCGACACGGGAACGTTCCGTTGCTCTACGAATGCGTTTCTCCCCTTTTTCCCTTCCTCTCTCTTTTGCCCCCCCTCCTTGCACTCTTGCCTCATTCCTCACGTTCTGCCCACACATTCGACCGATCAAAGTCAACCTTTCGTTACCGTTCTCAGCGCGACGGTGTACAACAGTATGACGGGTGTGCCCAAGACTTCGGTTCAGTTGCGTGACGCCGGTCTATCGCGCCGATCGACAGTTACTCAGGGGGCGACGGATCGGACCACGTCACCGACACACAAAACACTTTCAAACAAACAAATACATACCGGATGGACACAGACAAACACGTGTACAGACATTCGCCAAACAAACGACGACGACCGCCGCCGCCGTCGTCGTCGTCGTCGTCGTCGTCGTCGTCGTCGTCGTCTAGCGTCGCGCTTACTGTACTGCACTGGACACGCGTGCATCTTGAATGACGACATCGGTGTGCGTGCGTCGTACGCAATCAGTCAGACACGGCTATCAAAAATCAGAGTCGAATGGTACATCATCGTGCGTGTCGCCGTACACGTACAGTACAATACAACAACAATGCGTCTTAATGGCACGTTCATTTCAACGTCACTCACACACCTCCACGCTGCAGTTACGTCGCACCATTGTCAAACTCGGCGTACAGCAAAGGGAATAGTGGGCGGCAAAGAAAAAAAAAACAAACCAAACAAAAACATTTCACATTTCACCCTCGCCATGTATGATGTGCAAAAAAAAAAAAAACAAACCCGCAAACGGCCGTCGTTACGGTGACACAAAAGTCGCCGATCGCACTGTCCCCCCTCGCAGACAGGTAACACACACCAACACCAACACCAATGGGTCAAAACCACTCCAACGAGGCGTGCCACCATTCCACGCCACGGCGACCAACCTCGTGGCCGTACCCCGCAACACGCTTTGACGCGCCCCCCTCACCCACAATCAAAATGCACACATACATCACAGCCGTCCACACAAACAACAACAACAACAACAACAACAATTCCGCCCTTCCCGCAAAAGGCAAGTTGGTGGCCCTGAAAAGGGCCGTTTTGCCGCTCTCGCAACGGAGGAGCCTTCTCCATCCTTCCTTCCTTCCATTCCAGAGCCACCTCCTTACTTGGAGCTCGTGTACTTGGTCACCGCCTTCGTGCCCTCGCTCACGGCGTGCTTGGCCAGCTCGCCAGGCAGCAACAGCCGCACAGCGGTCTGGATCTCGCGGGACGTGATGGTCGAGCGCTTGTTGTAGTGCGCCAGGCGAGAAGCCTCGGCCGCAATGCGCTCGAAAATGTCGTTCACGAAGCTGTTCATGATGCTCATCGCCTTCGACGAGATGCCCGTGTCAGGGTGCACCTGCTTCAGCACCTTGTAGATGTAGATGGCATAGCTCTCCTTCCTCTTGCGCTTCTTCTTCTTGTCGCCCTTCGAAATGTTCTTCTGCGCCTTGCCAGCCTTCTTGGCGGCCTTCCCGCTAGTCTTGGGCGGCATCTCGAACGAACGTACGGCAGCAGCAACACCAGTAGCAAGCGCTCCGCTCTAGTCAGCGTCTCCCCACACAGTGGCACCCGCCGCTCGCTCGCTCTTTACCTAACGAACCTGCCCTGGTTCGTTGAGGATGCAGGCTAAGCACTTGGTGCTACTCCTGCTAGTACTTTGGGTTAGGGATTTTTACGCCTGTCTTAATGGTCTGTCCGTGCTGGACGCTCTTGGCGTCCTGAGTATGTTCCTGTGTGTTACTCACGTAACAGGTCAGGCCAACGTGTTGTTGGCCTGTGGTGTGTTTGTTGGCCCAGGTCCTTTATGAGCCGGTTTTGCGAGGTTTCGGCCTTCGCATAGAACAGCCTGGCTGACTGTTGGAATCTATTTCTAAGGAGCGGAATGCCTGTTTGCTCGTGTAATTGAGCCGTGGAGTACCGCCTAGGTAGGCGCAGAGCGAGTTTCAGCGCTCGATTCTGCACCCTCTGTAGTGCACCTATGTGTACATCTGCTGCGTTTCCCCACACCACTGCCGCGTACTCCAGCACTGGTCTTATAAGTACGAGGTAGAGTGTAATGCCATGGTGTGGGGGAAGGGTCGATGTGGGATTTAACAGAGGGTACAGGACTCTTAGTCGTCCTATAGCTCTGTCCCGGACTTCCTGGACGTGTGGTCGCCAAGTGAGCCTTTGGTCGAGGGTGACCCCGAGGTATTTTCCGGTCTTGCTCCATGGGATGGGGCCTCCCATAATGCTGACCGGTTGGAGATCGGGCGGCAGTGCTCTTCTCGTGAAGATCACTGCCTGGCTCTTTGCTGCATTGTACTTGAGCCGCCACTTTGTCGACCATGCGCCCAGGACGTCACAGCCTATCTGGAGTTGCCTCCTGGTCTCCGCTGCGTTCATACTCCGCACGAACAGCGCGGTATCGTCGGCGTATAGTGCCATCTTAACTCGCGCTGTCTGCGGGGCGTCTGCTGTGTAGGCTGTGTACAATAGGGGGCCTAAAACTGAACCCTGCGGTACTCCTGCTCGGATTTTACGTCGAGTAGACTTTCCATCGTCTAACCTGACGTGGAAGGTCCTTGCATCCAGGTACGATTTGATCAGTACTCCGTGTGACGTCGGTACCCCGTGTACAAAGAGCTTGTACACGAGGCCATCGTGCCACACGGAGTCGAATGCTCTGGTGACGTCTAGGAATACCGCCCCTAGGTATTCCCTCGTCTCCAGTGCTCGCATGGCTTCCTCGACCAGTCTCATGAGCTGGTGTGTTGTGGAGTGGCCGCTGCGGAAACCAAATTGTTCATCTGGAATGACACTTTCCGCTGTGAGGTGTTGTAGGAGCCGTTTGGCGTACAGACGCTCGAACACCTTCGAAAGTGAGGGGAGTAGACTGATCGGTCTATAGTTGGCGGCATGTCGTGGGTCCTTGTTTGCTTTGGGGAAGGCTACCACTTCTGCGTGTTTCCACTCAGAAGGGTAGTTCCCTGTGCGAAGGACCCAGTTGAATAACGCTGCTAGTGGCTGGTGAGCTTCTGCAGGTAGGTTTTTAAGTAGCAAGTTGTCTACTCCGTCACTGCCTCCTGCTTTTTTGGTGTTGAGCGTCTGTAGTTCCGCCGCCACTTCCTCTTCCGTGATTGGCTCTATTTCGTCGCCCTCCTCTCGCGCCATCAGGAAGACAGGCAATTGCTCCTCTACCCTACGGATGTGATCCAGATCTAGGTGGTCTTCAACAGGCGTGAAAGACTCCTCAAAGTGGTCAGCCAGGCTGCTTGCTTTTGCGTCGGGGCTGCAGATGATGTCCTGTCCGACGTGTAGCGGGGGGACCCGTTGTCGTCGGCGCAGGAAGGACTTCACCGTGCGCCAGGCGCTGCCGTCCTCTGGGTTTAGTGTTTCCACTAGATCGGCCCAGTTTTGGTTTCTGTATGCCTCAACCGCAGCCTTGATCTCCCGCTGCATGCGATTGAGGCGGTTTTTAGTGGCTGGTTGTCGTGTGAGCTGCCATTCCCTGAAAACTCGGTTTTTCTCCCTGATCGCTTCACGTATTTGTGGTGGGAGGCGACGGGAGTGATCTGGCTGCTGTGGTGGTGGAGGTGGGGTGGCTGCTTCGGCTGCTTGTAGTAGATGGCGGTTTAGTAACCGCAGGGCAGCTTCGGCGCCCACTTCGTCCACGTTTGGTGCGTCTACTAATAGAGTGGCCACGCCCTCTTGGTACCTGTCTAGGTCCATGCGCCTGTAGTTACGGCGTCGCGGTGTTACTGCTGTGCCTACGATGTCTATGTCGTATACCACAGGCACGTGGTCTGACGACAGAGCACATCGTGTGCTAGCAGTCACGTGATGCTCTATTCCCTTGATTAGGGCGATATCTAGCACGTCCGACTGTCTACGGCCTGGGAAGATGGTGTGCTCGTATGGCCCTAGGGCGTAGGCGCCATTTCTAAGTGCGGCTCGGAGGAGTCGGCGGCCGCTGACGTTTGTGAGGCGCGAGTTCCACTGCGTGTGTTTCGCGTTGAGATCACCCGCAATGAACACTCGCCTCCCCACCGTCAGCAGCTCGTCGAAGTCGGTCGGCTCCAGGTTGCCCCTGGGTGGTCTATAGACCGACACGAACGTGATCTGCCCGATGGCAGTGTTCACGTTCACCCCGGTGGCCTCTAGGGTGTTGAGGTCTGGTAGGTGCGTCTGGTGGTGTTTGATCGTCCTTTTGACGTAAACGGCCGTGCCTCCTCCAGCCGTTGGCCTGTCGTCGCGGTAGCAGGAGTAATTTGCCACTTTGACGTTTACGCCGGGCTTCAGATGAGTTTCGCAGACGAGGCAGATGTCAATTGCCTCGTCGTGCAGAAACTGTCTGAATTCGCCCTGCTGGCGGTACAGTCCGTTTGCGTTGAAGCCACAAACTGTGAGGCCATGTATGAGGCCATTATCCATGGCAAGGCGTGGGGGGGACGGTACCGGCCTGGAGGGCCGCCGTGACTGCCGTGACCAGTACTGGCAGTTGTTGTAGCAGAGTGCTGAGTGAGTACAGGAGTGCACTTAGCTCGTTCGGCTCTGCTGGGGTAGAATGGGTGGCCGCAGTTTCGGTCGGGGGTGCCTGTGTGGCCGAGTTGGGCACTGCAGGCGTTTCTGGTGGTGGGTTGGCGCGGGTTGGGCGCTCTGTGCGCTGTTCACGCCTTCCTGCCTCCGCTTGAGTGGCGGCCCGTTGGGCTGGGGGGGTGGCCTCGGCTGCTTCAGGTGTTGTGGTCGCGTTTGCTACCTGTCGGATTTGTCGCGTTTCCTTGGTTCCCCTGGTGGCCGAGGCGAAGCTGATACCTTGCTGTACCTTGCGCGATGTCACAGCTTTCCCTCCTTTTCCTGTGTTCCGTCTAAAAGCAGGACAGCCCCTGTAGCTAGCCACGTGGGGCTCGCTGCAGTTGCAGCACTGTGGTTTCTCCTCCAGAGGCTTTTTGCATTCGCGGCTCTGGTGTGCTCCCGCGCATTTTACGCAACGGGGCGGCATGGAGCAGAAACGAGACACATGGTCCATGCCCTGGCATGAAAAGCATTGTGCTCTTCTGCCTTTTGCTCTGAGTGGTTCCACCTCTACCCCCACTCGAGCAACCTCCTTGAGTTGGAATATTTTTCTAGCTTCTATGTTGTCAGGCAGTACCACCAGGAACAGGGGCATGTCTTTCCTGGTCCTGGGAGATTTCATTAGGGTGACTGACTGAGCACTGTAGCCCAGCATGTGCAGCTCCTCTTTCAGATGGTCTGGCTCCATCCTGATAGGAAGGCGCCGGAAAACCACCTTTAGGAGTTTAATGGGTTCTGCGTTATGAGTGTAACAACATAACCCATCCTCCTGGATTATAAGCATGGCCTTCCTGTATTCGGCCATGTTTGAGAGTGTGATCCTGTAGAGATCGTTCCCTTGCCATCTTATTTTTGAAGAGGAAGTTACCTCTTTGAACTTCTCTAACAAGGACCTGAAGGTGTCCTTCCAGAGTAGGACGATTGGCGGGGGGGCAGGTAACTTCTTGGCTTGTGGTGCCTGCTGCTCCGCTTCCATGGTCTCTTCTTCAGGTGGTTCTGAAAAAGAGTTGTGCGTCCCTATTGGCTGCACCGGTTCGAGCTTCTTTGCCCGCGCCGTGTGCCGCCGTTTTGGGACGACAAATCCCTCTGCGTCTTCGTGGGCGGCCTCGTTGTCGTCTCTGTCGTCAGTGGCGCCCTCTGGCGCGTGTGGCTTCTTCTTCTGTTGTATCCTGTCAACAGAAGATGCGCATGCGGGCGACTCATCGTCGTCAATCGCGTCTGCAGGTCTCTTTCGAGACGGTAATGAGTGTTCCATGGCCTCTCCCTCCTGGATCAATTGTTCCAGGTTAGCCTCTGGAATGACCTCTATCGGTTGAGGCGCAGCTGGCAGAACAGCAGCCTCTTGATTGGCCTGTACCGTTTGGGGGGCCAGCAGGACATTAGCTGTTTGAGCAGCCAAGCCTGGTGGTGCTGCTCCCTTCGGGGCCGCCTCCGGCAGTGCAGTGTCCTCTTGCGTGGACACGCCTGGCGGGGCTCCCGGCGGTACCTTGGCCTCTTCACTGGCTGCGCCTGGCAGTGCGGCGGGAAGATCATACTGCATGAACCTTCTGTAAGCCTTTTCTGCGGCCTCGCGTTCTGAGGCGGTGGCGGCTTTGGCCATGCGGTTGATTACCACGTACAGCTCGACTGCTGTGAGGGGGCGATACCCTGGAGGAGCGGCCGCGGGGGTCGGGGCATTGGAGGCCGCCGCCAGAGCGTGCTCTGACGCGGCGACCACCGCCGCGACGTTCGCAACGATGTTAATGTCTTCCATGAGGAAGACAGGAGCTCTTATGGGTATGTTCTAAGCGAGTGAGCGCGGACTGGTCCCACGCGAAGGGGGTCCTGACTCACGGCGTGCCCTAACGGTCCCTAGGCGCGGCACAAATCGATTCCTGAATCGATTTGATTCGCAGCCGAAAGCGTGGAGTACACGACAATTTCGCCGCTGACGCACTCGCAAGCGAGTAGTCAGCAGTGAAGAGTCGCTGAAGCCTCCGTTACACACTCGCCAGTGACCACGTGCCTTGAGAAAGGCGCGCGAACAAAGACGCGCGGGAACAAGGGCGCCAGCGAGACAAAGCGGAGCGGTGAGCCAGAGCGTCCTCTCGCTACGGCGGCTCAGCGCGGTCTACCGTGTCCTCCCGGCACCCGCCGCCAGCCGCCGCCGCACCTTTACCAGCTCGCCCTGTTGCGGCCGCCGACCAATGGGGCGCGCGCGCAACCGGCCGCCGCACCCGAGCCCATAAAGCACCCCCACCCCGGCTGCGCCGGCATTCCCGCTCACGCCGCGGAGAGTACACGTTAGTTCGTTGTCGCTGTTGCTTATCGTGATGTCGGGACGCGGAAGTGGACGCAAAGCTGCTGCCTTGGCGGAGCTTCTGCTCACGTTAGCAGGACCTGCCGGGAAGAAGAAGAAGAAGTCTACACCGCAGTGCTTTCGCTGCCAAAAGCTTGGCCACGTTGCCAAGCAATGCAGCGGAGCAGTCGCGTGCTTGAAGTGTGCGCAAGCACACGACACACGCGACTGCAAGAAGCCGAAGGACGCCCCCTGCACTTGCGCCAACTGCGGCGGCGCTCACGCGGCAAATGCCCGTTCCTGCGCATACAGAAGGAACTGGCGGGGACCGGCGAAGAAGACCCAGAAGCAAGTGACCACCACACACGAAGAGGTGGTCACTTGCACAGAAGACGACGTGACCAGGCGCCTTAACGGTGCCGTGGAGGAGGCCATGTCCGCCTTCAAATCCGCCATGGCGGAAGAGAGGGCGGCCATGCTGGCGGAGCTGGGCGAGGCTCGCCGTCAGATCGCTGAGCTGACGCGGGAGCTTCGCTCAGCCAAAGCAGCTTCCGCCACAGCAGTCGACGCCGCCAGCCAGACGACTCCTCCACGAGAGAAGAAGTTCGCGACGGTGGCCACGCAGACCGACGTGCCTGCCGAAGGGGAGGCAACACTGCCCAAGACGGACGTAGAAGCAGAAGCGCAAGAAGAAGGGTGGGAAGAAGTCCCATTCCTCCCGCTTCCCGATATGTACAGCGCAAGCGCTGTGACGCAGAAGCTAGCTGCATCGCTTCGTGATGGTACATACCCCCACCATGACAACCCTTATCCTTTCGTTCCTCCTAACATTTCTAAACCTTCACCCCCACACCAACCAGTTGCGTACCCAGAAGGCCTTGTTGGTCTTTCCAGGGAGGATTACGAACTGATCAATTCCTTCCCTATATTCACTGAGTGGCAAATGCGCTACGTCATCTTCGCTCTGGTCCACGGAGAGTACGAGAGAGCAGGATACACCATATCCACTATCCCAACCGAGGGAGAACCCTCAAGTAAGAAGAAGAAGAAGAAAATCCGTCATAACGACAAAGTCAAGAAATAGGACATCGGCACTCCTTGCCAGTTGAGAAAAACCTATTAGTAAAGAAAGAAGATTCAAGAGTCCCAGGGGAGTAAAGGCCAACAGGCCACAAACTTCCACCTGAACCTCCTCACAGAGAGGAAGTCAGAAAAGGAGCAGCAGGAGGCTGCGCCGGCACGCACTCCGCTGCTCGACTCGCTGCCGCTCGCACCGGTCGTTTTCGTTTCCGTTTCGTGTGCACCGTCGCTAGCCCATCGCCATGTCCGGACGCGGAAAGGGAGGCAAAGTCAAGGGCAAGTCAAAGTCCCGCTCAAGCAGGGCTGGGCTCCAGTTCCCGGTCGGCAGAATCCACCGCCTCCTGCGCAAGGGAAACTACGCAGAGCGCGTCGGCGCCGGGGCGCCCGTCTACCTCGCCGCCGTCATGGAGTACCTCGCGGCTGAGGTGCTCGAGCTGGCCGGAAACGCGGCCCGCGACAACAAGAAGACGCGCATCATCCCGCGCCACCTGCAGCTTGCCATCCGCAACGACGAGGAGCTCAACAAGCTCCTGTCGGGCGTCACCATCGCACAGGGTGGTGTCCTGCCCAACATCCAGGCCGTCCTGCTGCCAAAGAAGACCGAGAAGAAGGCCTAAAGGAGGCCAGGCAATCGCAGCGCCGCGTGCTCCCCTGCACGCAACGCGCTTTGCCGGCTCGGCCCACAACAATCGGCCCTTTTCAGGGCCACCACACAAACCTACGTCCAAAGCAAAATTTCAGTCGTCCTCGCCGCACCTTGTTTTGTTTTAACTTTGCACTTTCACAGCACAGCCGCCGCCGGCGCACGTCCGCCATCTTGTCGTCCACACAGCCCGTGTGGCCCAACACACACACACACACACACACACACACACACACACACACACACACACACACACACACATTTTGCACGGTCGCAGTCGCCTTCCAAACGACAACGGCAGCAATAATGACCATTGTTAAAGGGAGGCGTGTCGACACACCGCCCTCCACTCCCGCGCGCAACGGCCGTCGACACGAACGAAACAGCTGATCCGGCCGCCTATGCCCACACGCCTTGCCTCGGAAACCCCAACGCCGCCGCAAACACACAGAGCCAAACCACGCAAGCAAATAATCACCGCCTCTCGCACAACAACACACAGCCCGCCATCTCCGTCGCGATCGATACAAAGACACACAAACGAAGCAGCTCCACACACAGCCAGCCACATGACACGTTTCCTTTCCTTCTCCCCTCCCAGTCACATCACGTCGCTCAAACGGAAAGAAAGAAACAAAGAAAGAAAGAGAGAAAGAAACAAACAAACAACACAGCGCACACACGCAGCAGCAACAACACAGACTCTTTCGCACTTTTCAACTTCCGAACAGTGTGGTGGCCCTGAAAAGGGCCGTTTTCTAGTCTCTCCCACCCACAAGCACGGCCGCGGGAAGGCCAGCGCCCGCTGCGACGCAGCCTAACCGCCGAAACCGTACAGGGTGCGCCCCTGCCTCTTCAGGGCGTACACCACGTCCATGGCCGTCACAGTCTTGCGCTTGGCGTGCTCAGTGTACGTCACCGCGTCGCGGATCACGTTCTCCAGGAACACCTTCAGCACCCCGCGGGTCTCCTCGTAGATCAGACCAGAGATGCGCTTCACGCCGCCCCTGCGAGCCAGGCGGCGGATGGCGGGCTTCGTGATGCCCTGGATGTTGTCGCGCAACACCTTGCGGTGCCGCTTGGCGCCACCCTTGCCGAGCCCCTTTCCTCCCTTGCCGCGGCCTGTCATCCTTCCTTCCTCGGGCAAAGCAAAACGTGCACAAACAGCAGCTGCAGCGGCTGGCGAGTCGGCTACGGTCTGCGCCCGGCGACTCCGACTCCGTTACTCATGTGCCTACCTGAGGCACGTGTGTGAGCAGGGTAAGCACTTGTGTGCTGTTCCTGCAGGACCTGAAAGAGATGTTTTTGAAAAGACTTCCTAACTGTTGTTGGGGTCCTCTCGGTGTTTATCTCGTGGGTCCTGGTGTTGTTGGGGGAAGGGTTATTCCCGCAACAGGTCCGGCCAACGGGTAGTTGGTCGATGGTGTTGCTGCTGGCCCAAGCCCCGAATGAGCCGATTGCGGGATTCACCCGCTTTTTGGTAAAACTGACGTGCTAGGACTCGGAATCGGTCCCGCAACGTCAGGATACCCGTGTCTTCATGGAGAAAGGTGGTTGGGTAGAACCTGGGAAGGCCCAGCGCAAGCTTGAGCGCCTTGTTTTGGACGCATTGTAGCGATCGTATCGAGGAGTCGGCGGCATTGCCCCACACCACGGCCGCGTACTCTAACACTGGACGTACCAGTGTCAGATACAGCGTGATGCCGTGACGGGAGGGCAATGTGGACTCTGGGTTTAGCAAGGGATAGAGTGCACGAAGCCGCCCTATCGCCTTGTTTCGGATCCACTGGATGTGTGGGGCCCAGGTGAGCCGCTGGTCTAGTCTCACTCCGAGGTAGGTAGCTGTTTTTGACCACGGGATGGGGCCTCCCGCGATGTGTAGGGCTTCTAGGTTTGGCGGCACTCTGCGCTTCGTGAACGCCACCGCCTGGCTCTTGCCAGCGTTAAATTTAAGGCGCCACATGGTGGCCCAAGCACCAAGCGCTTCACATCCTTGCTGGAGGCGACGCCCCATGGTATGCGCGTTCATGCTCCGGGTGAACAGAGCAGTGTCGTCCGCATAAAGGGCCAACTCTACTCCGTTCACTCGCGGAGCGTCGGCGGTGAAGAGCGAGTAGAGTATGGGGCCTAGTACCGATCCCTGCGGTACGCCGGCACGTATGGGTCTGTTTGTGGACCTTCCCTGTTCTGCCCGGACGTGGAATGTCCTGCCAGATAAGTAGGACCTGAGAAGCACTCCGTGCGACGTCGGTACCCCGAGTACAAACAACTTGTAGACGAGGCCGTCATGCCACACGGAGTCGAAGGCGCGTGAGACGTCCAGGAATACCGCCCCAAGGTATTCCCTCGTCTCCAGCGCCCTCATAGCTGGTTCCACGAGGCGGAGCAGCTGGTGGGTCGTGGAGTGACCTCCACGAAAACCAAACTGTTCGTCTGGCAGTATGTCTTCCTGGTCCACGTGTTGTAGAAGTCGCCGCACGTAAAGTCTCTCGAAAACCTTCGAGAGACATGGGAGGAGGCTGATGGGTCTGTAGCTGGATGGCGACCGGGGGTCCTTGTCCTGCTTCGGGATGGCCACCACCTCGGCATGTTTCCACACCGAGGGGTAGACACCCGAGGCCAGGATTTCGTTAAAGACTGTGGCCAGGTATTGCTCGTACTCCTGAGGAAGATTCCTAAGGAGTGAGTTCGGGATGCCGTCGATGCCACCTGCCCTCCGGGCGTTGAGCGATCGGAGTTGCAATGCGACTTCTTCGGCGGTGATGGGGTCTATGCTGTCACCCTCCTCTCGTGCGACGAGGAAGACTGGGAGACGTTCTTCCACTAGACGGACGTGGGCCACGTCGATGTCTTCTACCACGGGTCGGAAGTTTGCCTCGAAGGTGTCCGCTAGGACACTTGCCTTGGCGTCCGGCTCGCAGTAGTGGTCCTGACCGAGTTTCAGGGGAGGAATGCGCTGCCTGCGGCGCAGAAAACCTCTCACGACTCGCCATGCACTGCCGTCATCTGGGTCGAGGGACTCGACAAGGTCGGCCCATGCTTGGTTGCGGTGTTCGCGGACGGCCGCAGTGATGGCACGACGCATGCGGTTTACGCGGCGTTTCGTTCCTGGCTGTCGCGTTATTTGCCACTCACGGAAAAGATGGTTCTTCGCCACTATAAGCTCCCGTATTGCTTGCGGGAGGCGTCGCGACCTGTCTTGCGGCTGACGTGTGCGACCAGGTGTGGCAGTCTCTGCAGCTCGCAGGAGCGCCTGATTTAGGGAGGTGATGGCGGCTTCCGCCCCCACCTCCTCCGGATCAGGGGCATCTGTGAGGTACTCCCGTACCTCGGTTTGGAAGTGCTCGACGTTGATATTTTTGAAGGATGGACGACCGGCCCGCACCGCCGCGCCGACGACGTCTATGTCAAAGATCACCGGCAAGTGATCTGATGACAGAGCCGTCCTCGTCTCGGCAGTCGTAAACCGATCGACCCCCCTCAGTATAGCAACGTCGAGAACGTCTGGTTGTCCGCGCACTGGGATGTGGGTTGGGTCGTAGGGCCCTAGAATGATGGCGCCGTGTCTGAGGGCGGCGCGTTCAAGTCGGCGCCCGCTGACATTTGTGAGGCGGGAGTTCCAGTGGGCGGACTTTGCGTTAAAGTCCCCCCCGATGAACAGCCTCCCCTCCATGTCCAGTAGGGTGTCGAAATCGGCCTCTTGCAGAACACCCCGCGGCGGCCGGTATGCCGCCACGAAGGTGATCTTGCCGACAGACGTGTTGACGGTCACGCCGGTGGCTTCAATGTGCTCGAGTCGTGGCAGCTGCACCGGGTAGTGCCGCAAGGACGACCTAACATACGCCGCCGTTCCGCCGCCGTGGGTCGGCCGGTCAGTGCGGTAGCAGCTGTAGTTTGCGACCCTGACATGCACACCGGGTTTTAGGAATGTTTCGCAGACGAGGCAGATGTCTACTGCCTCGCTGTATAGAAATTCCCTAAATTCACCCTGCTGCGGTATAAGACTGTTTGCGTTAAAAACGCAAATAGTCAGGCCATGGGTATGGTCGTTATCCATGACTGGGGGGCTGGGCGATGGCCTGGAGGGCCGTCGCAGCTGCGGAGACTAGACTGGGTAGTTGTGTCATGATTCTGTTTAATGTTTGCAGTAGCGTCTGCAGATCATCTGTGATAGCGCTCGAGGCCGCGGGGGCGGGTGGCGCTGGGGCTGTACTAGGCTGGCACTGTTTTGCGATGGGTGTCTGCGCAGCAGGGGCAGCCTGTCCATTTTCGGCGCGGGTCGGGGGGGGCGGTGGGAGTAGCCCAGCAGCACTGGGTTCCGTCTGTGTGTTGGTAGGTGGTTGCAGGTTGCGGGCGGGTAGGCGGCGTTCACCGCGAGGCGGGGCCTGCTGTTCAGCAGCCCGTCTCCCGGCAACGGACGCAAAACTGACTCCTGGCTGCACTTTTTTGGCGGCCTTGCCACGCTTGCGGGATTTGAATGCGTTACAGCCCCTGTAGCTGGCAACATGCGGCTCACTGCAGTTGCAGCATTTGGGCTGTTCGTCGCGCTTTTTTACGCAATCACGGCTTTGGTGTGCACCTGCACACTTTACGCAACGCGCGGGCATGGTGCAGTTGTGTGCAACATGGTCTAAGCCTTGGCAAGAGTAACACTGAAGCCTCTTGCCTTTGGCCTTGAGTAGTTCGACTGAAACGTCGATGTCCGCAATTTTGTCGAGTTGGAAGATTTTCCTGTTGTCCTCGTTGTCCACTAGGACGACAAGGAACAACGGCATCTTTTTGTGCGTACGCGGCGATGTCATTAATTCTACCGTGCGCGCGGAAAAACCCGACTCCGCGAGTTCTTGTTTAAGGTGGGTAGGGTCCATCTTGATTGGCAGGTGGCGTATAACCACCTTTAGTAGCTTCAGGGACTCGGTGTTGTGGGTATAGCAATGGAGTCCCTGATCCCTAACTAGATCCATGAGCTTTTTGTGCTCGTCTATGGATGTTGGGAGGATCTTGTAGACGTTATTCGCTTGGACTTTGAATGACTTTACTTCCACCACTTCTTTAATCATGCGGCGGAGGTCCATGAACTCGTCGTCCCACGTCACGACTACTGGAGGGGGGCGTGTGTGTTTACGTGCTGGGGCGGCGGGTTCCGCTTCCATGACAACTTCGGTTGCCTCTGCGAACCGATTTGATGTGGCTGGCGGTGGGGCGAGCACCTTCTCCAGCCTTTTGGGCTTGGCAGTGTGCCGCCGGTTTGGTACGGTAAAACCGTCTTCCTCGGCTGCAGGGGGCGCTGTGGGGGCGTCTGCAGCAGCAGCCTTCTTTTTTGTTTGGCGCCCTTCAGGCGCGGTTACTGCGGTTTGTTCCTCAGAGTCAGAGGTGGCTGGTCGTTTCCGTGATGCCTGTTGCACATCCATCGGCATTTCTGCCGATAGAAGTGTCCCCAGGTTGGCTTCAGGAATTTCTAGTAGAACTGGCGTTGTTGGGTGCCGTGTTGGGTTTGGGTGGTCGCTGTCAGTCAGTCTCTGCGCGGCGAGGACTGGCGCACTAGCGGCTTCTTCACTGGAATTGTCCGTTGGGGCGATCAGCAGCGCACTGGCTTCTTGAGTAGCCAAGACTGGTGACGCAACACCATTCGGGGCCGCCTCCGCCAGAGCAGCAACATCTTGAGTTGCTACACCCAGCAGGGCTCCCGGCGGAACAATAACCTCTTCTATGGCCGAGCGCGGCAGTTCACTCAGCGGAAAGGAAGACTCTGTTTGCGGCTGTTGTGCCCGGGCGGCGGCTAAGTCGTGGCGCACGAAATGTGCGTACGCCCTTTCCGCGGCCTCTTTTTCTGCGGGTGTTTCTGGCTTTGCTATGCGATTCATGATCACATACAGCTCAACGGCAGAGATGGGGCGGTAGCCTGAGGGGGCGCAAGTAGCGCCGACCGTGGACGCGGTATCGCTGTGGGCGGGTGGTGTGGCGGATGTTGCCGCCGACAGAGTGCGGTCTGTCGTGACAACATCCTCTATGGCGGTTAGGCAGCTATTATTTGGGTCCATGGGGCACCTGTAATTGAGAAAGAAAAGATGTAGATATCTAACTCTAGTGATCGCGGACTGGTCCCACGTGAAGGGGGTCCTGGATCACAGCGTGCCCTAGCGTTCCCTAGGCGTGACGCAAATCGATTCCTGAATCGATTTGTGCCACAGCCAGTAGCAGATAACACGACAATCTTGCCGCTAACCAACCCGCGCGCGAGTAGTCAGCAGGAGAGACAAGCTTTTGCTTTTGCCACGCGGACGCCGTTGACCAACGCACCTTAACAAAGGCGCGCAGACAAAGACGCGCGAGAACAATAGCGCGAGCGAGACAATAGCAGCTGCGGTGAGCCAGAGCGTCCTCTCGCTACGGCGGCTCAGCGCGGTCTCTCTCTGCTCTGCGCCCGGCGCGCCCGCCGCCCCCTATATAGACTCTGGCCCGCCCTCCCCCCACCACGCGCAACCGAGGGCATATAAGCGCAGCACGGAGGCGCGCGGGCCCGTTGTCAAGGCAGCACCGGACGCCGCGCCGCACCTAACCTCCACGCACGCCGCTCCGCTACCGCTATGGCCCGCACAAAGCAAACGGCCCGCAAGTCCACCGGCGGAAAGGCGCCGCGCAAACAGCTCGCCACCAAGGCGGCGAGGAAGAGCGCGCCCGCCACCGGAGGCGTCAAGAAGCCCCACCGCTACAGGCCGGGCACCGTCGCCCTGCGAGAAATCAGGCGCTACCAGAAGAGCACAGAGCTGCTCATCCGCAAGCTGCCATTCCAGCGCCTAGTGCGCGAGATCGCCCAGGACTTCAAGACCGACCTGCGCTTCCAGAGCTCCGCAGTCATGGCCCTGCAGGAGGCCAGCGAGGCCTACCTCGTCGGCCTCTTCGAAGACACCAACCTGTGCGCAATCCACGCCAAGCGCGTCACCATCATGCCCAAGGACATCCAGCTCGCGCGCCGCATCCGCGGCGAGCGCGCCTAAACCGCGCCGCGGCACCGCACCGCACAAACAAAAACGGCCCTTTTCAGGGCCACTAACATCTCTCCGTCGCGAGCAAACTTTGTCGGTCGCCTGCCTCTCGCCCCGCAACCCAAAAACAAAAACCGCCACTTCCCGTCCGTCCGCCACACCCGCTCACTCTGCCTGCCTGCCTGCCTGCCTGCCTGCTAGCAGCGCGCAACAATGACACATCATCCCTCCCCGGCGCTCCAAGCGCACAATACCCAACGGCCGACGTCACACCGCACGGGTGGCTGGCCGGCCGCCGCTTTCGTTTCGAAAACAAAAAACCCCGCACTCCACTCCGACGGCCAACGGCCAGGCAGGCGCGCTCGCTCGCTCTACACGCCACCGAAATCCCCGCCGACTCCTTCCACATCTCAACGTGCCCCCCGTTGCAAAACATAACACACACAAAGGAACAAAACAAAGACCAGACACGACTCGACAAGACAGACATCCGAGAAGAACGAACGCAGGCAAGCCAACCAACGTATTCAAACAAAACAACGTGACAGAAAACCAACCGTCGGCCGCCGCCACAAACACGGCGACAATCAACCACGACAACAACAACAACAACAACAACAACAACACCGCTTACCGCTACCGCCGCCCACACCCGCCACCGACCCCCGCAATCCAACCACCGCGGCACGCAAACAGCATCCCCACGGGCATACAGAAACGCCAGACAGACACCCACACCAAACGCAACACGACAATCAAAACCTTCCCCGACGTGCTTTGATGGCCCTGAGAAGGGCCGTTTTGGGCCGCGCGTCTCTTGCGCGCCACTAGACGACGACGGGGGGTGGGGACGACGGAGTCAAGCGCCAAACCCTTCCTTTCCCATCTCTTTCTCCTCTACTCTACTTCTTCTTCTTGGGCGAAGCCTTCGCCTTAGACGGCGTCGTCGCCTTCTTCGGGCGCGGCGCCTTCGGCTTCTTCGTCGGAACCTTGGCGGCCTTCTTCGCCTTCAACGGCGACTTGGCCTTGGCCGGCTTGGCCGCAGCCGCCTTCTTCGCACCCGCGGGAGCGGCCGACGCCGCAGACGCCTTCTTGGCGGCGCCCGCCTTCCGACCGGTCGCCGCCTTCACGCCACCAGCCTTCTTTGCGCCGGCCGCACGGGCGCCCTTCTTCTCCTTGCTGGCCGGAGCGGCGCGCTTCTTCTTGGCACCGCCAGCACGAGCCTTGCCGCCCTCGGCCGCCCCCCCGCCGCCGGCGCCGGCAAGCTTGAACGAGCCGGACGCGCCCTTCCCCTTCGTCTGCACCAGCTCGCCCGCCACGACGGCCGACTTGAGGTACTTCTTGATAAACGGCGCCAGCTTCTCCGCGTCCAGCTTGTAGTGCGCGGCTATGTACTTCTTGATCGCCTGCAGCGACGACCCGCCGCGCTCCTTCAGACTCTTGATGGCGGCCGTCACCATCTCAGAGGTGCGCGGGTGCGCAGGCTTGGCGCGCGGCTTCTTCGCAGACGACGCAGACTTGGCCTTCTTCGTAGTGCCGGTGGCGGCGGGTGCCGCAGCAGTCTCGTTCGTAGCCGCCTGATCTGCCATTTCGACGACGCGCGTAACACACAGCGAGAGCGAGAGCGAGCGGGACGGCAGGCACGCAAGCACAGCACAGCAGCGGAGCAGAGAATCACAAGGGCCCAGCCAGTGTCGCGGGCGGGCGCGGACGGCCGAGAGAGCGGCCGCCACTCTGCGCGCCGCCGCGCCGCGCCTCCCGCGCTTGCTACCGCCCAACGTCCGACAGCCTGTGCGGAGCAGCCCCAAACCTGCGCCACAACCGCCCGCGCCTTTCAAACCACCGAGGATGGGGCTACACACAGCCACACCACAGTCGCCAACCAGTCGCCACGGCAGCGCCGCAAACCACGGCCAAACTGCAGCTACCGCGCGCTACAGCCTGGGTCGGCCCGCCGAGAATCGCCGCCCCCGCCCAAATGCCGCCCCCACAGCCCCAGCCGACGACCCGCCACAATGGCCAAACCTTCGGCAAAACTCCCACACCGTCGCCGCGGCAGCCCGGCCAGCGCGGCCGGCGCCACAGCCACACAAGCCGAGGCGTGCGGCGATGACGGCCGTGCAAACGCGCCTCCGCCGCCCCATCGCCTTCCGTCGCCCTCCCGCCGTTTCCCGATCGGCCCGCAGCCGTCGGGCCACATCGCGCGCCGTCCTCCTCCTCCTCTCGCCCGCCAACATTCACAGCCGTTTCTCAACAATTGCCCGCCGCAAACGGACGCCGCCTGCGCAACAGGCGCCGCCGCCCCTCGCCGCTTCCGACCCAACCCCTCGACCGAGGCAAACCGCAATCCGAATCTACAGACCAACCCAATCTGCCGTCAGCACACACGCCAGCCGACCTTACACGTTACGCGTTACACATTACGTTTACACGTCTAGGTTAGGTTAGGTTAGGTTAGGTGGACATGGGTTAGGTTAAGGGGACTTGGGTTAGGTTAAGCGTCAAACTTAGGTTAAGCATTCAAACACGTCAGGCGTCAGAGGCTAGGCTAGGTTAGGTTAGGTTAGGTTAGGTTACACGTTAGGTTAAGGGGTCAGTGCTAGGTTAAGAAGCGTCAAACGTAGGTTAAAAAAGCGTTCAAACGTGAGGCGTGAGCCGGACAGCTTACCGTACGTAGACGTTAGGGGCTCACAGGCTGAGCTCACCTCGCCACACCACAGGTTAGGTTCGGTTCGCTCGGCTCAGCGTAGAGCGCCGAGGTCAGGGTTACGTTCGTTCACCTTCGGGCGCCACACTTTCGGTTGAAAGGTCGCGACGGGGCGACGTCGGCAGGCACGCCGCAAACGAACAAAAACGTACAGACGACGTCGAAAACCGCCGACAGACGGGGGAGCAGCACGACCACGACCAGATACCGAGCGCGAACGAGACACACGCGAACCACCCCCACCGGCCAAAGGGCACCACACAACAACCCAGAGCACCACGTGTCGACACCAGAGCAACCCGCCGCTCACGCGACATGGCTGGCACCGAAGGGCAACCGCCCGCAACTGCGCTTTCCGCGCCGGCCCGGATGCACGTCGTGCTACAACAACACCACTACCGTACACAGCCGCTGTTCACAACATCACTATCATGCGCGCCCGCGGCTCGCCGCCGTCGCAGTCGCAGCCCCAACGCCAGCACTTTTGCACCACCATTCACACGCACCGCAACACAGCTCGCCGACACAGCCGAACAAAACAAACACCACACAACAACAGCAACAACGCCGCCGCCTCTACTTGTGCCGGCGACCCACCCCGCCGATGGCGCACCTTTCGCCAGCCGGCAATCGACACACACGCACGCACGCACCCACCCACCCACCCACCCACCCACCCACCCCCCGGGGCCCAGTGCAAAAAAAAACAAAACAAAAACAAAACAACACAAACGACACGGGAAGCGCACACCGCCACTTCGCGCGCACGCCACCAACCAGTCGTCGTCTCAAAATAACAAACACAAACAAAATAAACTAACAACTAGGGCAACACAAAACAAAAACGCCTCGCACGAACCGCCCACAAAAAGGACAAGCACACGCACAGCCTCTGCTGACGACCACGACGCAGCGGCACGCTGCTCCTGTCCCGCGCCCCGCGCCCCACTCGATTCACAACTCACGCGACACCGTCAACGACGGGCTCGCTTCCCGCAACCTACCACCTTTCCGCCACGACGCACAGCCCCAGCCCCACCCAACGACGCCCGTGGCAACGACTGCACTTTCACCACCGCCTCCCCCTTCCCCCCCAAAACACACACACACACACACACACAGCCAAAAACGCACTCGCGACCCACACATGCACGTGCATCGGCACACGCCAACCAGTCAACGTCGACAACCACACGCAAGGCTCGAAACGAAACCGGCGTCCTTCCACGTTGCCATCAAGCTACGCGACACAAGACACAAGGAACCAACACAACAGCCGGCCCCACTAATTCCCACTCTCACGCCGCAAAAAGCACACCGAAACCGCCAAACGCACGCACATTCCCCTTCGCACTGACAACGACCGGCTCGCTACCACACACCTCTCGGCAGCCGTTTCACGCCAATTCGCCACACCGCCCACACAGTCGACAAGCGCCCGCCCTGTACGGCACACGCAACGACGCAGCGCAGCAAAGGGCGCCCGCAACACATACCTCTCCTCCCTCTCTCTCTCTCTCTCTCTCTCTCCGCCGCCCGACGCGCCAACCGCCACACCACACCGCCAGCCACTCGCAAATTGTGCACTGCCACCAGCCACACGTCCAACACGCCGCGCCGCCTCCGGCCACCCGCCAGGGGGCGCTCACGTCCGCGACAACAGCGCGGCCCGCCGGGCCGGGCCGAACCGAACCGAACCGAGCCGCCGCTGCTCTGCACTCGGCACGGCCACACCCTGCTGCAGACCGGGCTCGTCTCTCTGTACGCGTCTGCCTGCGCATCAACACAACACGACCTTTTTTTTTTTCTCTCTCTCTACCGCCATCCCTTCTTCTCGCGTTTTACTCGTTGTTGCAGCAGCGGCGCACACCTACACATCCACAGCCCCAGCCGAGCCGGCCTCACCTCAGGGCCCGCCGCCAGCGTCTCCTCCTCGGGCACAGGTGCGGTGCTGTGGCCGCCCATCCAACCGCATTGCTGGCCGTCCAGCCACCAGGCGTTCCCACTGCCGCGAGCCACGCCGCGCACCGACCCTGCTGCAGAAAACGAAGCATAGCCAGAGACCGACCGATACACAAAGCAAGCCGTCGCCTCGCCTCTTGTCCTTCCTGCCTTCCTTCCGCCCCCGCCCTTCTCACACCACCGCCTCTCCACTTTCGCCCCCGCCTCCTTTTTTTTTTTTGTTTTTTTTTTGTTTTCTTCTTTCTTTCTTTCTTTCTTTCTTTCTTTGGCCCTCTCTCTCTCCTTCCCGCCATGGCGGTTACGGCACCGCCTGCAGCGGCAGATTTTTTGCGCCCACACGCCTACTCCTACCACCATTAACCTTGCCCTGCCCATCAACGTCGCAGTCGAACCGACGCTTGCCAACACACTGCCCACGTTCCTTTCTCTTTTCGGCCTACGCCCATTACGCGCCGCCGCCACAGCACCTTCCCTTCCCACAACACACCGACGTCATCACACGCACCCAAAAAACAGGGGGCCACGACCGTGTTCCTCGCCCACTCCCATCCCGCACGGTACGCACATTCCCAACTACTACCGCGCACCCTCCCTTTCCAATCTGTGTGTCTCTGTGTCTGTGTCCTGTCCGCGCGTGACGCCTCTCAGCATCCGCCGTCCCCCGTCCCGTTTTCGCCCCCATGCCGTCGTCGCGCCGCCTCCTCCCCGTCCACCGCCGCCCCTGTCCGCCCCGCACCACACCATACACCGCTGCTTGTCCCGGCCGTTGCCACCAAAGGCGCCGACCGCAAACGCGCCACGCCGCAGCCCCCGTGCGTCTCGCGCTCGCTTGCATCTCCGTGCCGACGCTGCCTCTCTTCCCGCTCGCACTCGACCTCGACAACACAGTCTTTGGCTCCGCCACTGCGTGTTCCGGTGGTACGCACGCTGCAACACGTATGTATTCATTACCAGAGCGATGGCGAGGCATGACAGCATCTCTGTCTGACCAGAGAGTTATTTATCGTTGCTAGTCGGCGCTTGGACCGCGCCAGACGACAGTAGTGGCACGCACCGGGTCGCCAGGAACAGTTGTTATATATATTGTAGCGCGAGTCGGGAGAGGTAGTAGTCGGTCGACAGTAGTAGCGGGTGGACGGTTGTACTGAGCGGGCGTCGGCGGCGTGCTCTGCTCGTCTCGCGACTCTGGTCACGGTTCGGGACGATGTATAGTATATTGTGTTATAATCAAAAGGTAGTGTGAAGCTGCATTGCGCAAATCTGATAACGTATGTTCATTGTACTTATTTTGTTCAACAACAAAAGCCCCACTATTACTTTTTTCTAAAGTACCTTTTGTCTTTTAACGAAAAACATTCACTTTTTAAAGACTACTTCCTATGGCATTTCCCTCCAAGGAGTGCAATTAATTACCAGCCAGCACTCATTCATTGCACACAGCTGTGTAAGGGGTATCTACAATTGAGGAGCGGATATAAATGCAAATTTTTTTTTTTTTTTTTTTTTTTTGTGTGTGTTGTAACCTCCCCGCAAATTTTAAAATAATGGACAATGTTATTTACGGATGCTAATGGACATTGCGCTAATTGTAACCTCGCCCACAATGAGAGGTATTGAAAATGGCAACAAAAATGTGAAATTCGCAATCTGACTCAAATATAAATTCTTCACAACATTTAAAGTCCGTTCAGTGACAAGAAACTTCAATTAAACCGAAATATCGGTCTTTGGCCCTGTGCAAAACAATCAGAATTAAAGTCTTACCTCCGAATAAATGGATGTCACATTTCTGCTCTTGTTGTTGCGCAGCGCTTGGAGGAACTGCATTGCAAATAATAATATTCTCTTTTTTTGTGATTTTAGTGAAATTTTTCTTCAAAGAAGTGGAATGAAATGTGAAGTGCAACGAACTCTTTAGTTCAATAAAAAATTAAATGTTTGAAAAATGCTTTTGAAATAAACATTATTATTGGGGAACTTGTTGGAGAATAATTACAATAAATAAAATTTTTCATTATCTAATGATTATATTAATTAACAGTATACCTTATTCACCATCTTGACCAGTGTTGCCGACCGCCTACATCACACAACCGCACTCGGCTCCTACTACTGACCGACCGCTCTGCATGACGACTATTAGCGTACTGCACGCGACGACTACTGACAGAGTACAGCCCTCAACTACACAGAGCTACAGACTCGCAACGACTGACTGACTGACTGACTGAGAACCGCTCGCAACACTCGCGCAGTCCAGCGCAAACTCTCTGGTCACAGATGCTACAATGTCTCGCCATCGCTGCTATGTTACATACGTGTTTCAGTGTCTTTTTCATTGGGGTAACAATCTTTGGCTCTTTTTATTCTGAATACAGGGCCAAAGGTCAACGCTGCTGCCCTTATACAATTTATCAGGTTTCATTGTGTCTGTTGCAATGTTACATACGGTTCATTCTTTCATTAATATTATCGTTGGGTTTCTTTTGTAGGGACGTTAACATTCTGGCACATTTTTATTACCATCGGACTCTCTGCTATTTGTGCAGGGAGGTTATACCTGGGTCCATTTCCATTTCCATTTACATTTTAATATTGATAGACTTTTTGTTTTCTTTTTTGTTTCTTGTTGTTTTTCCTTCTTTTTTTTTTGTTTGTTTTGTTTTTCCCGCTCTCACCACCACCGCCGCATCACGCCTTCCGTTTTCTTGGTTTCTTTTCTGCTTCAACATCACCGCGCCCCATTTCCACACCACAGCCATCAGCCTCCAAGACGGGCAGGCGCAGTGTGCCATTTCCGGCGCACAAGCACACCCGTACGGTACTCTCCTCGCCCCCACGCCACCAACAACACAGCGACCACGCGGCTTTCAGGCATGGCACGGCACGGCACCGGCGAAATGCGCCGCCCCCGCCCCTCCGCGCATCCGTCCGTCTCGCCACGTTCACTGACAGCCGCGTCTGCGGCTACACCACGACAACCACAACACAACACCGCTCCCCTCCCTGGCAACTCATTGTTTTTCTCCTCCTCTTTTGCACAAACCACAACGCCGAGCACAGGCGCAAGCCACCCACACCGCGCCCCTCCCCGTCCCGTCTTTGGCCGCCGCTCCTCGTTTCCTCGTTTGCCCCCTCCCATCTCCCGAAATGCCATGCCAGCAGCGTTACGCATGTCCCTCCCCTGTCCACACAACACTACCGCCAAACGAACAGCCTTCCGGGCCACATGCAGGGCACGCCCACCTCCAAACACTGCCAATTCACGGACGCGCACACACACACACACACACACACACACACACACACACACACACACACACACACACTCACTTTCTCGACACCTTTCTGTACGGAGGGTGCGTCATCTCGACCGTGACAGAGTGACGGCAACTATCGACGATCCATTTCCCCCCACTGGTAAAACATGTCCACTAACACCTACATACATCATTCAAGTACACAGACAATAGCATACACACAATGGGAGGACACACGAACATGGACGGCACGGCACTGTCATACACTCTTCCTCAGAACCATATCAACAAACGTTACGTACATCCGGGAAAGCGAAAGCGAAAGCAAAGCCCAATGCAGCCGTCAAAGGTAACGTTCACCACGGCAGACACTTGCAGCCGCGCCGCCGTTAAACGCATTTCAGTGCGGCTCCAATACGCCTCCGACACGGGAACGTTCCGTTGCTCTACGAATGCGTTTCTCCCCTTTTTCCCTTCCTCTCTCTTTTGCCCCCCCTCCTTGCACTCTTGCCTCATTCCTCACGTTCTGCCCACACATTCGACCGATCAAAGTCAACCTTTCGTTACCGTTCTCAGCGCGACGGTGTACAACAGTATGACGGGTGTGCCCAAGACTTCGGTTCAGTTGCGTGACGCCGGTCTATCGCGCCGATCGACAGTTACTCAGGGGGCGACGGATCGGACCACGTCACCGACACACAAAACACTTTCAAACAAACAAATACATACCGGATGGACACAGACAAACACGTGTACAGACATTCGCCAAACAAACGACGACGACCGCCGCCGCCGTCGTCGTCGTCGTCGTCGTCGTCGTCGTCGTCGTCGTCTAGCGTCGCGCTTACTGTACTGCACTGGACACGCGTGCATCTTGAATGACGACATCGGTGTGCGTGCGTCGTACGCAATCAGTCAGACACGGCTATCAAAAATCAGAGTCGAATGGTACATCATCGTGCGTGTCGCCGTACACGTACAGTACAATACAACAACAATGCGTCTTAATGGCACGTTCATTTCAACGTCACTCACACACCTCCACGCTGCAGTTACGTCGCACCATTGTCAAACTCGGCGTACAGCAAAGGGAATAGTGGGCGGCAAAGAAAAAAAAAACAAACCAAACAAAAACATTTCACATTTCACCCTCGCCATGTATGATGTGCAAAAAAAAAAAAAAAAAAAACAAACCCGCAAACGGCCGTCGTTACGGTGACACAAAAGTCGCCGATCGCACTGTCCCCCCTCGCAGACAGGTAACACACACCAACACCAACACCAATGGGTCAAAACCACTCCAACGAGGCGTGCCACCATTCCACGCCACGGCGACCAACCTCGTGGCCGTACCCCGCAACACGCTTTGACGCGCCCCCCCCACCCACAATCAAAATGCACACATACATCACAGCCGTCCACACAAACAACAACAACAACAACAACAACAATTCCGCCCTTCCCGCAAAAGGCAAGTTGGTGGCCCTGAAAAGGGCCGTTTTGCCGCTCTCGCAACGGAGGAGCCTTCTCCATCCTTCCTTCCTTCCATTCCAGAGCCACCTCCTTACTTGGAGCTCGTGTACTTGGTCACCGCCTTCGTGCCCTCGCTCACGGCGTGCTTGGCCAGCTCGCCAGGCAGCAACAGCCGCACAGCGGTCTGGATCTCGCGGGACGTGATGGTCGAGCGCTTGTTGTAGTGCGCCAGGCGAGAAGCCTCGGCCGCAATGCGCTCGAAAATGTCGTTCACGAAGCTGTTCATGATGCTCATCGCCTTCGACGAGATGCCCGTGTCAGGGTGCACCTGCTTCAGCACCTTGTAGATGTAGATGGCATAGCTCTCCTTCCTCTTGCGCTTCTTCTTCTTGTCGCCCTTCGAAATGTTCTTCTGCGCCTTGCCAGCCTTCTTGGCGGCCTTCCCGCTAGTCTTGGGCGGCATCTCGAACGAACGTACGGCAGCAGCAACACCAGTAGCAAGCGCTCCGCTCTAGTCAGCGTCTCCCCACACAGTGGCACCCGCCGCCAGCCGCCGCCGCACCTTTACCAGCTCGCCCTGTTGCGGCCGCCGACCAATGGGGCGCGCGCGCAACCGGCCGCCGCACCCGAGCCCATAAAGCACCCCCACCCCGGCTGCGCCGGCATACACGCACGCACGCGACTCGTGTTCGAGATGGCGAGCGAGCAAGACGTTTGTGACGCGCGCGCGGTCGCGGCAGCTGCCGCCGCCGCGCCGGAGCTGTCTGATCGCCGTCCGGCGGCGCCTGCGCCGTCGGCGGCCCCATCGGACGCTCCACTTATGACGACCCGGCAACCCCAGGAGGACCAAGAGTATATGACGACTACGCGCGACCAGGACGATGAGATGGACTACTCTACCGACCCTCCCCGTGAGGACTGCGCTGCCGGCGCCCCGCAGAGGGTGCTTCAGCGCAAGCGATCGGCTGTCACGTCCGCCAGTGACGATCCACACACTTCTGGTACGAGTGACGCTGGATTCAAGAAACCGCCACCTAAGAAGAGGGCGGCTCCACGACGGCGCCCGGCCGTTGACCCTGTGCCTACTGCCAATCAGTACGACGCCCTACAGGATGGCGCCGACTCTGAAGATCCTGACGAGCCTCCACCGGCGGCCGCCGACGATGCTACACATCGCTCCGGCCCTAAGCTGCCGCCGATTGTTATCGACTACCCTGACGATTATCTGACGCTTCGGGACTGGCTCCAGGCCAACCTCAAGAACGCTTTTACCGCCAAACACTGCGGCGAAGACCGTCTGAAGCTGACAGTCGCCACTACTGAAGATTACGTGGCTGTCATGGACATGGTTGGTGCACGTGGGATCCCAAACTACACCTTCCCCACTGTCCGACCCAAAGTTCTCAAGGTTGCCATGCGAGGCATACCGCTGAAGATGAAGGCGGACGCCTTTAAGGACGGCCTCATCACTATGGGTTTCGCGCCCACTGCAGTCACCCGGATGAAGATGCCTGGTACCCAGCGCCCCATCCCTTTGATGGAGATCGTGTTGCCTGATACGCCTGATAACAGGCAAATCTACCAAGTCACCAGGTTTTATGACCTCTCGGTGACCGTCGAGAAGTTACACGCACGGAAGGGCCTCGTCCAATGCTACAATTGTCAGGAGCCGGGCCACACTTCCCGCCTCTGTCGCATGAGGCCCCGATGTGTCAAGTGTGGCGAGGGTCACCTCAGCCAGCAGTGTACCCGGTCCCGGGACGAACCAGCCACCTGTGCCCTGTGCAAGCGGGCTCATCCTGCGAGCTACCGCGGTTGCGCTGTCCACAAGGCAGCCAGCCGCCGCCAGCGTGGACTACCTCCCTTGCGGCAGACGTCCCGCTCCGATGGTCAACAGCAGCGGCGCCGAGCTGCGCCACCACCTGCTCCACCTGCTACTCCTCCGCGACAACCCGCCCAGCGGCGCCTGCTTGCTGCTCGGGCGGACCTTGGCTACGCCGACGTCCTCCAGGGCCGGACGACGCCTCCTCCTGCCCCTGCTGTCCAGCCTCTGCGACGCTCTGAAGACCGGCCTGCTCCACCTGCTGCAGCTGCTGATTTCATCGCGGTCTTGCAAGAAGTCCAGGCCACCCTCGTGGCTGTCTCTGCCGCTCTGGCCCAGCTGCCGACCGCCATCACTGCTGCAGTCCATGCAGCCCTCCGAAGTTTCCCCACTGCCACGGCGATCGCATCCGCTGGCCATGGCTCACAACCTTAGGCGCCACCAGACCTTCACGGCTGTAACGTGGAACGCGAATGGCCTCTTCCCTGCGCTTCTCGAATTCCGGCAGTTCCTCCAGGATTACAGCGTGGATGTGTGTCTCCTCACCGAGACACACCTCAAACCTGGACTTCGAGCGAACGCCCCAAATTACGTCTGCTATCGCGACGACAGGCTGACGGCTGGCGGTGGGACAGCCATCTATGTCAAGCGGACACTCCGGCACTATCGTGTCCCTCTGCCGAGGTTGGACTCCTGTGAAGCCACGGCCGTTGCAGTGGAGACGTCCCTTGGAACGGTCATCTTTCTCTCCGTGTACCGGCCGCCACGAGGCCACCTCACCGTCCATGATGCCGACGCTCTCCTTCGTGCTGGGGTCAAGCTCTTCCTCGCTGGAGACCTGAATGCCAAGCACCAGCTCTGGAATTCTCGGACGCTGAACGTCAGTGGGAGGCGGCTCTATCATGCTGCTGAGAGGGCACGAGCTTCTGTGTATGGACCTGCTGAGCCGACGCACTACCCTTCGAACGGCTCTGCTCCCGACGTTTTGGACATTTGTCTCGTCAAGGGTGTCGACTGGTTCGTCACCCCCGACGTTCTCCACGCCTTGAGCTCCGACCACTTGCCGGTGCTCTTTCGACTACATGTCACTCCGCTTCCACCGGCGGCGAAGCTCGACACCCGGAAGACCGACTGGCCGCGCTTCAGGCAGCTTGTTCTGCAACGCCTCCCGGATGAGCCACCTCCACTGGACACGGATGTCAATGCTGCTCTTAACACGCTGACTGCGGCTCTCACCACGGCTGTTGCTGACTCCACTACGCCTCCACGGGTTTCTTCAGTGGCAGCTCCAGCACTCCCTGCAGACTTACGGGACCTTATCCGAGAACGAAACCGTCTCAACAGAGTTTGGCATGAAACACGCCAGCCCGTGCTGAAGCGGCGTATCAATCATCTCCGCCGCGTCATCAAGGCTGCCCTTGCTGCTCACCGTATCCGCCGGTGGGAGGAGAAGCTTGCCTCAGTTGATCCTGGGGCCGACACGTGGGAGTTGGTCCGTTCCCTCACACGGCACCGCCCACACATGCCGCCGCTCACAACTACCGATGGCCCTGCTTACACGCCCGCAGCTAAAGCCGAGGCCCTGGCGACGACTTTTGAGGCCAACTTCCGGCCCCTTGCGGCGCCGGTCGACAACGAGAACGTCCGCACAGTTGAAACCAGACTTGCTGCCTTCCTCCACGGCGATCACGGTGACGCCACCATTGTCCCAACATCGGAAAGGGAGGTCACTGACCATCTTCGCCGACTTCCCCAGACGAAGGCCCCGGGGCACGACAACGTTGACGGGAGAGTCCTCCGCATGCTGCCCAGGATTGCCATCCTGTATGTGGTCGCTCTCTTTAACGCCATCTTTCACCAACTGCAGTACCCAGAAGCTTGGAAGAAGGCTGTCGTTGTGGCGGTCCCGAAGCCGGGCAAAAACAGGACAGTACCGGAGCATTATCGCCCCATCAGTCTCCTCCCGACGCTAAGTAAAGTTTTCGAGAGGATCCTCCTCTCTAGGTTCGGCCGGCTGCTTCACCAGGACGACATCATTCCTCGGGAACAGTTTGGCTTCCGCCAGCACCACTCCACCACTCAACAGTTGCTCCGCGTCGTCGAGGAGGCGACACTGGCGTTCAACAATCGGGAGTTTTGCGGCCTTGTCTTGCTTGATGTGTCCAAGGCCTTTGACACCGTCTGGCACCACGGCCTGCTCTTCAAGTTGTTCCATCTCGGCATCCCTTCGTGCTTCGTCCGCCTACTTGGCAACTACCTTGAGGGCCGTACATTTGTCGTCCGAGTTGGCAGCACGACTTCCTCTGTTCGCCCGGTCCTTGCTGGAGTGCCACAAGGGAGCGTTCTGGGCCCGATATTGTATGCTGTCTACACCTCTGACCTGCCGATTTCCCCGAGGGTTGGTCGTGCCATCTATGCTGATGACACGGCCCTCTTCTCGCGCCATCGCAACATCGACGCCGTCCTCCGACGTCTGCAAGCTGCTCTGCAGGACCTCGAGCGCTGGGCCGCCGACTGGCGGATCGGCTTCAACGCCACCAAATCTCAGGCGATGCTCCTCACTCGCCGTCTCCCACCTGACGTGCCGCCACTGGTGCTTTGTAATCAGGCCATCACCTGGACCACGACTGCTACCTACCTTGGGGTCATTCTCGATCGCACCCTGACATGGAAGCCTCACGTCACCGCTGTACACCGGAAGACATCTCAGAGGGCTGGGGCATTGTACCCCATGCTCAACGAAACTTCCTCGCTCCCTGTCGCCAACGGACTGCATATCTATCGCACGTGCATTCGTCCGGTCATGGACTATGCCTGTGAAGTCTGGGGCAATGCTGCCCCCTCCCACATTCAGAGGCTCCAGCAACTACAAAACAAGCTCTTGCGCCGAGTTTACCATGTGCCGCATGATTTCCCTCATCGCCCCCTCCATCAGGCGGCTGAGGAACCCCTCGTCCGGGAGCGATTTCAAGACGCAGCGCGCCGGTTTTATACTGCCACCCGCACTTCAGACAATCCCCTCGTCCGGAGGTTAGGACGACACAATGACCATCACGACCACTACAGGCGGCCCGTTGCCCTGATCGAATAATCAGGTCAGCCCAGAAGACTCACCACCACTTCTTCCTCTCAGCGATTTCCAGTTATCATACGCGCTGACAACCGCCAACCACACCATACAGCCTTGGTAGGAAATGCCTCTCGGTAAACCCTACGCTCACGATAGCCTGGGATGTTAAACACCCAGTCCAGACGAAAGGAGGCCGCGCGCGCCGGCATACGCTGAGCAGCAGCCGGTGCGAACGCACGCGTGTTAGGCTACGCTAGTTCCACCGACCGCGCTGACTGTGAAGCCTTAGGAACCTCGCTCGCGAGGAACACTACAGGGGCATTTGGTGAATTCCAGTGCAACCCCGAGTGAGAAGTGTCCCGGTTGTGTTCTTGTTAGGACTCAAACGGGCCTTGTAGGGCCAGCGGGTTCATCTAGAATCGTGCAAGGCGGCACCCTGAGCTTTTTAGCGTCAGCGGGAGCCGTTGGGCAAATTGTCGTTGTGTTTAGCGAGTTGGAGCGGCGCCTTGGGAGTCGCTACAGTTACTACTGCCGCGACGCGAGGCGCGTCTTCTTGTTGCCGCGGGCTGCTTTGCCGCCCGTCTCGGGCGCCCCAGCTGCCGCGGGGTATCTCCCTGCTCCCCCGAGAAGTAGGGCAATTACGTGTCAGGGCCTGGAAGACGACCAGATCCACACGGAACTGCTCGCCGGCCAGTATACCCGCGCACGTCAGACGTTAGGGCTGAGTGTCGGCCGGAAACGCATAACGGTGACAACAAAGGCCGCACTCAGCAATCCCTTGGCAGCCTTTGACTTTGCCGCCCCCACCCTGCGCACAGAGATGGAGGACTCGGTGGAGATCCACGTGGCGAGAGAAGGGACTAGGTTCACGATAGAAAGGAGGGACCGAAGGGGACTAGGCTCGATTCTCAACAGCCCGCTAATTCAGAATGTCCTCCCACACCTCGACCCTGAAGAGGAGAGGAAGCTGATGGAGAGGGTTGTTAGAACGGAGAAACGTAGGGAACGGAGGAGAGAAGAACAACGGAGGGAACAGACACGACAAGACACAAAATACAGCAGGGAAATAGAGAGGAAAGCAGAAAGGAAAATTCTCCCAAAGACCACAGCAAAATTGCTCGTCAGGGAGAAAAGGAAACGCGCTAAGTCACCAAAGCGCAAAGCAGGTGCGCCCGTGCTTCCTTCTCTAGCTTTCCAAACACAGACAGACACCGACAGGGCGGACACAGTTGCAGGGACAGCCACTCCAGGCCCAAGCGACATACATGTGAGGGAATCGACTGCGACAGACGAGCCTCCCGCAGACGCACTAGTGACAGACGGGACCGCAAAAGACGAACCAAAAGCAGGCACGACTGCGACAGACGCACCTCCCGCAGACGCACCAGGGACAGACGAGACTGCAAACGACGAACCAAAAGCAGACACGTCCTCCCAAACACACAACACACATGACACACCGGCCCAAATACACAACACACAAAACACCATACACGACACACCGGCCACGGACTCACCCCAGAGCCCAAAGCAGGCACACACAGGCAGCAGCGCTGCAACAGAGTGTTCGCCCGCCACAGCCGAGGTACCGGAAGATAACGGGACCTTCGAACTGGCGCGGCGCACGGCCAAGGCTACGCCACCACCAACCGCGGCCGGCACTGCATGCGCCACACAAAATAAATTCGCCGCGCTCGATGAAGACGCGCAAGCACAAGCACCACCACCACCGACAAAACAAAACGCACACACCCCAAAACACGAGAAACTGCCACCCATAGTAGCCACATTCCCTGACACATACAAAAAGATGTACGATCTTATCACCGCCGCCATAGGCGACGAGCGTTTCCACGCAAAATCCGCCGGCGGAGATAAGATAAAAATCACACTAAAAACACTAGAAGACTACACCACCGTCAAGAACACACTAAAAACTCACAAAATAGCACACTACACCTACCCAACAGGCGCACAGAAGACCCTGAAAGTCGTTCTGAGAGGCTTTCCCACGCGCACCGATCCCGTCGATATCAAAGAAGCCATAACGGCGAAAGGATACGACGTAAGATCGGTACGCAAACAGGGCTCAAACAACCGAGACCCGCTCTACTGTGCCACACTAACCGACACTCCACAGCACCGGAAGCTATTCCAGGAAACCCGACTAATGGGCCTTGGAATAACTACGGAACCACTGAAGCAGAGAGCAAGGGCACCCCAGTGCTTCAACTGCCAAATCATCGGGCATGTTAACTATCACTGCGAGATGCCACCACGCTGCGTGAAGTGCGCTGGCAACCACGCGTCCAGGGAGTGCCGAATGACGCCCCAAGACAAGCCAAAATGCGCAAACTGCAGCGGTGCACACACAGCCAGTTACCAAGGCTGTCCAGCTCACAAGAGGGCCAAGGCCCGACAAACAGGACAGATCACAAACAACAAAAACACCAACCAAGCACTAACACGAAACAATACAAACAAACCAACCAGCACCACCCAAGAAACGCATACAGAAGACACTAAAACAAAACCACGAAACAAAGAAAAAGAAGACAACACAAACACGCAAACTTCCAGCCCAAGTACACGAATACAGGACGACACACGCTCTTACGCAAGAGCAGTATCACCCGCACAGACCCCCACAACAGAAAACACGAACCCAGCAGCAGCAACAACAACACAAACAAGCAACACACCCATACACCACTTCTCCCAAGCCCTGACGGAAGTCATCAAGCTCATGGACAAGCTGATGCAGACCATGACAAAGAAATTTGACCAGCTCTCCGCCGACATCTCATCGGCAGTTAGGCCCTCGCAGTCCACTGCGACAACAAGCGCTACAACACCGCAACATGGCTAGGCCAGCGATTCAGGGTTTCAAACTATGCACGTTTAACGCCATGAGCCTCTTCCCTCAGGGTCTAGAATTTAGACAATTCCTGGCGGAAGAAGAAATAGACATATGCATGGTGCAGGAGACCAACCTGAAACCGGGAATCAGAGTTTCTGCACCAAACTACCTCTGCTACAGACGAGACCGACCAACTGCAGGGGGCGGGGTAGCAATCTACATAAAAAGGGGGATTCCGCACCACCAGATTCACACACCAGAAATGACGCAGTTGGAAACAGTAGCATTAGAGGTACAGACATCCACAGGACCGGTAACTGTGGTGTCAGCATATCGACAACCCAAAAACCACAGGTTAGTTGAAGACGACATCGTCAAATTAGGACAAATTGGAGGCAAGCTGATACTTGGAGGAGACCTTAACTCCAAGCACTCCGACTGGAATTCCAGGAGGACAAACCAAGCCGGCCGACAATTAAAAAGCATTGCGCGCATCCACCACATGCACGTGTGGGCCCCCGAGGAGCCCACACACTTTCCCAGAAACGGAAACAACCCGGATGTAATCGATGTAGCAATCACCAAAGGTCTCACAGGGTTTGTGACGGCGCATTCGCTGAATAGAATGTCGTCCGATCACAACCCTGTCACATTCGAGATTGACACGGGCGGCTGGTTACCGCACAACCAGCATTCAACCTCGTACAAACGCATCGACTGGGAAAGATTCAAAACACAAGTCATGGAAGAACTCACCAACACCCCGCTCCCGACAGAGGACACAGAACAAACGCTGAGTACCTTCACAGACGCGGTCCTGCAAGCAGCACAGGGCGCAACACCTGAACCACCTCCGCCCCCTCCCCACACACAGCGACTGCCACCCCAGCTGCTTGCCCAGATTAGGCACAAAAACAGGACCGCGAAGGAATGGAAACTTACGCGAAATCCGGACACCAGGAAGCTGCTTAATAGGCTACAGAGAGAACTTAAGGTGGCGCTCACTGAGCACAGAAACCAGCAATGGTCAAACCGCCTTACAGCTCTCAAAGTGCAGGATAACAGCCTCTGGCAAGCCACCAAGCAGTTCACTAAAAGACGCGCAAGAATGCCGCCTCTGCACGGCGAGAGAGGACTAGTGTTCAGCGCCCAAGATAAAGCCAACGCACTCGCCGACGTCTTCGAGAAACAGTTCACACCAGCAGAGGCGCAGGATCACGAACATGAAAGAATGGTCCACAGACAACTAACCGCATTTCTGGCAGCGGATGACGACGTCGATGACGATGCACCTGCCTTCTCCACGGAGGAGGTAGCGAAAGCCATCAAAACGCTGCCCAACAAGAAAGCCCCAGGACACGATCTCCTCACCAATGAACTGCTTAAGCACCTGCCCCAGCTAGCGATAGAAAAATTGACAGAAACGTTCAACGAAATCACGCGATCACAAAAATTCCCGAAACAGTGGAAACACGCGGAAGTGGTCGCGATCGCTAAGCCTGGAAAAGATCCCATCTTTCCCCAGCACCATCGCCCCATAAGCCTACTCCCAACACTGAGTAAGCTGTATGAGCGCCTCATCTTAGTGCACATAGACAGGCACATAAGAAGAGAGAACATGCTCCCCAAATTCCAGTTCGGATTTCGCAACCAACACTCAGCACCCCAACAACTCATGCGAGTGGTCGAAGCCGCAACAGAAGCCTTTAACCGGAAAGGCTACTGTGGACTAGTGCTGCTAGACGTAGCCAAGGCCTTCGACAGTGTGTGGCACACTGGACTACTGTACAAATTGTACACGTTAGGATTCCCTGGCCATGTCGTTAAGCTCCTGAAGAGCTACCTAGCCAACCGCACATTTTGCGTCAAAGTGGACACTGCGAGGTCCTCAAAGCGCACAATCAAAGCTGGAGTACCACAGGGATCGGTGTTAGGCCCAATACTGTACAACCTGTACACGGCCGACACACCGTCTGCCCCACAGACCCAGACAGCCCAATACGCCGACGACACGGCATTCTTCGCCGTTAGTACAAATAGGGGAATAGTGACGACAAGACTCCAAAATCTACTACACCAGACGGAAGCCTGGGCCAGGAAATGGCGGATTACAATAAATGGGGAGAAAACACAAGCGATAATGCTCACCCAAAGGAAAGGCAAACGCCACCCTGCCCACCGCCATCGACAAAACAGACAACTAAGACTACACAGACGCGACATCCCATGGAGGGCCACTGCCAAATACCTGGGTGTCACCCTTGACAAAAGACTGACATGGCGCGCACATATCGACGACATCAGAAGGAAGGCCAGCGCCAGACTTAACGACATTTACCCCATACTAAATACTGAAAGCAGCCTGGCGGCAACTACAGGAGTGAGGCTGTACTGTACGCTTGTCCGCCCCATCATCGAATATGCCTGTCCAGTCTGGGGCTATGCAGCCAAAACGCACCTGCAAAGGCTGCAGAGAGTCCAAAATCGGGCACTCAGACGGGCAATTCATGTCAGGACGCGCTTCCCCACTGCCGACACCCACGAGGCAACGGAAGTAAAGATGCTGAAAGACAGGTTCAGAGAACTCGCGGTAGCATTCTACCAAACCGCGAGCCAATCTGAAAACCAGCTAATTAAACACTTAGGCAATTACAACACCTACAACCTCAAATACAGGAGGCCAAAATGCATCCTAAATTAAACACAAAATAATTACCATAAACACAAAATAGTGGTTCAGAAAAACTAGCATAAAAAGCAAGGACAAAACTAAAAGTAAGGTGCATTCTACATGCAAAATTTAACGTACAGGCTTGGAGGAAATGTCAAAGGACAAAGAACCTCCACCACAAGACTACTCAACGTCCGAGTACGTCAAATATGCGAGAGAGAGCTGCGCCGGCACGCACTCCGCTGCTCGACTCGCTGCCGCTCGCACCGGTCGTTTTCGTTTCCGTTTCGTGTGCACCGTCGCTAGCCCATCGCCATGTCCGGACGCGGAAAGGGAGGCAAAGTCAAGGGCAAGTCAAAGTCCCGCTCAAGCAGGGCTGGGCTCCAGTTCCCGGTCGGCAGAATCCACCGCCTCCTGCGCAAGGGAAACTACGCAGAGCGCGTCGGCGCCGGGGCGCCCGTCTACCTCGCCGCCGTCATGGAGTACCTCGCGGCTGAGGTGCTCGAGCTGGCCGGAAACGCGGCCCGCGACAACAAGAAGACGCGCATCATCCCGCGCCACCTGCAGCTTGCCATCCGCAACGACGAGGAGCTCAACAAGCTCCTGTCGGGCGTCACCATCGCACAGGGTGGTGTCCTGCCCAACATCCAGGCCGTCCTGCTGCCAAAGAAGACCGAGAAGAAGGCCTAAAGGAGGCCAGGCAATCGCAGCGCCGCGTGCTCCCCTGCACGCAACGCGCTTTGCCGGCTCGGCCCACAACAATCGGCCCTTTTCAGGGCCACCACACAAACCTACGTCCAAAGCAAAATTTCAGTCGTCCTCGCCGCACCTTGTTTTGTTTTAACTTTGCACTTTCACAGCACAGCCGCCGCCGGCGCACGTCCGCCATCTTGTCGTCCACACAGCCCGTGTGGCCCAACACACACACACACACACACACACACACACACATTTTGCACGGTCGCAGTCGCCTTCCAAACGACAACGGCAGCAATAATGACCATTGTTAAAGGGAGGCGTGTCGACACACCGCCCTCCACTCCCGCGCGCAACGGCCGTCGACACGAACGAAACAGCTGATCCGGCCGCCTATGCCCACACGCCTTGCCTCGGAAACCCCAACGCCGCCGCAAACACACAGAGCCAAACCACGCAAGCAAATAATCACCGCCTCTCGCACAACAACACACAGCCCGCCATCTCCGTCGCGATCGATACAAAGACACACAAACGAAGCAGCTCCACACACAGCCAGCCACATGACACGTTTCCTTTCCTTCTCCCCTCCCAGTCACATCACGTCGCTCAAACGGAAAGAAAGAAACAAAGAAAGAAAGAGAGAAAGAAACAAACAAACAACACAGCGCACACACGCAGCAGCAACAACACAGACTCTTTCGCACTTTTCAACTTCCGAACAGTGTGGTGGCCCTGAAAAGGGCCGTTTTCTAGTCTCTCCCACCCACAAGCACGGCCGCGGGAAGGCCAGCGCCCGCTGCGACGCAGCCTAACCGCCGAAACCGTACAGGGTGCGCCCCTGCCTCTTCAGGGCGTACACCACGTCCATGGCCGTCACAGTCTTGCGCTTGGCGTGCTCAGTGTACGTCACCGCGTCGCGGATCACGTTCTCCAGGAACACCTTCAGCACCCCGCGGGTCTCCTCGTAGATCAGACCAGAGATGCGCTTCACGCCGCCCCTGCGAGCCAGGCGGCGGATGGCGGGCTTCGTGATGCCCTGGATGTTGTCGCGCAACACCTTGCGGTGCCGCTTGGCGCCACCCTTGCCGAGCCCCTTTCCTCCCTTGCCGCGGCCTGTCATCCTTCCTTCCTCGGGCAAAGCAAAACGTGCACAAACAGCAGCTGCAGCGGCTGGCGAGTCGGCTACGGTCTGCGCCCGGCGCGCCCGCCGCCCCCCTATATAGACTCTGGCCCGCCCTCCCCCCACCACGCGCAACCGAGGGCATATAAGCGCAGCACGGAGGCGCGCGGGCCCGTTGTCAAGGCAGCACCGGACGCCGCGCCGCACCTAACCTCCACGCACGCCGCTCCGCTACCGCTATGGCCCGCACAAAGCAAACGGCCCGCAAGTCCACCGGCGGAAAGGCGCCGCGCAAACAGCTCGCCACCAAGGCGGCGAGGAAGAGCGCGCCCGCCACCGGAGGCGTCAAGAAGCCCCACCGCTACAGGCCGGGCACCGTCGCCCTGCGAGAAATCAGGCGCTACCAGAAGAGCACAGAGCTGCTCATCCGCAAGCTGCCATTCCAGCGCCTAGTGCGCGAGATCGCCCAGGACTTCAAGACCGACCTGCGCTTCCAGAGCTCCGCAGTCATGGCCCTGCAGGAGGCCAGCGAGGCCTACCTCGTCGGCCTCTTCGAAGACACCAACCTGTGCGCAATCCACGCCAAGCGCGTCACCATCATGCCCAAGGACATCCAGCTCGCGCGCCGCAACCGCGGCGAGCGCGCCTAAACCGCGCCGCGGCACCGCACCGCACAAACAAAAACGGCCCTTTTCAGGGCCACTAACATCTCTCCGTCGCGAGCAAACTTTGTCGGTCGCCTGCTCTCGCCCCGCAACCCAAAAACAAAAACCGCCACTTCCCGTCCGTCCGCCACACCCGCTCACTCTGCCTGCCTGCCTGCCTGCCTGCCTGCTAGCAGCGCGCAACAATCACACATCATCCCTCCCCGGCGCTCCAAGCGCACAATACCCAACGGCCGACGTCACACCGCACGGGTGGCTGGCCGGCCGCCGCTTTCGTTTCGAAAACAAAAAACTCCGCACTCCACTCCGACGGCCAACGGCCAGGCAGGCGCGCTCGCTCGCTCTACACGCCACCGAAATCCCCGCCGACTCCTTCCACATCTCAACGTGCCCCCCGTTGCAAAACATAACACACACAAAGGAACAAAACAAAGACCAGACACGACTCGACAAGACAGACATCCGAGAAGAACGAACGCAGGCAAGCCAACCAACGTATTCAAACAAAACAACGTGACAGAAAACCAACCGTCGGCCGCCGCCACAAACACGGCGACAATCAACCACGACAACAACAACAACAACAACAACAACAACACCGCTTACCGCTACCGCCGCCCACACCCGCCACCGACCCCCGCAATCCAACCACCGCGGCACGCAAACAGCATCCCCACGGGCATACAGAAACGCCAGACAGACACCCACACCAAACGCAACACGACAATCAAAACCTTCCCCGACGTGCTTTGATGGCCCTGAGAAGGGCCGTTTTGGGCCGCGCGTCTCTTGCGCGCCACTAGACGACGACGGGGGGTGGGGACGACGGAGTCAAGCGCCAAACCCTTCCTTTCCCATCTCTTTCTCCTCTACTCTACTTCTTCTTCTTGGGCGAAGCCTTCGCCTTAGACGGCGTCGTCGCCTTCTTCGGGCGCGGCGCCTTCGGCTTCTTCGTCGGAACCTTGGCGGCCTTCTTCGCCTTCGACGGCGACTTGGCCTTGGCCGGCTTGGCCGCAGCCGCCTTCTTCGCACCCGCGGGAGCGGCCGACGCCGCAGACGCCTTCTTGGCGGCGCCCGCCTTCCGACCGGTCGCCGCCTTCACGCCACCAGCCTTCTTTGCGCCGGCCGCACGGGCGCCCTTCTTCTCCTTGCTGGCCGGAGCGGCGCGCTTCTTCTTGGCACCGCCAGCACGAGCCTTGCCGCCCTCGGCCGCCCCCCCGCCGCCGGCGCCGGCAAGCTTGAACGAGCCGGACGCGCCCTTCCCCTTCGTCTGCACCAGCTCGCCCGCCACGACGGCCGACTTGAGGTACTTCTTGATAAACGGCGCCAGCTTCTCCGCGTCCAGCTTGTAGTGCGCGGCTATGTACTTCTTGATCGCCTGCAGCGACGACCCGCCGCGCTCCTTCAGACTCTTGATGGCGGCCGTCACCATCTCAGAGGTGCGCGGGTGCGCAGGCTTGGCGCGCGGCTTCTTCGCAGACGACGCAGACTTGGCCTTCTTCGTAGTGCCGGTGGCGGCGGGTGCCGCAGCAGTCTCGTTCGTAGCCGCCTGATCTGCCATTTCGACGACGCGCGTAACACACAGCGAGAGCGAGAGCGAGCGGGACGGCAGGCACGCAAGCACAGCACAGCAGCGGAGCAGAGAATCACAAGGGCCCAGCCAGTGTCGCGGGCGGGCGCGGACGGCCGAGAGAGCGGCCGCCACTCTGCGCGCCGCCGCGCCGCGCCTCCCGCGCTTGCTACCGCCCAACGTCCGACAGCCTGTGCGGAGCAGCCCCAAACCTGCGCCACAACCGCCCGCGCCTTTCAAACCACCGAGGATGGGGCTACACACAGCCACACCACAGTCGCCAACCAGTCGCCACGGCAGCGCCGCAAACCACGGCCAAACTGCAGCTACCGCGCGCTACAGCCTGGGTCGGCCCGCCGAGAATCGCCGCCCCCGCCCAAATGCCGCCCCCACAGCCCCAGCCGACGACCCGCCACAATGGCCAAACCTTCGGCAAAACTCCCACACCGTCGCCGCGGCAGCCCGGCCAGCGCGGCCGGCGCCACAGCCACACAAGCCGAGGCGTGCGGCGATGACGGCCGTGCAAACGCGCCTCCGCCGCCCCATCGCCTTCCGTCGCCCTCCCGCCGTTTCCCGATCGGCCCGCAGCCGTCGGGCCACATCGCGCGCCGTCCTCCTCCTCCTCTCGCCCGCCAACATTCACAGCCGTTTCTCAACAATTGCCCGCCGCAAACGGACGCCGCCTGCGCAACAGGCGCCGCCGCCCCTCGCCGCTTCCGACCCAACCCCTCGACCGAGGCAAACCGCAATCCGAATCTACAGACCAACCCAATCTGCCGTCAGCACACACGCCAGCCGACCTTACACGTTACGCGTTACACATTACGTTTACACGTCTAGGTTAGGTTAGGTTAGGTTAGGTGGACATGGGTTAGGTTAAGGGGACTTGGGTTAGGTTAAGCGTCAAACTTAGGTTAAGCATTCAAACACGTCAGGCGTCAGAGGCTAGGCTAGGTTAGGTTAGGTTAGGTTAGGTTACACGTTAGGTTAAGGGGTCAGTGCTAGGTTAAGAAGCGTCAAACGTAGGTTAAAAAAGCGTTCAAACGTGAGGCGTGAGCCGGACAGCTTACCGTACGTAGACGTTAGGGGCTCACAGGCTGAGCTCACCTCGCCACACCACAGGTTAGGTTCGGTTCGCTCGGCTCAGCGTAAAGCGCCGAGGTCAGGGTTACGTTCGTTCACCTTCGGGCGCCACACTTTCGGTTGAAAGGTCGCGACGGGGCGACGTCGGCAGGCACGCCGCAAACGAACAAAAACGTACAGACGACGTCGAAAACCGCCGACAGACGGGGGAGCAGCACGACCACGACCAGATACCGAGCGCGAACGAGACACACGCGAACCACCCCCACCGGCCAAAGGGCACCACACAACAACCCAGAGCACCACGTGTCGACACCAGAGCAACCCGCCGCTCACGCGACATGGCTGGCACCGAAGGGCAACCGCCCGCAACTGCGCTTTCCGCGCCGGCCCGGATGCACGTCGTGCTACAACAACACCACTACCGTACACAGCCGCTGTTCACAACATCACTATCATGCGCGCCCGCGGCTCGCCGCCGTCGCAGTCGCAGCCCCAACGCCAGCACTTTTGCACCACCATTCACACGCACCGCAACACAGCTCGCCGACACAGCCGAACAAAACAAACACCACACAACAACAGCAACAACGCCGCCGCCTCTACTTGTGCCGGCGACCCACCCCGCCGATGGCGCACCTTTCGCCAGCCGGCAATCGACACACACGCACGCACGCACCCACCCACCCACCCACCCACCCACCCACCCCCCGGGGCCCAGTGCAAAAAAAAACAAAACAAAAACAAAACAACACAAACGACACGGGAAGCGCACACCGCCACTTCGCGCGCACGCCACCAACCAGTCGTCGTCTCAAAATAACAAACACAAACAAAATAAACTAACAACTAGGGCAACACAAAACAAAAACGCCTCGCACGAACCGCCCACAAAAAGGACAAGCACACGCACAGCCTCTGCTGACGACCACGACGCAGCGGCACGCTGCTCCTGTCCCGCGCCCCGCGCCCCACTCGATTCACAACTCACGCGACACCGTCAACGACGGGCTCGCTTCCCGCAACCTACCACCTTTCCGCCACGACGCACAGCCCCAGCCCCACCCGACGACGCCCGTGGCAACGACTGCACTTTCACCACCGCCTCCCCCTTCCCCCCCAAAACACACACACACACACACACACACAGCCAAAAACGCACTCGCGACCCACACATGCACGTGCATCGGCACACGCCAACCAGTCAACGTCGACAACCACACGCAAGGCTCGAAACGAAACCGGCGTCCTTCCACGTTGCCATCAAGCTACGCGACACAAAACACAAGGAACCAACACAACAGCCGGCCCCACTAATTCCCACTCTCACGCCGCAAAAAGCACACCGAAACCGCCAAACGCACGCACATTCCCCTTCGCACTGACAACGACCGGCTCGCTACCACACACCTCTCGGCAGCCGTTTCACGCCAATTCGCCACACCGCCCACACAGTCGACAAGCGCCCGCCCTGTACGGCACACGCAACGACGCAGCGCAGCAAAGGGCGCCCGCAACACATACCTCTCCTCCCTCTCTCTCTCTCTCTCTCTCTCTCCGCCGCCCGACGCGCCAACCGCCACACCACACCGCCAGCCACTCGCAAATTGTGCACTGCCACCAGCCACACGTCCAACACGCCGCGCCGCCTCCGGCCACCCGCCAGGGGGCGCTCACGTCCGCGACAACAGCGCGGCCCGCCGGGCCGGGCCGAACCGAACCGAACCGAGCCGCCGCTGCTCTGCACTCGGCACGGCCACACCCTGCTGCAGACCGGGCTCGTCTCTCTGTACGCGTCTGCCTGCGCATCAACACAACACGACCTTTTTTTTTTTCTCTCTCTCTACCGCCATCCCTTCTTCTCGCGTTTTACTCGTTGTTGCAGCAGCGGCGCACACCTACACATCCACAGCCCCAGCCGAGCCGGCCTCACCTCAGGGCCCGCCGCCAGCGTCTCCTCCTCGGGCACAGGTGCGGTGCTGTGGCCGCCCATCCAACCGCATTGCTGGCCGTCCAGCCACCAGGCGTTCCCACTGCCGCGAGCCACGCCGCGCACCGACCCTGCTGCAGAAAACGAAGCATAGCCAGAGACCGACCGATACACAAAGCAAGCCGTCGCCTCGCCTCTTGTCCTTCCTGCCTTCCTTCCGCCCCCGCCCTTCTCACACCACCGCCTCTCCACTTTCGCCCCCGCCTCCTTTTTTTTTTTTTGTTTTCTTCTTTCTTTCTTTCTTTCTTTCTTTCTTTCTTTGGCCCTCTCTCTCTCCTTCCCGCCATGGCGGTTACGGCACCGCCTGCAGCGGCAGATTTTTTGCGCCCACACGCCTACTCCTACCACCATTAACCTTGCCCTGCCCATCAACGTCGCAGTCGAACCGACGCTTGCCAACACACTGCCCACGTTCCTTTCTCTTTTCGGCCTACGCCCATTACGCGCCGCCGCCACAGCACCTTCCCTTCCCACAACACACCGACGTCATCACACGCACCCAAAAAACAGGGGGCCACGACCGTGTTCCTCGCCCACTCCCATCCCGCACGGTACGCACATTCCCAACTACTACCGCGCACCCTCCCTTTCCAATCTGTGTGTCTCTGTGTCTGTGTCCTGTCCGCGCGTGACGCCTCTCAGCATCCGCCGTCCCCCGTCCCGTTTTCGCCCCCATGCCGTCGTCGCGCCGCCTCCTCCCCGTCCACCGCCGCCCCTGTCCGCCCCGCACCACACCATACACCGCTGCTTGTCCCGGCCGTTGCCACCAAAGGCGCCGACCGCAAACGCGCCACGCCGCAGCCCCCGTGCGTCTCGCGCTCGCTTGCATCTCCGTGCCGACGCTGCCTCTCTTCCCGCTCGCACTCGACCTCGACAACACAGTCTTTGGCTCCGCCACTGCGTGTTCCGGTGGTACGCACGCTGCAACACGTATGTATTCATTACCAGAGCGATGGCGAGGCATGACAGCATCTCTGTCTGACCAGAGAGTTATTTATCGTTGCTAGTCGGCGCTTGGACCGCACCAGACGACAGTAGTGGCACGCACCGGGTCGCCAGGAACAGTTGTTATATATATTGTAGCGCGAGTCGGGAGAGGTAGTAGTCGGTCGACAGTAGTAGCGGGTGGACGGTTGTACTGAGCGGGCGTCGGCGGCGTGCTCTGCTCGTCTCGCGACTCTGGTCACGGTTCGGGACGATGTATAGTATATTGTGTTATAATCAAAAGGTAGTGTGAAGCTGCATTGCGCAAATCTGATAACGTATGTTCATTGTACTTATTTTGTTCAACAACAAAAGCCCCACTATTACTTTTTTCTAAAGTACCTTTTGTCTTTTAACGAAAAACATTCACTTTTTAAAGACTACTTCCTATGGCATTTCCCTCCAAGGAGTGCAATTAATTACCAGCCAGCACTCATTCATTGCACACAGCTGTGTAAGGGGTATCTACAATTGAGGAGCGGATATAAATGCAAATTTTTTTTTTTTTTTTTTTTGTGTGTGTTGTAACCTCCCCGCAAATTTTAAAATAATGGACAATGTTATTTACGGATGCTAATGGACATTGCGCTAATTGTAACCTCGCCCACAATGAGAGGTATTGAAAATGGCAACAAAAATGTGAAATTCGCAATCTGACTCAAATATAAATTCTTCACAACATTTAAAGTCCGTTCAGTGACAAGAAACTTCAATTAAACCGAAATATCGGTCTTTGGCCCTGTGCAAAACAATCAGAATTAAAGTCTTACCTCCGAATAAATGGATGTCACATTTCTGCTCTTGTTGTTGCGCAGCGCTTGGAGGAACTGCATTGCAAATAATAATATTCTCTTTTTTTGTGATTTTAGTGAAATTTTTCTTCAAAGAAGTGGAATGAAATGTGAAGTGCAACGAACTCTTTAGTTCAATAAAAAATTAAATGTTTGAAAAATGCTTTTGAAATAAACATTATTATTGGGGAACTTGTTGGAGAATAATTACAATAAATAAAATTTTTCATTATCTAATGATTATATTAATTAACAGTATACCTTATTCACCATCTTGACCAGTGTTGCCGACCGCCTACATCACACAACCGCACTCGGCTCCTACTACTGACCGACCGCTCTGCATGACGACTATTAGCGTACTGCACGCGACGACTACTGACAGAGTACAGCCCTCAACTACACAGAGCTACAGACTCGCAACGACTGACTGACTGACTGACTGAGAACCGCTCGCAACACTCGCGCAGTCCAGCGCAAACTCTCTGGTCACAGATGCTACAATGTCTCGCCATCGCTGCTATGTTACATACGTGTTTCAGTGTCTTTTTCATTGGGGTAACAATCTTTGGCTCTTTTTATTCTGAATACAGGGCCAAAGGTCAACGCTGCTGCCCTTATACAATTTATCAGGTTTCATTGTGTCTGTTGCAATGTTACATACGGTTCATTCTTTCATTAATATTATCGTTGGGTTTCTTTTGTAGGGACGTTAACATTCTGGCACATTTTTATTACCATCGGACTCTCTGCTATTTGTGCAGGGAGGTTATACCTGGGTCCATTTCCATTTCCATTTACATTTTAATATTGATAGACTTTTTGTTTTCTTTTTTGTTTCTTGTTGTTTTTCCTTCTTTTTTTTTTTGTTTTGTTTTTCCCGCTCTCACCACCACCGCCGCATCACGCCTTCCGTTTTCTTGGTTTCTTTTCTGCTTCAACATCACCGCGCCCCATTTCCACACCACAGCCATCAGCCTCCAAGACGGGCAGGCGCAGTGTGCCATTTCCGGCGCACAAGCACACCCGTACGGTACTCTCCTCGCCCCCACGCCACCAACAACACAGCGACCACGCGGCTTTCAGGCATGGCACGGCACGGCACCGGCGAAATGCGCCGCCCCCGCCCCTCCGCGCATCCGTCCGTCTCGCCACGTTCACTGACAGCCGCGTCTGCGGCTACACCACGACAACCACAACACAACACCGCTCCCCTCCCTGGCAACTCATTGTTTTTCTCCTCCTCTTTTGCACAAACCACAACGCCGAGCACAGGCGCAAGCCACCCACACCGCGCCCCTCCCCGTCCCGTCTTTGGCCGCCGCTCCTCGTTTCCTCGTTTGCCCCCTCCCATCTCCCGAAATGCCATGCCAGCAGCGTTACGCATGCCCCTCCCCTGTCCACACAACACTACCGCCAAACGAACAGCCTTCCGGGCCACATGCAGGGCACGCCCACCTCCAAACACTGCCAATTCACGGACGCGCACACACACACACACACACACACACACACACACACACACACACACACACACACACACACTCACTTTCTCGACACCTTTCTGTACGGAGGGTGCGTCATCTCGACCGTGACAGAGTGACGGCAACTATCGACGATCCATTTCCCCCCACTGGTAAAACATGTCCACTAACACCTACATACATCATTCAAGTACACAGACAATAGCATACACACAATGGGAGGGCACACGAACATGGACGGCACGGCACTGTCATACACTCTTCCTCAGAACCATATCAACAAACGTTACGTACATCCGGGAAAGCGAAAGCGAAAGCAAAGCCCAATGCAGCCGTCAAAGGTAACGTTCACCACGGCAGACACTTGCAGCCGCGCCGCCGTTAAACGCATTTCAGTGCGGCTCCAATACGCCTCCGACACGGGAACGTTCCGTTGCTCTACGAATGCGTTTCTCCCCTTTTTCCCTTCCTCTCTCTTTTGCCCCCCCTCCTTGCACTCTTGCCTCATTCCTCACGTTCTGCCCACACATTCGACCGATCAAAGTCAACCTTTCGTTACCGTTCTCAGCGCGACGGTGTACAACAGTATGACGGGTGTGCCCAAGACTTCGGTTCAGTTGCGTGACGCCGGTCTATCGCGCCGATCGACAGTTACTCAGGGGGCGACGGATCGGACCACGTCACCGACACACAAAACACTTTCAAACAAACAAATACATACCGGATGGACACAGACAAACACGTGTACAGACATTCGCCAAACAAACGACGACGACCGCCGCCGCCGTCGTCGTCGTCGTCGTCGTCGTCGTCGTCGTCGTCGTCTAGCGTCGCGCTTACTGTACTGCACTGGACACGCGTGCATCTTGAATGACGACATCGGTGTGCGTGCGTCGTACGCAATCAGTCAGACACGGCTATCAAAAATCAGAGTCGAATGGTACATCATCGTGCGTGTCGCCGTACACGTACAGTACAATACAACAACAATGCGTCTTAATGGCACGTTCATTTCAACGTCACTCACACACCTCCACGCTGCAGTTACGTCGCACCATTGTCAAACTCGGCGTACAGCAAAGGGAATAGTGGGCGGCAAAGAAAAAAAAAACAAACCAAACAAAAACATTTCACATTTCACCCTCGCCATGTATGATGTGCAAAAAAAAAAAAAAACAAACCCGCAAACGGCCGTCGTTACGGTGACACAAAAGTCGCCGATCGCACTGTCCCCCCTCGCAGACAGGTAACACACACCAACACCAACACCAATGGGTCAAAACCACTCCAACGAGGCGTGCCACCATTCCACGCCACGGCGACCAACCTCGTGGCCGTACCCCGCAACACGCTTTGACGCGCCCCCCCCACCCACAATCAAAATGCACACATACATCACAGCCGTCCACACAAACAACAACAACAACAACAACAACAATTCCGCCCTTCCCGCAAAAGGCAAGTTGGTGGCCCTGAAAAGGGCCGTTTTGCCGCTCTCGCAACGGAGGAGCCTTCTCCATCCTTCCTTCCTTCCATTCCAGAGCCACCTCCTTACTTGGAGCTCGTGTACTTGGTCACCGCCTTCGTGCCCTCGCTCACGGCGTGCTTGGCCAGCTCGCCAGGCAGCAACAGCCGCACAGCGGTCTGGATCTCGCGGGACGTGATGGTCGAGCGCTTGTTGTAGTGCGCCAGGCGAGAAGCCTCGGCCGCAATGCGCTCGAAAATGTCGTTCACGAAGCTGTTCATGATGCTCATCGCCTTCGACGAGATGCCCGTGTCAGGGTGCACCTGCTTCAGCACCTTGTAGATGTAGATGGCATAGCTCTCCTTCCTCTTGCGCTTCTTCTTCTTGTCGCCCTTCGAAATGTTCTTCTGCGCCTTGCCAGCCTTCTTGGCGGCCTTCCCGCTAGTCTTGGGCGGCATCTCGAACGAACGTACGGCAGCAGCAACACCAGTAGCAAGCGCTCCGCTCTAGTCAGCGTCTCCCCACACAGTGGCACCCGCCGCCAGCCGCCGCCGCACCTTTACCAGCTCGCCCTGTTGCGGCCGCCGACCAATGGGGCGCGCGCGCAACCGGCCGCCGCACCCGAGCCCATAAAGCACCCCCACCCCGGCTGCGCCGGCACTCGCTGAGTGGCAGTCAAGGGTTGAGCTTGCTCCTCTTACTCGCTTACTGTAAGCCATAGGCCCCCGCTTGCACGGGTGACAATCCAGGTGCTTCTTCGGCTTCGCTTTTATTAAAGCGTTGACGGGTGCACACGTCGAAGCGCAGCACGGTCAGGCTGCACGATGAGCAAATTGTCGTGTGCGGTTTCAATCTGCGGTGACGATTCGGGGTCCCAGCAGCTCGCTGCTGGCGGCGTCGATGTCGTCTCCTCGATGTCGCGGGCCGCTTTTCCGGGCGGTTCGGGTACTTCTGCTGCCGCAGAGCCATGCTCTGCTCCCCCGAGTGTTAGGGACTCTGCAGGTCAGGGCCTGGTCACTGGCCAGTGTCCCGCGCCTGCCAGTTTGTTAGGGCCAAGCACAGCCGCCGGAAACCTAACGGTGTCGGCAACGAAGGCGGCGTCTGGCATACCCAAGGCAGCCCTCGACTTTGCTTCCACTTCCGCCCCCAATGAGATCAATAGGGCGCCTAACGCCGTCAAACAACAAACCAGCACTACTTCTTTCATTGTCAGTATGAGCAGCGCCACTAATTCCCCAAATCCAGACGTTGACAGACTACTACTAGAAAACGCACAGAATAACCTCCTCCCTTATCTTGCGTCCCGCAGGCGTGAAAAAGGGAATCGTCTCCCAGTAAAAATTCTTCCGAAACCCTCCTCCAAAGCCCAACCCAAACCAACCCGGAAAACCACCCCCAACCTCAAATCCACCCTCCCACCTTCCCCTAAAGTTAAACTTTCCAGGACCCAGAAAAAGAACCGAGGCAGGCGTAAAAACCTCGTAAAGCGACTCAAAGCTTCCAGCCAATCTCCGGAAGCTGAGAACAAACAAAAGGAACACGATTCCGAATCAGATAACCCTCTGGTTATCGATGAGTCCAGGCAGGAGGAGCAGGAAAACGAGATCAGGGAAACCGCTACTAGCGGCGAAGGTGACGGCTTTCAACTAGCCAGAAAAACCATCCGCCAACCCACACCCCCGCCGGCCACGGAGGCGGCACCAACATCTAACCGTTTTTCCGCCATAGACGATGAACCCGCGACCATTGATGCGCCACCCCAACAACCAGTGGGCTCGCAGAAACGAGCATACCTCCCCCCAATCGTCGCTGAACTTGATAAGGACTACAAAGAGCTTTACGATCTAGTGAAGAGCTCAGTAGGTGATAGATTCAAAGCCAAACCGGCAGGGGGCGACAAAATAAAGCTCACCCTCCACTCCATGGACGAATACATGGCGGTAAAACAACTCCTGAGTGATAAGAAAATACCGCACTATACTTTCCCGACTGAACGGATCAGGAACTTAAATATAGTAATACGCGACCTACCGCGCAAACTGTCGCCCACAGCAATAAAAGAAGACCTGATCCGTCAAAATTTCGATGTTAAGACGGTCACACAAATGAAACCACCTGGTTCTAACACCAAGTGGCCCCTATACCTCGCCGTAATGCCAGACACACCGATAAACAAAAAGCCTATGAGGAGTGTCCTGCAAATACCTGTAACGACCGAGCTACTGAAAAAGAAAAATCGGTCACAACAATGTTTTAGGTGTCAGGGACTGGGACATGTGGCCTCACACTGCGACATGCCTGTACGTTGCAGGAAGTGTGCGGAGGGACATGACTCCAGGACCTGTCAAATAAAAATAGACGACCCTAGAATAAAGTGTGCGCTATGCGGCGAAGGGCACACCGCCAGCTACCTGGGATGCAGGGTTCATAAGAACTTCGCCCAACGCTACCGAGGCACGAATGCACCTCCAAACAAACCACAAGCTAAACCCCCAAACCGACCTGAAATCACAAGACGAGATAGGCCGGCCTACAGAAGCAAATCCCGGGAGGTGACGGCCGCCGCGACGTTCGCAAACATCGCGGCCGACACTGAGGCGCGCAGTAGTGCTCCTCTGGCGGCCGCGGTGGGACCGGAATCTTGCGGCCGTCGCTCCCCGGAAACAACCCAGGACACTCCTCCCCCTGACCAGATCCCTAACGACGGAGAATGCCCTAGGGAAGTCCTAACCCTTGCCCCAAAGACCAGTTTGCGGCGGGTGGAGGGCGCGGGCTGTCAGACCGATGGCAGACATCCTGTCACCCAAAGTCTGAGCGAAGCTGCCCCCTCGCCTGCCACAGACGATCCTGTGCTGGGAGTCATGTCCCAAACTCTGAATCTTCTCGCACAGATGATGCGGGAAATTCAGCAGCAAAATGCGCAGATCCTCGCCGCCCTACAAGCAGCAGTTAAGCAGTCGCATCCCTCAGCGACTTCCCAAGTAACAACAACAGCCAAACATGGATAGACGCCCCCATATTCAAGGTCTGAAAATGTGCGTCTTTAACGCAGACGGCATCTTCAACCAAGTCATGGAGTTCCGAGAGCTCATGAAGGAGCTTAACATCGACGTTTGCATGATGTCCGAAACACACCTAAAACCGGGAGTAAAAGCGGCAGTCCCAAACTATAACAGTTACAGACGTGACAGGCCAACCGCAGGAGGCGGGGTGGCCATATACGTAAAGAGAGGGATCCCCCACCACCAGATATTCCCCCCAGCTACCCGCTCGTTAGAAACGGTAGCTGTGGAAATAGCCACAGTTACAGGCCCCCTCACAGTCGTTGCAGCTTACCGCCAACCGACCCCAACTTTAGATGAGGACGACATTCCCGCACTTGCACAAATCAGAGGCAAGCTCCTAATAGGAGGAGACCTAAATGCAAAACATGCAGACTGGCATTCTAGAGTCACGACCAGAGCCGGTCGTCAGCTGCAACGACTCTCGCGAGACCACCAGTTCGACGTCTGGGGCCCAGAAGAGCCGACACACTTCCCTAAAAACGGAGGCCGGCCAGACGTCCTCGACATAGCTCTCACAAGGAGAATAACAGGCTTTGTGACTGCGAGAACAATAAATAGAATGTCCTCCGATCACAACCCAGTTATAATCGAGGTCGACGTGGGAGAAAGGGTAGCTCTCCCACAACACCAGGTGTCGTATAAGCACACGAACTGGGAGCACTTTCAGGTAAATGTCGCGTCTGAAATAGCTCGCGCCCCGCCTCCAACTGCAAATACTGCAGAACAGGCGCTTAAAGACCACACCAACACGATCCTGCAGGCTGCTGAGGAGGCCACACCCCGGCAGCGGGAAGGCCCTCCTCCTCAAATACAACTCCCGGAGCACCTGCTTGCGCAAATTAGGCACAAAAACAGGGTCGCAAAAGAATGGAAAATAACAAGAAATCCGGCAACTAGGAGGCTGCTCAACCGTCTACAGAGAGAGTTGAAAGTAGCACTCAATGAGCACCGCAACCAGCAATGGTCTGCCCGCCTATCAGCCCTCAAAGTAGACGACAACAGCCTATGGCAAGCTACCAAGCAATTCACACGTACACGCGCGCGTATGCCACCTCTGCACGGCGAGCGTGGAAGCCTTGTCTTCAGCCCTGTCGACAAGGCCAACGCGCTCGCCGACTCGTTCGAACAACAGTTTCAACCAGCAGAGGCGCAGGACGAGGACCACGAAATCATAGTCCGTCAGCAGCTTGCAGTATTCCTTGCAGCTGAAGACGACGAGAATGAACACACTCCACTTTTCGCCCCAGAAGACGTGGCAAAAGTCATTAGGTCCCTGCCCAACAAAAAGGCCCCAGGCCACGACCGGCTCACAAACCAGTTAGTTAAGAACCTCCCGCCACTGGCAATCACACACATAGCGAACGTCTTCAACGAGATTACTCGATCCCGCGAGTTTCCAGCGTGCTGGAAACACGCGGAGGTGGTCGCGATAGCTAAACCCGGTAAGGACCCATTATTCCCACAGCACTACAGACCGATTAGTCTTCTGCCCACTCTCAGTAAAATCTACGAGCGCCTCCTAGTCACACCTATTGAGCAACACATCTCCAGAGAGCAAGTTCTGCCTGATTTCCAGTTTGGATTCAGGCAGAAACACTCCGCCCCCCAACAGATCATGAGAGTTGTTGAAGCAGCCACCGAGGCCTTCAACCGCAGAAGCTACTGTGGGATAGTGCTACTTGATGTAGCCAAGGCCTTCGATTCCGTATGGCACAATGGGTTATTGTACAAACTATACACACAAGGCTTCCCCGGGACGATAGTAAAGCTACTGAAAAGCTATCTCTCGAATAGGACATTTTCCGTCAGGGTTGACAACTCCCTGTCAACAAAAAGACGCATACGTGCAGGGGTGCCCCAGGGATCGGTGCTAGGGCCTGTCCTGTACAGCCTGTACACGGCAGACACACCCACCTCACCCCTGGTGCACACTGCACAATATGCAGATGATACAGCATTTTTCACCCGCAACCCAAACAGGGATCTGGTCACAAGACGCCTCCAAAGAGTTCTCAACGCCACAGAGGAATGGTCCAAAAGGTGGCGAATCACAATTAACAGCGGGAAAACCCAGGCAATTGTGATTACGCGCCGATTAGGACCGCGAGGACCACGCAGGCGACCACCCTTAAATCTAAGATTAAACGGCCAAGAACTGCCTTGGCGAAACACCGCAAAGTATCTAGGGGTGACCCTAGATAAGAGGCTGACATGGCAGGCGCACATCGACGACCTGCGCCGCCGAGCCAGCGCTCGCTTGAGCGTACTATACCCGGTCCTTAATACTGGTAGTGGGCTCACAGCAGACCTAGGAGTACGCATCTACTGCACCCTCATACGCCCCATAATGGAATACGCGTGCCCAGTATGGGGCTATGCGGCCAAGACGCACGTACTCAAACTCCAAAGGGTACAAAATAGGGCCCTCAAACGAGCCTTACACCTCCCCTCCCGATTCCCCACAGACGACCTTCACGCGTCTGCGGACGTAGTACGACTTCAACAACGTTTTGTTGACCTAGCTAAAGCATTCTACGAAACAGCTAGCAGGTCAACAAACCCCCTCATTAACTCACTGGGTCAATACGACCCCACCATCAAGCGCCATAAAACACCCAGGTCAATATTCTTTGACTGAACACACAATCGCCCTCCATCACATCACCCTCTCTCACCCCCATCAATTCACCATCATCATCATCACCCACAAATCGCCACAGATCAGGCAGCACAAGTTAAAGTAACAAACATGCACATAACCATACAAGACATACCACAAAAGTAAAGACACAACAATACAACCACACATTTCCCAATTGAAGTAAATGTCCGAGGACAAAAACTTCACCTCTAGTCACCCTCAAAGTCAGGGTACAAAATGTGCGAGCGGCGGCTGCGCCGGCACGCACTCCGCTGCTCGACTCGCTGCCGCTCGCACCGGTCGTTTTCGTTTCCGTTTCGTGTGCACCGTCGCTAGCCCATCGCCATGTCCGGACGCGGAAAGGGAGGCAAAGTCAAGGGCAAGTCAAAGTCCCGCTCAAGCAGGGCTGGGCTCCAGTTCCCGGTCGGCAGAATCCACCGCCTCCTGCGCAAGGGAAACTACGCAGAGCGCGTCGGCGCCGGGGCGCCCGTCTACCTCGCCGCCGTCATGGAGTACCTCGCGGCTGAGGTGCTCGAGCTGGCCGGAAACGCGGCCCGCGACAACAAGAAGACGCGCATCATCCCGCGCCACCTGCAGCTTGCCATCCGCAACGACGAGGAGCTCAACAAGCTCCTGTCGGGCGTCACCATCGCACAGGGTGGTGTCCTGCCCAACATCCAGGCCGTCCTGCTGCCAAAGAAGACCGAGAAGAAGGCCTAAAGGAGGCCAGGCAATCGCAGCGCCGCGTGCTCCCCTGCACGCAACGCGCTTTGCCGGCTCGGCCCACAACAATCGGCCCTTTTCAGGGCCACCACACAAACCTACGTCCAAAGCAAAATTTCAGTCGTCCTCGCCGCACCTTGTTTTGTTTTAACTTTGCACTTTCACAGCACAGCCGCCGCCGGCGCACGTCCGCCATCTTGTCGTCCACACAGCCCGTGTGGCCCAACACACACACACACACACACACACACACACACACACACACACACACACACACACATTTTGCACGGTCGCAGTCGCCTTCCAAACGACAACGGCAGCAATAATGACCATTGTTAAAGGGAGGCGTGTCGACACACCGCCCTCCACTCCCGCGCGCAACGGCCGTCGACACGAACGAAACAGCTGATCCGGCCGCCTATGCCCACACGCCTTGCCTCGGAAACCCCAACGCCGCCGCAAACACACAGAGCCAAACCACGCAAGCAAATAATCACCGCCTCTCGCACAACAACACACAGCCCGCCATCTCCGTCGCGATCGATACAAAGACACACAAACGAAGCAGCTCCACACACAGCCAGCCACATGACACGTTTCCTTTCCTTCTCCCCTCCCAGTCACATCACGTCGCTCAAACGGAAAGAAAGAAACAAAGAAAGAAAGAGAGAAAGAAACAAACAAACAACACAGCGCACACACGCAGCAGCAACAACACAGACTCTTTCGCACTTTTCAACTTCCGAACAGTGTGGTGGCCCTGAAAAGGGCCGTTTTCTAGTCTCTCCCACCCACAAGCACGGCCGCGGGAAGGCCAGCGCCCGCTGCGACGCAGCCTAACCGCCGAAACCGTACAGGGTGCGCCCCTGCCTCTTCAGGGCGTACACCACGTCCATGGCCGTCACAGTCTTGCGCTTGGCGTGCTCAGTGTACGTCACCGCGTCGCGGATCACGTTCTCCAGGAACACCTTCAGCACCCCGCGGGTCTCCTCGTAGATCAGACCAGAGATGCGCTTCACGCCGCCCCTGCGAGCCAGGCGGCGGATGGCGGGCTTCGTGATGCCCTGGATGTTGTCGCGCAACACCTTGCGGTGCCGCTTGGCGCCACCCTTGCCGAGCCCCTTTCCTCCCTTGCCGCGGCCTGTCATCCTTCCTTCCTCGGGCAAAGCAAAACGTGCACAAACAGCAGCTGCAGCGGCTGGCGAGTCGGCTACGGTCTGCGCCCGGCGCGCCCGCCGCCCCCCTATATAGACTCTGGCCCGCCCTCCCCCCACCACGCGCAACCGAGGGCATATAAGCGCAGCACGGAGGCGCGCGGGCCCGTTGTCAAGGCAGCACCGGACGCCGCGCCGCACCTAACCTCCACGCACGCCGCTCCGCTACCGCTATGGCCCGCACAAAGCAAACGGCCCGCAAGTCCACCGGCGGAAAGGCGCCGCGCAAACAGCTCGCCACCAAGGCGGCGAGGAAGAGCGCGCCCGCCACCGGAGGCGTCAAGAAGCCCCACCGCTACAGGCCGGGCACCGTCGCCCTGCGAGAAATCAGGCGCTACCAGAAGAGCACAGAGCTGCTCATCCGCAAGCTGCCATTCCAGCGCCTAGTGCGCGAGATCGCCCAGGACTTCAAGACCGACCTGCGCTTCCAGAGCTCCGCAGTCATGGCCCTGCAGGAGGCCAGCGAGGCCTACCTCGTCGGCCTCTTCGAAGACACCAACCTGTGCGCAATCCACGCCAAGCGCGTCACCATCATGCCCAAGGACATCCAGCTCGCGCGCCGCATCCGCGGCGAGCGCGCCTAAACCGCGCCGCGGCACCGCACCGCACAAACAAAAACGGCCCTTTTCAGGGCCACTAACATCTCTCCGTCGCGAGCAAACTTTGTCGGTCGCCTGCCTCTCGCCCCGCAACCCAAAAACAAAAACCGCCACTTCCCGTCCGTCCGCCACACCCGCTCACTCTGCCTGCCTGCCTGCCTGCTAGCAGCGCGCAACAATCACACATCATCCCTCCCCGGCGCTCCAAGCGCACAATACCCAACGGCCGACGTCACACCGCACGGGTGGCTGGCCGGCCGCCGCTTTCGTTTCGAAAACAAAAAACCCCGCACTCCACTCCGACGGCCAACGGCCAGGCAGGCGCGCTCGCTCGCTCTACACGCCACCGAAATCCCCGCCGACTCCTTCCACATCTCAACGTGCCCCCCGTTGCAAAACATAACACACACAAAGGAACAAAACAAAGACCAGACACGACTCGACAAGACAGACATCCGAGAAGAACGAACGCAGGCAAGCCAACCAACGTATTCAAACAAAACAACGTGACAGAAAACCAACCGTCGGCCGCCGCCACAAACACGGCGACAATCAACCACGACAACAACAACAACAACAACAACAACAACACCGCTTACCGCTACCGCCGCCCACACCCGCCACCGACCCCCGCAATCCAACCACCGCGGCACGCAAACAGCATCCCCACGGGCATACAGAAACGCCAGACAGACACCCACACCAAACGCAACACGACAATCAAAACCTTCCCCGACGTGCTTTGATGGCCCTGAGAAGGGCCGTTTTGGGCCGCGCGTCTCTTGCGCGCCACTAGACGACGACGGGGGGTGGGGACGACGGAGTCAAGCGCCAAACCCTTCCTTTCCCATCTCTTTCTCCTCTACTCTACTTCTTCTTCTTGGGCGAAGCCTTCGCCTTAGACGGCGTCGTCGCCTTCTTCGGGCGCGGCGCCTTCGGCTTCTTCGTCGGAACCTTGGCGGCCTTCTTCGCCTTCGACGGCGACTTGGCCTTGGCCGGCTTGGCCGCAGCCGCCTTCTTCGCACCCGCGGGACCGGCCGACGCCGCAGACGCCTTCTTGGCGGCGCCCGCCTTCCGACCGGTCGCCGCCTTCACGCCACCAGCCTTCTTTGCGCCGGCCGCACGGGCGCCCTTCTTCTCCTTGCTGGCCGGAGCGGCGCGCTTCTTCTTGGCACCGCCAGCACGAGCCTTGCCGCCCTCGGCCGCCCCCCCGCCGCCGGCGCCGGCAAGCTTGAACGAGCCGGACGCGCCCTTCCCCTTCGTCTGCACCAGCTCGCCCGCCACGACGGCCGACTTGAGGTACTTCTTGATAAACGGCGCCAGCTTCTCCGCGTCCAGCTTGTAGTGCGCGGCTATGTACTTCTTGATCGCCTGCAGCGACGACCCGCCGCGCTCCTTCAGACTCTTGATGGCGGCCGTCACCATCTCAGAGGTGCGCGGGTGCGCAGGCTTGGCCCGCGGCTTCTTCGCAGACGACGCAGACTTGGCCTTCTTCGTAGTGCCGGTGGCGGCGGGTGCCGCAGCAGTCTCGTTCGTAGCCGCCTGATCTGCCATTTCGACGACGCGCGTAACACACAGCGAGAGCGAGAGCGAGCGGGACGGCAGGCACGCAAGCACAGCACAGCAGCGGAGCAGAGAATCACAAGGGCCCAGCCAGTGTCGCGGGCGGGCGCGGACGGCCGAGAGAGCGGCCGCCACTCTGCGCGCCGCCGCGCCGCGCCTCCCGCGCTTGCTACCGCCCAACGTCCGACAGCCTGTGCGGAGCAGCCCCAAACCTGCGCCGCAACCGCCCGCGCCTTTCAAACCACCGAGGATGGGGCTACACACAGCCACACCACAGTCGCCAACCAGTCGCCACGGCAGCGCCGCAAACCACGGCCAAACTGCAGCTACCGCGCGCTACAGCCTGGGTCGGCCCGCCGAGAATCGCCGCCCCCGCCCAAATGCCGCCCCCACAGCCCCAGCCGACGACCCGCCACAATGGCCAAACCTTCGGCAAAACTCCCACACCGTCGCCGCGGCAGCCCGGCCAGCGCGGCCGGCGCCACAGCCACACAAGCCGAGGCGTGCGGCGATGACGGCCGTGCAAACGCGCCTCCGCCGCCCCATCGCCTTCCGTCGCCCTCCCGCCGTTTCCCGATCGGCCCGCAGCCGTCGGGCCACATCGCGCGCCGTCCTCCTCCTCCTCTCGCCCGCCAACATTCACAGCCGTTTCTCAACAATTGCCCGCCGCAAACGGACGCCGCCTGCGCAACAGGCGCCGCCGCCCCTCGCCGCTTCCGACCCAACCCCTCGACCGAGGCAAACCGCAATCCGAATCTACAGACCAACCCAATCTGCCGTCAGCACACACGCCAGCCGACCTTACACGTTACGCGTTACACATTACGTTTACACGTCTAGGTTAGGTTAGGTTAGGTTAGGTGGACATGGGTTAGGTTAAGGGGACTTGGGTTAGGTTAAGCGTCAAACTTAGGTTAAGCATTCAAACACGTCAGGCGTCAGAGGCTAGGCTAGGTTAGGTTAGGTTAGGTTAGGTTACACGTTAGGTTAAGGGGTCAGTGCTAGGTTAAGAAGCGTCAAACGTAGGTTAAAAAAGCGTTCAAACGTGAGGCGTGAGCCGGACAGCTTACCGTACGTAGACGTTAGGGGCTCACAGGCTGAGCTCACCTCGCCACACCACAGGTTAGGTTCGGTTCGCTCGGCTCAGCGTAAAGCGCCGAGGTCAGGGTTACGTTCGTTCACCTTCAGGCGCCACACTTTCGGTTGAAAGGTCGCGACGGGGCGACGTCGGCAGGCACGCCGCAAACGAACAAAAACGTACAGACGACGTCGAAAACCGCCGACAGACGGGGGAGCAGCACGACCACGACCAGATACCGAGCGCGAACGAGACACACGCGAACCACCCCCACCGGCCAAAGGGCACCACACAACAACCCAGAGCACCACGTGTCGACACCAGAGCAACCCGCCGCTCACGCGACATGGCTGGCACCGAAGGGCAACCGCCCGCAACTGCGCTTTCCGCGCCGGCCCGGATGCACGTCGTGCTACAACAACACCACTACCGTACACAGCCGCTGTTCACAACATCACTATCATGCGCGCCCGCGGCTCGCCGCCGTCGCAGTCGCAGCCCCAACGCCAGCACTTTTGCACCACCATTCACACGCACCGCAACACAGCTCGCCGACACAGCCGAACAAAACAAACACCACACAACAACAGCAACAACGCCGCCGCCTCTACTTGTGCCGGCGACCCACCCCGCCGATGGCGCACCTTTCGCCAGCCGGCAATCGACACACACGCACGCACGCACCCACCCACCCACCCACCCACCCACCCACCCCCCGGGGCCCAGTGCAAAAAAAAACAAAACAAAAACAAAACAACACAAACGACACGGGAAGCGCACACCGCCACTTCGCGCGCACGCCACCAACCAGTCGTCGTCTCAAAATAACAAACACAAACAAAATAAACTAACAACTAGGGCAACACAAAACAAAAACGCCTCGCACGAACCGCCCACAAAAAGGACAAGCACACGCACAGCCTCTGCTGACGACCACGACGCAGCGGCACGCTGCTCCTGTCCCGCGCCCCGCGCCCCACTCGATTCACAACTCACGCGACACCGTCAACGACGGGCTCGCTTCCCGCAACCTACCACCTTTCCGCCACGACGCACAGCCCCAGCCCCACCCGACGACGCCCGTGGCAACGACTGCACTTTCACCACCGCCTCCCCCTTCCCCCCCAAAACACACACACACACACACACACAGCCAAAAACGCACTCGCGACCCACACATGCACGTGCATCGGCACACGCCAACCAGTCAACGTCGACAACCACACGCAAGGCTCGAAACGAAACCGGCGTCCTTCCACGTTGCCATCAAGCTACGCGACACAAGACACAAGGAACCAACACAACAGCCGGCCCCACTAATTCCCACTCTCACGCCGCAAAAAGCACACCGAAACCGCCAAACGCACGCACATTCCCCTTCGCACTGACAACGACCGGCTCGCTACCACACACCTCTCGGCAGCCGTTTCACGCCAATTCGCCACACCGCCCACACAGTCGACAAGCGCCCGCCCTGTACGGCACACGCAACGACGCAGCGCAGCAAAGGGCGCCCGCAACACATACCTCTCCTCCCTCTCTCTCTCTCTCTCTCTCTCTCCGCCGCCCGACGCGCCAACCGCCACACCACACCGCCAGCCACTCGCAAATTGTGCACTGCCACCAGCCACACGTCCAACACGCCGCGCCGCCTCCGGCCACCCGCCAGGGGGCGCTCACGTCCGCGACAACAGCGCGGCCCGCCGGGCCGGGCCGAACCGAACCGAACCGAGCCGCCGCTGCTCTGCACTCGGCACGGCCACACCCTGCTGCAGACCGGGCTCGTCTCTCTGTACGCGTCTGCCTGCGCATCAACACAACACGACCTTTTTTTTTTTCTCTCTCTCTACCGCCATCCCTTCTTCTCGCGTTTTACTCGTTGTTGCAGCAGCGGCGCACACCTACACATCCACAGCCCCAGCCGAGCCGGCCTCACCTCAGGGCCCGCCGCCAGCGTCTCCTCCTCGGGCACAGGTGCGGTGCTGTGGCCGCCCATCCAACCGCATTGCTGGCCGTCCAGCCACCAGGCGTTCCCACTGCCGCGAGCCACGCCGCGCACCGACCCTGCTGCAGAAAACGAAGCATAGCCAGAGACCGACCGATACACAAAGCAAGCCGTCGCCTCGCCTCTTGTCCTTCCTGCCTTCCTTCCGCCCCCGCCCTTCTCACACCACCGCCTCTCCACTTTCGCCCCCGCCTCCTTTTTTTTTTTTTGTTTTTTTTTTTGTTTTCTTCTTTCTTTCTTTCTTTCTTTCTTTCTTTGGCCCTCTCTCTCTCCTTCCCACCATGGCGGTTACGGCACCGCCTGCAGCGGCAGATTTTTTGCGCCCACACGCCTACTCCTACCACCATTAACCTTGCCCTGCCCATCAACGTCGCAGTCGAACCGACGCTTGCCAACACACTGCCCACGTTCCTTTCTCTTTTCGGCCTACGCCCATTACGCGCCGCCGCCACAGCACCTTCCCTTCCCACAACACACCGACGTCATCACACGCACCCAAAAAACAGGGGGCCACGACCGTGTTCCTCGCCCACTCCCATCCCGCACGGTACGCACATTCCCAACTACTACCGCGCACCCTCCCTTTCCAATCTGTGTGTCTCTGTGTCTGTGTCCTGTCCGCGCGTGACGCCTCTCAGCATCCGCCGTCCCCCGTCCCGTTTTCGCCCCCATGCCGTCGTCGCGCCGCCTCCTCCCCGTCCACCGCCGCCCCTGTCCGCCCCGCACCACACCATACACCGCTGCTTGTCCCGGCCGTTGCCACCAAAGGCGCCGACCGCAAACGCGCCACGCCGCAGCCCCCGTGCGTCTCGCGCTCGCTTGCATCTCCGTGCCGACGCTGCCTCTCTTCCCGCTCGCACTCGACCTCGACAACACAGTCTTTGGCTCCGCCACTGCGTGTTCCGGTGGTACGCACGCTGCAACACGTATGTATTCATTACCAGAGCGATGGCGAGGCATGACAGCATCTCTGTCTGACCAGAGAGTTATTTATCGTTGCTAGTCGGCGCTTGGACCGCGCCAGACGACAGTAGTGGCACGCACCGGGTCGCCAGGAACAGTTGTTATATATATTGTAGCGCGAGTCGGGAGAGGTAGTAGTCGGTCGACAGTAGTAGCGGGTGGACGGTTGTACTGAGCGGGCGTCGGCGGCGTGCTCTGCTCGTCTCGCGACTCTGGTCACGGTTCGGGACGATGTATAGTATATTGTGTTATAATCAAAAGGTAGTGTGAAGCTGCATTGCGCAAATCTGATAACGTATGTTCATTGTACTTATTTTGTTCAACAACAAAAGCCCCACTATTACTTTTTTCTAAAGTACCTTTTGTCTTTTAACGAAAAACATTCACTTTTTAAAGACTACTTCCTATGGCATTTCCCTCCAAGGAGTGCAATTAATTACCAGCCAGCACTCATTCATTGCACACAGCTGTGTAAGGGGTATCTACAATTGAGGAGCGGATATAAATGCAAATTTTTTTTTTTTTTTTTTTTTTGTGTGTGTTGTAACCTCCCCGCAAATTTTAAAATAATGGACAATGTTATTTACGGATGCTAATGGACATTGCGCTAATTGTAACCTCGCCCACAATGAGAGGTATTGAAAATGGCAACAAAAATGTGAAATTCGCAATCTGACTCAAATATAAATTCTTCACAACATTTAAAGTCCGTTCAGTGACAAGAAACTTCAATTAAACCGAAATATCGGTCTTTGGCCCTGTGCAAAACAATCAGAATTAAAGTCTTACCTCCGAATAAATGGATGTCACATTTCTGCTCTTGTTGTTGCGCAGCGCTTGGAGGAACTGCATTGCAAATAATAATATTCTCTTTTTTTGTGATTTTAGTGAAATTTTTCTTCAAAGAAGTGGAATGAAATGTGAAGTGCAACGAACTCTTTAGTTCAATAAAAAATTAAATGTTTGAAAAATGCTTTTGAAATAAACATTATTATTGGGGAACTTGTTGGAGAATAATTACAATAAATAAAATTTTTCATTATCTAATGATTATATTAATTAACAGTATACCTTATTCACCATCTTGACCAGTGTTGCCGACCGCCTACATCACACAACCGCACTCGGCTCCTACTACTGACCGACCGCTCTGCATGACGACTATTAGCGTACTGCACGCGACGACTACTGACAGAGTACAGCCCTCAACTACACAGAGCTACAGACTCGCAACGACTGACTGACTGACTGACTGAGAACCGCTCGCAACACTCGCGCAGTCCAGCGCAAACTCTCTGGTCACAGATGCTACAATGTCTCGCCATCGCTGCTATGTTACATACGTGTTTCAGTGTCTTTTTCATTGGGGTAACAATCTTTGGCTCTTTTTATTCTGAATACAGGGCCAAAGGTCAACGCTGCTGCCCTTATACAATTTATCAGGTTTCATTGTGTCTGTTGCAATGTTACATACGGTTCATTCTTTCATTAATATTATCGTTGGGTTTCTTTTGTAGGGACGTTAACATTCTGGCACATTTTTATTACCATCGGACTCTCTGCTATTTGTGCAGGGAGGTTATACCTGGGTCCATTTCCATTTCCATTTACATTTTAATATTGATAGACTTTTTGTTTTCTTTTTTGTTTCTTGTTGTTTTTCCTTCTTTTTTTTTTTTTGTTTTGTTTTTCCCGCTCTCACCACCACCGCCGCATCACGCCTTCCGTTTTCTTGGTTTCTTTTCTGCTTCAACATCACCGCGCCCCATTTCCACACCACAGCCATCAGCCTCCAAGACGGGCAGGCGCAGTGTGCCATTTCCGGCGCACAAGCACACCCGTACGGTACTCTCCTCGCCCCCACGCCACCAACAACACAGCGACCACGCGGCTTTCAGGCATGGCACGGCACGGCACCGGCGAAATGCGCCGCCCCCGCCCCTCCGCGCATCCGTCCGTCTCGCCACGTTCACTGACAGCCGCGTCTGCGGCTACACCACGACAACCACAACACAACACCGCTCCCCTCCCTGGCAACTCATTGTTTTTCTCCTCCTCTTTTGCACAAACCACAACGCCGAGCACAGGCGCAAGCCACCCACACCGCGCCCCTCCCCGTCCCGTCTTTGGCCGCCGCTCCTCGTTTCCTCGTTTGCCCCCTCCCATCTCCCGAAATGCCATGCCAGCAGCGTTACGCATGCCCCTCCCCTGTCCACACAACACTACCGCCAAACGAACAGCCTTCCGGGCCACATGCAGGGCACGCCCACCTCCAAACACTGCCAATTCACGGACGCGCACACACACACACACACACACACACACACACACACACACACACACACACACACACTCACTTTCTCGACACCTTTCTGTACGGAGGGTGCGTCATCTCGACCGTGACAGAGTGACGGCAACTATCGACGATCCATTTCCCCCCACTGGTAAAACATGTCCACTAACACCTACATACATCATTCAAGTACACAGACAATAGCATACACACAATGGGAGGGCACACGAACATGGACGGCACGGCACTGTCATACACTCTTCCTCAGAACCATATCAACAAACGTTACGTACATCCGGGAAAGCGAAAGCGAAAGCAAAGCCCAATGCAGCCGTCAAAGGTAACGTTCACCACGGCAGACACTTGCAGCCGCGCCGCCGTTAAACGCATTTCAGTGCGGCTCCAATACGCCTCCGACACGGGAACGTTCCGTTGCTCTACGAATGCGTTTCTCCCCTTTTTCCCTTCCTCTCTCTTTTGCCCCCCCTCCTTGCACTCTTGCCTCATTCCTCACGTTCTGCCCACACATTCGACCGATCAAAGTCAACCTTTCGTTACCGTTCTCAGCGCGACGGTGTACAACAGTATGACGGGTGTGCCCAAGACTTCGGTTCAGTTGCGTGACGCCGGTCTATCGCGCCGATCGACAGTTACTCAGGGGGCGACGGATCGGACCACGTCACCGACACACAAAACACTTTCAAACAAACAAATACATACCGGATGGACACAGACAAACACGTGTACAGACATTCGCCAAACAAACGACGACGACCGCCGCCGCCGTCGTCGTCGTCGTCGTCGTCGTCGTCGTCGTCGTCGTCTAGCGTCGCGCTTACTGTACTGCACTGGACACGCGTGCATCTTGAATGACGACATCGGTGTGCGTGCGTCGTACGCAATCAGTCAGACACGGCTATCAAAAATCAGAGTCGAATGGTACATCATCGTGCGTGTCGCCGTACACGTACAGTACAATACAACAACAATGCGTCTTAATGGCACGTTCATTTCAACGTCACTCACACACCTCCACGCTGCAGTTACGTCGCACCATTGTCAAACTCGGCGTACAGCAAAGGGAATAGTGGGCGGCAAAGAAAAAAAAAAAAAACCAAACAAAAACATTTCACATTTCACCCTCGCCATGTATGATGTGCAAAAAAAAAAAAAAACAAACCCGCAAACGGCCGTCGTTACGGTGACACAAAAGTCGCCGATCGCACTGTCCCCCCTCGCAGACAGGTAACACACACCAACACCAACACCAATGGGTCAAAACCACTCCAACGAGGCGTGCCACCATTCCACGCCACGGCGACCAACCTCGTGGCCGTACCCTGCAACACGCTTTGACGCGCCCCCCCCACCCACAATCAAAATGCACACATACATCACAGCCGTCCACACAAACAACAACAACAACAACAACAACAATTCCGCCCTTCCCGCAAAAGGCAAGTTGGTGGCCCTGAAAAGGGCCGTTTTGCCGCTCTCGCAACGGAGGAGCCTTCTCCATCCTTCCTTCCTTCCATTCCAGAGCCACCTCCTTACTTGGAGCTCGTGTACTTGGTCACCGCCTTCGTGCCCTCGCTCACGGCGTGCTTGGCCAGCTCGCCAGGCAGCAACAGCCGCACAGCGGTCTGGATCTCGCGGGACGTGATGGTCGAGCGCTTGTTGTAGTGCGCCAGGCGAGAAGCCTCGGCCGCAATGCGCTCGAAAATGTCGTTCACGAAGCTGTTCATGATGCTCATCGCCTTCGACGAGATGCCCGTGTCAGGGTGCACCTGCTTCAGCACCTTGTAGATGTAGATGGCATAGCTCTCCTTCCTCTTGCGCTTCTTCTTCTTGTCGCCCTTCGAAATGTTCTTCTGCGCCTTGCCAGCCTTCTTGGCGGCCTTCCCGCTAGTCTTGGGCGGCATCTCGAACGAACGTACGGCAGCAGCAACACCAGTAGCAAGCGCTCCGCTCTAGTCAGCGTCTCCCCACACAGTGGCACCCGCCGCCACCACCACCACCACCACCACCACCGCAAACTTGACGGGACTTTCGTCCACTTATGTGCCGAAGGATCGCCTTAGGCCTGCCTTCAGATTGAGTATTAGGTTCGAAATGGCTTTGTTATGTGTCTAGGTCGATAGAAATGATAAAGTTTGACAGATTAAAAAGATCAGTAGATACGCAACTGCAGTGAAACCGTCAGTTGGGACGGTACCGGCGCTGGAGTATCAGCGTCGGATGAGCGTAAGGTGTGTCTCCAACAGCACGACTAAGAACTGTGAGGTGATCATGAGGTGAGTTTTGTAGGAAGGTAAGGGTATTTGAGGCGCGAAGGCGGATTTGATGGACAAGGGGTGGAATGTGGAGAAGACGGCGGATGTCGTAGTTGGAGACATAACGCGGAGCGTTTAATATGATCCTGAGTGATTTGCTTTGCACTATTTGGACCTGGAGTACGTGAGTGTCAGCAGCTAGTCCCCATAGTTCACATCCATATAGCAGGAGTGACAGGACACAGGACGTCCAGATAAGCAACTTGGATTGTATCGAAAGGCCGGGGCTCTTCAACAGAGGGTAGAGTTTGTGTATCATTCCGTAAGCCTTGTGGCAGGCGCCATCAACGTGGGGTTTCCACGTGAGGCGGCTGTCGAAGGTGAGACCTAGGTAGGTTACTGTCTGTGACCAAGGAATGTGTCGGCCTTCGAGTTCCACCAGGCGAGCTGGCGGAGTTCGTTTGTTTGTAAAGAGGATGGCCTGTGTCTTGTCTGCGTTAATTTTTATTTTCCATATGTTGCTCCATTGAGTGATCTGTTCTAGGTGGCGTGTAAGGTTCAGAGCGATAAACTGGAGGTTTCGGTGTGAAGTGAAGACGGCAGTATCATCAGCATAGAGGGCTAGATGGTTGGGGACACGGGAGGGGATATCATTAGTGTAAATAGCGTACAAAATCGGGGAGAGGAGAGACCCCTGGGGCACACCAGCTTCCACGGCCCGGATTGAGCTTCGGCTTCGGCCTTGCATGACATAAAATGTACGCCCAGTTAAGAAGCGTCGGAGAATGTGAATGATGTGGAGAGGGCAACCATATTCGTCAAGCTTATATAGTAGGCCCTCGTGCCACACTCGGTCAAATGCTTTTTCAATGTCTAGTAAGACCATGCCTGTGCTTTGTCGCTCCAGTTGCGCTCTGCGGATGGTGTCGTGGAGGCGGATGAGTTGGTGGACCGTGCCATGGCCCGCCCGAAACCCAAACTGTTGGGGAATGAGGGTAGAGTGAGAATCGAGGAAGGATTGAAGGTGGGAGAGGATGATGCGTTCTAGAATCTTGCCGAGGAAGTTGAGGAGGGAGATGGGACGGTAGTTCTGTGGGAAGAGTGGATCTTTGCGAGGTTTCGGGAGGGCAATGACACGGGCCAGTTTCCATACGGGAGGGAAGTAGTTGTAGGAAAGGCAGCTATTGTAAAGATTAACCAGGTACGAAAGTGCAACTGGAGAGAGGTGATGAAGAAGGGTCGGCCGGATACCGTCAGGACCAGGGGCCTTTCGGGCTGGAATACTACTAATGTAAGTCGCCACCACCGGGAGAGTGACCGGTGGAAAGGTGGTGTCTGTACGACGGCGAAGAAGCTGACGGACCCGACGATGAACGCGGGTCTCGTGGGCGTCAGCCTCGTCGTCGTCGACTTCGTTGAGGCGAAATTGCCGCTCAAGGCTGTGTGCGAGGGCCTCCGCCTTGTCCTGAGGCGAGTAAACCAGGCCTTGGGGACCATGGAGGGGCTGAGAAGGAGGGGGAGTGGTTGTAGTCTCCTTGACTATGCGCCACAGTCGGTCAGGACGGTCTGCGGCCTCTCGAAGGCGTTGGTTCCATGCCTGATCATGGACTTCTTGTAAGCGTACCCGAAGCTCTTGAGCCAGTGACTTCCAAATTCGTTTGTCGATTGGGTCGCGGAGGCGTTGCCACCGGCGACGAAATCGACGTTTGGTACGAATTAGTTCCTGGACGTCTGGCGGAAGGTCCAGGCGACGAGGAGGCTGGAGGGCTCGTCGGGAAGAGGTGCGGTAGCATTCGGTGAGGATTTTTGCAAAACGGTCCGCCGACGGATCGATGTGGCTGCGGCGGGTAATGGGCGGAAGCTCAAGGACATGAAGGTCAACAAGTTGTTGGTAGCGCTCCCAGTCTGTGTTGATAACGTAAGCCGGACGGAGCTGGTCTTGTGGGCGAGCGTCTAGGAATTCGAGGGTCACCGGATTGTGATCGGAATCAAGTTCCGAGATCACAGAGATCCGGTGGACCCACGGAATGTCCCGCGCCAGGAAAATGTCGAGGATGTCAGGACGGTAAAGACCGGATTTGTGATAGTGTGTGGGAGAGTCTGGTGCAATAACACGGATAGCGGCATTCAGTTCTAGGTACTGGAATAGCCTACGTCCATTTGCATTTGTGGAGCGGCATCCCCACGTCCCGTGCTTGGAATTGAAGTCCCCTCCCACGAGGACCTTGGGGCCCAGGTGGAAGAGGATATCCAAGTCGGCCGGGAGTATAGCGCGAGCGGGGGAGTTGTAAGCTGCGGCAAGAGTCAACGACTGTCCATATAGCTGTATATCTATAGCTGTGGCCTCCAGGTGTTGTAGTTGCGGTATCTGTCGAAGTCTGTGCGTATGGCACTGTTTGACTAGGACAAGAGTACCTCCATGTGGCCGATCCGCGCGGTCGGATCGGTATGCGTAATAATTAGGAACGGAAAACTGTTGATGTGGTTTTAAGTGCGTTTCGCAAATAAGGGCAATGTCGATCCCCCTGTCATCGAGAAAGCCCTCAAGACAATGACGTTGGCGGAGAACACCATCGGCGTTCCAACTGAATATACGAAATGGGCGGTGTAGATTACGGTCCATCGGAGAAGTAAGAGATGAAGGCAGACAGAATTATCATTAATTTACTGAACGGATCAGAAGCTGAATTGAGTTGTTGGATAGTTGAACGGAATGTAGAAATGATTTTGCGGATGTTGAACTGCTGCAGTAAGGCAGCAAGATCTGCAAGATGGTTTGAGAATGGGAAGGAGAAGGTAGGGGGCGGGGGTGTAGAAGGCTCTGGGGATGGGTTTGTTTTTCCCCAAGCAGAGTGGGAAGCTGTCTCTGGGCGTGAAGCTGGACGACGCGGAGGCAGGGGCCCCGGGCCGGCAGCAGAGGAAGAAGGTGAGGGAGGGGCACGACGTGCTCGCAGGTTTGGAAAGTTAGTAGTGTCAGCTGGTGGAGCAGCTGGCGTCGAAGGCGCCGAGGCTGCCGGAGTGGAAGAACTGCGAGAGTTCGCTAGTGCTTTTTGATATGCAGAGCATTTACGATAATTAGCTGGGTGAGCCTGACCGCAATTACAGCATTTGGGCGGTTCATTAGGCTTCTTTTGGCAGAGTCGGGTGAGATGGTCTCCGGCACACTTGACGCAACGCGGCAGACGGCCGCAGTTGCGGGAGCCGTGACCAAAACGCTGGCAGTTAAAGCATTGTGTCAAGCCTGATTCATTTCGGTAGGATTCTACATCCACTTTCATGTGCAGGAGGAATTTAATTTTGTAGACGTCGTAGACATTCGGTGTACAATGCAGTACAGCGACGAATAGAGGCCACTTGACGTCGGTCAGTTTTCCCTGTGCGTCTGGCACTTGCTGGTGCATAACAGCGACAGATTGCACAGTGAAGCCCAGCTCCTCCAGCGCTTCCTTAACGTCAGCGGGAGGGGTGGTGGGCTCAAGGTGCCTGACGACGACCTTCAAAACTTTGAAAGGGTCGAGATCATATGTGTGGTACTGAATGGCACGAGTCTTGAGATAATCGATCATGTATCGATAATCTGATGGGTGTTCAAACTCGTAACGGATATTACCTCTTTTATATTGGCAGGAAAAGGAACCCTTCAGGTGCCCCTTCAGTTCCCTGACGCGATCGAGGTAGTTGACCGTGTCGTGAACTATAATAGGTGGCACCTTGGGGGCCTTGACTGGAGTAGGAGCCGGCATATTGTCTGGAATGTCTTGGTCAGCTGGTGTGACATCATCTAAACTTTCAAATCTTTTCGACGTTGGAACTGTGACCTCGTAGTCAGTCGCCATGTCGACCAGACTGGAGTCGGTCGCCGCATGGGAAGCGGAGGCGTTCTGAGGCGAAACAGGGTCCTGACGGTCGGTTGATTGCTTCTTCCTGTCAGGCGCCCTGGATTCAGCTGATTCAGAGTCGGTATGCGAAGGGGGATGCGCATGCTTACGTGAAGCATGCGAGTATGGAGCATCCCGCGCCTTCGTGGATTTCGTCGATTTTCGACGCGTTACAGGCGGTGCAGCGTCAGCGGAGCCGGGTGTAGGGGCGGCCAGGACGGCATCGTTGTCACCGTTAGGTATCCCGCCGGAGCCTGGCCCCACGCTACTCGGCCCTGGGCCGGATGAACCCAGCTCAACGCTGTCCTGCTGCATCTGATCGTTCGCCTGATTGACTTGTTCTGACGTAAACTGAATTGTAGGATCCGACAGCCGACGGTGGACTGATCGAGAGATAGGCAGACAAGACTCTGATGAATACGACAGCAATTCAGCGCATGACATGATATTCTTGCCAGACGAGGGAAACAAACCTCGAGAACCGGCTGAAGAACTGGCCATCGTGGCCTTTGACTCCGCCGCGAACGACGAAATCAACGCGCGCGACGACCAACACCAACGCAGAAAATAACCGCTCCGACTGAAAGACGACGCGGAAAAACGTAGAAAAACAACGTTCGACTAACGCCGAATACGCAGAATCGCGCGGAAAACACACTAAACTATCGCGACGGCAGCAACACCAGTAGCAAGCGCTCCGCTCTAGTCAGCGTCTCCCCACACAGTGGCACCCGCCGCCAGCCGCCGCCGCACCTTTACCAGCTCGCCCTGTTGCGGCCGCCGACCAATGGGGCGCGCGCGCAACCGGCCGCCGCACCCGAGCCCATAAAGCACCCCCACCCCGGCTGCGCCGGCATTCGCCGAGCGGCAGTCGGGCGTTGAGCAAGTCTCCGTCAGTCTGTTACGCGAAGCCATAGGCCCCCGCTTGTACGGGTGACAAACCAGGGGTGTCTTTCGGATGCGCCTTTATTAAGGCGTAAACGAGCACTCACAGCAGATTGCCGATGTCGAGCGATTCTTCGATTGCGATGCCAAGTTGCAGTGGCGCCTTGGGGCCCCAGCAGCCTGCTGCTGGTGGCAACGACGCCGTCTCTTCGTTTCCGCCGGTCGCTTTTCCGGTTGGCTCGAGCGCTTCAGCTGCCGCAGAGAATAGCTCTGCTCCCCCGAGCGTTAGGGCATTCACAGGTCAGGGCCTGGCCTCTGGCCAGTGTCCCGCGCCTGTTAGTGAGATAGGACCAAGTTCTGCCGCCGGAAACCTAACGGTGACGGCAACAAAGGCGGCGACTGGTAGTCCCACGGCAGCCATCGACTTTGCTTCCCTTACTTGCGTGCGACATGCAAACGGGGAATATACAACAAAACGAAGTTCTTCTCTTCCACCCACCAGCGGTAGGATGTCTATGGCCACCCTAATGATCAGCACAGGGCAGGCACAAGCGCTGGCGCAGCACCTCACCCCTGCGCAAAGGAAACACCTACCGGTCAGTATCCTCCCTAAACCAAACCCCATAGCCCTACCCAAAAAGACCGCTCCCGCTCCTAAACCCTCTCCTCCTGATCAAACCACGTCCCAACACCCATCTGCCCCACCCAAGCGCATCAAAGACGTGGTAAAAAGTGCCAGAAAGCACAAAACCACTGTCAGGCGCAAACAAACCAAAAAAGCGTCATCAATTCCACCGCCCACCACCAAGGCACGTACTCCCTCCCCCTCAGGGAGCGGAGACGAGTCAGACTGCCCCCTCGTCATCGACGAATCCCGCGCGACCACCTCCGCAGACACTACCGAGCCCCAAACATCAGGCACCGATGGCGATGGTTTTCAGAAAGCGCGGAAAACCGCCCGCTTACCCGTCACTCAGCAGGCGAGAGGCATTGCTTCCACAAGCAATAAGTTCCTGCCGCTGTCTGACGAGGACGAAGCGGTACCCGCGACCGCGAGTGGTGATGCGCCACAACCCACACACACACAAAGACACAGACTCCCCCCCATAATCGCCGAATTCAGCAACAACTACGAGGAGCTTCACTCCCTCGTCAGTAACTGCTTAGGCGAGAAGCAGTTTACTGCTAAGTCCGCCGGAGGGGACAAAATCAAACTCATGTTCAGAGAGCTGGACGATTACACTGCTGTGAAGGCCCTGCTCTCTGAACATAAAGTCCCCCACTACACCTTCCCCACAGCCAAGCAGCGACTGATGAAGCTGGTAATAAGGGACTTACCCCGCAAAGTTGGCACTGACGCTATTAAGAAGGACCTGCAGAGGCAGGGCTTCGAAGTTAATAGCGTCACCCACATGAGGGAAGTATACAGTGGTAACAAATGGCCACTGTATCAAACCAATTTACCTGACACCCCTCAAAACAGGCAGAAACACATTACACACGTCCTGTCAGTGCCAGTCACAGTCGAACCTCTACGCAGGAAAAGTGGCAATGTGCAGTGCTACAACTGCCAAGGATTAGGGCACGTTGCCAAGCACTGCGACATGCCAACTCGGTGCATGAAATGCGCAGAAGGGCACCCCACATCCGAGTGCTCCTTAGAGAGAGGCGATCCGAAAAGCAAGTGCGCCCTATGCGGCGAATCTGGACACGGCGCCTTCTACCAAGGCTGCCGTGTACAAAAAGAGTACCGCCTACGCGCACAAGGCACCAAGCCCCCCGCCTCACAGAAAACCAACCGTGGCGGCGGTCCTACGAACTCGAGAGCGCCGGCCAATCCACCTACGCACTCGAGAGCGCCGGCCAATCCACATACGCGACCAACAACTACCCGTTCGAGACCGCGAGGTAGCGCAAGCTACGCGACAGTGGCAGGTACTGACAGGAGTCAACAAACGACTCCCACAATACACTTAGCCCAGCAGCCGATCCCCGCTAACGGAGAAACGTCCAGGGAAGCCTCCTCCCCTCAAACTCGTAAGTCCAGTCTGCAGCCAGTAGCGGCAGCTGAGTGCTCGTCACAAGGCCCTCAGCCCAGCACTTCTGAAGAGAGTGCAAATGCCCTACGGCCGTCAGGAGTTGTGGAGCAAACGTTAGGCCTCCTAACGCAACTGCTCCACGAAATCAGGCAACAGAACGCCCAAATTCTAACCGCCATCAATTTGGTGCTCCAAGGGTCGCATAACAATGCGACTACAGCAGAGAAATCCTCCCCCAAGTGATGGATAGACGACCCCACATCCAAGGACTCAGAATGTGCGTCTTCAACGCAAACGGTATCGTCGGACAAAACAACGAGTTCCGCGAGTTCCTACGCGATGAAAACATAGACGTATGTATGGTGGCCGAGACACACCTAAAACCGGGTGTAAGGGTGTCGGTACCCAACTACAACTGCTATAGGACCGACCGGCCCACCGCTGGAGGCGGGGTAGCAACATACGTCAAACGAGGAATCCCCCATCATCAGGTCCACCCACCAGCAACTAGGCAAATAGAAACAGCGGCAATAGAGATTGCCACTGTCACAGGGCCCCTCACTGTCGTTGCAGCATATCGCCCTCCCTCCTACACTCTGGAAGAGGACGACATAGCAGCCCTAGGACAAATCAGAGGTAAACTCTTCATTGGCGGCGACCTGAACGCCAAGCACGCAGACTGGCACTCGCGAAACTCAAACAGAGCTGGTCGTCAACTGCAACGACTCGCGCGCACCCACCACTTTCACATATGGGGTCCAGAGGAGCCCACCCACTTCCCCAGAAACGGGGGAAGGGCGGACGTCCTCGACATAGCGCTCACCAAAAGAATAACGGGATTTGTGACCGCGCAATCGGTTAACCGAATGTCTTCCGATCACAATCCCGTGATTCTCGAGGTCGACATAGGAGACTGGGTACCTCTCCAGCAACAACACACCTCATACAAGCGCACTAACTGGGAGCAATTCAAAGTTGACGTAACTTCAGTAATTGCCCAGGCCCCGCCTCCAACTGCAGATTCTGCAGAACAGGCGCTTAAAGATCTCACCAGCACGATCCTGCAAGCAGCAAAGGAGGCCACACCACGGCCTCCGGACGGCCCTCCCCCAGTTAAGCAACTCCCGCCGCACCTGCTTGCCCAAATTAGAAACAAAAACAGGATCGCCAAAGAGTGGAAGCTCACAAAGAACCCCGTAACTAGGAGGCTACTGAACCGCCTACAAAGAGAGCTCAAGGTCGCACTCACTGAGCACCGCAACCAGCAATGGTCGGCGCGACTTTCGGCCCTACGCGTGGACGACAATAGCCTCTGGCAGGCGACCAAGCAGATCACCAAAAGACGCGCCAGACTGCCACCTCTGCACGGTGAGCGCGGACTTGTCTTTAGCACCGCAGATAAGGCAAATGCCCTGGCAGATGCCTTTGAAAAACAGTTCCGCCCCGCAGAGGCGCAGGACAGGGACCATGAAGCCGTCGTTCGACGTCAGCTCGCCACATTCCTCGCGGCGGACGATGCCGACGACGACGAAGAAAACACACCGCTCTTCACACCCGACGACGTGAACAGAGTAATCAGGTCCCTACCCAACAAAAGAGCCCCAGGCCACGACCAGCTCAACAACGTAGTAGTGAAACACCTCCCACCCCCTGCCGTAGCCCACATCGCAAATATCTTCAATGAGATCACGCGTTCTCGCAAGTTTCCAAGGTGCTGGAAACACGCAGAAGTCGTCGCGATCGCGAAACCCGGTAAAGACCCGGTTATCCCGCAGAACCACCGACCTATCAGCCTTTTGCCAACCCTTAGCAAAATTTACGAACGCCTGCTACTCATTCCCATTCTCGACCACGTCAGCACACAACAAATCCTGCCGGACTTTCAGTTCGGTTTCCGGCAGGAACACTCCGCGCCCCAGCAACTAATGAGGGTCGTCGAAGCAGCTACCGAAAGCTTCAATCGCAAAAGTTACTGCGGGGTAGTGCTACTTGACGTAGCCGCTGCCTTTGACTCTGTCTGGCACACCGGGCTTCTCTACAAGCTATACTCCCAAGGCTTCCCAGGTCCGATAGTGAAGCTACTCGCGAGCTATCTCTCCAATAGGACTTTCTCCGTTAGGATCGAGTCGTCGCTCTCCACAAAGCGGCGCATCAGGGCAGGCGTGCCCCAGGGGTCGGTACTGGGCCCGGTACTGTACAACCTGTACACTGCCGACCTCCCGACCGTACCGCTGGTGCACACTGCCCAGTACGCCGACGACACAGCGTTCTTCACGCGTAACCCGAACAGAGACAGGGTTACGCGAAGATTGCAAACTGCGCTGGACGAGACCGGCCGCTGGGCTAAAAAGTGGCGCATCACTCTCAACGAACAGAAAACCCAAGCCATTATGATCACCCGGAAACTGGGCAAGCGGGCTCCCGCACGTCAGCCGCTACTGCTCAAGCTGAACGGCCAAGAACTTCCATGGCGACGTACCGCCAGGTACCTTGGAGTCACTCTTGACACCAGGCTCACCTGGAGGGCTCACATCGAGGACTTGCGCCGGAAAGCTAGTGGTAGGATGCAGATGTTGTATCCTATCCTAAACACCCACAGCACCCTAGCGGCTGACATAGGAGTCAGAACATACTGCTCGTTAATACGACCGATAATGGAGTACGCTTGCCCAGTCTGGGGGTATGCGGCGCACTGGCACCTCCGCAAACTCCAGTCAGTGCAAAACCGCGCACTCAAAAGGACGCTACACCTTCCCTTCCGCTTCCCCACTGCTGACCTACACGAAGCAGCGGGAATTCCAACGCTCCATGAGCGTTTCAAAGAACTGGCCGAAAGTTTCTACGAGAACTCGGCCAGATCAGACAACAGACTCATCAAAAACCTGGGACAATACGACACATCACTGGACAGACACAGACGACCTATGACTATGACAATAAATTAAAACAGCCTAAAAGGCAGCACTGAATCACAAAACACACTGCACCAAAAAAAGACATACCAAACTACATCGACCATCTACCCACACAGCACAGAGGAGGAAATGTCCAGAAGGACAACACCCTCCATTACATACGCTCTCCTTAAAAGTGAGGAAGCTCAAATGCAGTAGGCGGCGGCTGCGCCGGCACGCACTCCGCTGCTCGACTCGCTGCCGCTCGCACCGGTCGTTTTCGTTTCCGTTTCGTGTGCACCGTCGCTAGCCCATCGCCATGTCCGGACGCGGAAAGGGAGGCAAAGTCAAGGGCAAGTCAAAGTCCCGCTCAAGCAGGGCTGGGCTCCAGTTCCCGGTCGGCAGAATCCACCGCCTCCTGCGCAAGGGAAACTACGCAGAGCGCGTCGGCGCCGGGGCGCCCGTCTACCTCGCCGCCGTCATGGAGTACCTCGCGGCTGAGGTGCTCGAGCTGGCCGGAAACGCGGCCCGCGACAACAAGAAGACGCGCATCATCCCGCGCCACCTGCAGCTTGCCATCCGCAACGACGAGGAGCTCAACAAGCTCCTGTCGGGCGTCACCATCGCACAGGGTGGTGTCCTGCCCAACATCCAGGCCGTCCTGCTGCCAAAGAAGACCGAGAAGAAGGCCTAAAGGAGGCCAGGCAATCGCAGCGCCGCGTGCTCCCCTGCACGCAACGCGCTTTGCCGGCTCGGCTCGGCCCACAACAATCGGCCCTTTTCAGGGCCACCACACAAACCTACGTCCAAAGCAAAATTTCAGTCGTCCTCGCCGCACCTTGTTTTGTTTTTTTTTTTTAACTTTGCACTTTCACAGCACAGCCGCCGCCGGCGCACGTCCGCCATCTTGTCGTCCACACAGCCCGTGTGGCCCAACACACACACACACACACACACATTTTGCACGGTCGCAGTCGCCTTCCAAACGACAACGGCAGCAATAATGACCATTGTTAAAGGGAGGCGTGTCGACACACCGCCCTCCACTCCCGCGCGCAACGGCCGTCGACACGAACGAAACAAACAGCTGATCCGGCCGCCTATGCCCACACGCCTTGCCTCGGAAACCCCAACGCCGCCGCAAACACACAGAGCCAAACCACGCAAGCAAATAATCACCGCCTCTCGCACAACAACACACAGCCCGCCATCTCCATCGCGATCGATACAAAGACACACAATAACAAACACAAACGAAGCAGCTCCACTCTCACACACACACAGCCAGCCACATGACACGTTTCCTTTCCTTCTCCCCTCCCAGTCACATCACGTCGCTCAAACGGAAAGAAACAAACAAACAACACACGCAGCAACAACACAGACTCTTTCGCACTTTTCAACTTCCGAACAGTGTGGTGGCCCTGAAAAGGGCCGTTTTCTAGTCTCTCCCACCCACAAGCACGGCCGCGGGAAGGCCAGCGCCCGCTGCGACGCAGCCTAACCGCCGAAACCGTACAGGGTGCGCCCCTGCCTCTTCAGGGCGTACACCACGTCCATGGCCGTCACAGTCTTGCGCTTGGCGTGCTCAGTGTACGTCACCGCGTCGCGGATCACGTTCTCCAGGAACACCTTCAGCACCCCGCGGGTCTCCTCGTAGATCAGACCAGAGATGCGCTTCACGCCGCCCCTGCGAGCCAGGCGGCGGATGGCGGGCTTCGTGATGCCCTGGATGTTGTCGCGCAACACCTTGCGGTGCCGCTTGGCGCCGCCCTTGCCGAGCCCCTTTCCTCCCTTGCCGCGGCCTGTCATCCTTCCTTCCTCGGGCAAAGCAAAACGTGCACAAACAGCAGCTGCAGCGTCTCGCGAGTCGGCTACGGTCTGCGCCCAGCGCGCCCGCCGCCCCCCTATATAGACTCTGGCCCGCCCTCCCCCCACCACGCGCAACCGAGGGCATATAAGCGCAGCACGGAGGCGCGCGGGCCCGTTGTCAAGGCAGCACCGGACGCCGCGCCGCACCTAACCTCCACGCACGCCGCTCCGCTACCGCTACCGCCATGGCCCGCACAAAGCAAACGGCCCGCAAGTCCACCGGCGGAAAGGCGCCGCGCAAACAGCTCGCCACCAAGGCGGCGAGGAAGAGCGCGCCCGCCACCGGAGGCGTCAAGAAGCCCCACCGCTACAGGCCGGGCACCGTCGCCCTGCGAGAAATCAGGCGCTACCAGAAGAGCACAGAGCTGCTCATCCGCAAGCTGCCATTCCAGCGCCTAGTGCGCGAGATCGCCCAGGACTTCAAGACCGACCTGCGCTTCCAGAGCTCCGCAGTCATGGCCCTGCAGGAGGCCAGCGAGGCCTACCTCGTCGGCCTCTTCGAAGACACCAACCTGTGCGCAATCCACGCCAAGCGCGTCACCATCATGCCCAAGGACATCCAGCTCGCGCGCCGCATCCGCGGCGAGCGCGCCTAAACCGCGCCGCGGCACGGCACCGCACCGCACCGCACAAACAAAAACGGCCCTTTTCAGGGCCACTAACATCTCTCCGTCGCGAGCAAACTTTGTCGGTCGCCTGCCTCTCGCCCCGCAACCCAAAAAACAAAAACCACCACTTCCCGTCCGTCCGCCACACCCGCTCACTCTGCCTGCCTGCTAGCAGCGCGCAACAATCACACATCATCCCTCCCCGGCGCTCAAAGCGCACAATACCCAACGGCCGACGTCACACCGCACGGGTGGCTGGCCGGCCGCCGCTTTCGTTTTTCGAAATCAAAAACAAAAAAGCCCGCACTCCACTCCGACGGCCAACGGCCAGGCAGGCTCGCTCGCTCGCTCTACACGCCACCGAAATCCCCCGCCGACTCCTCCTTCCCACATCTCAACGTGCCCCCCGTTGCAAAACATAACACACACACACAAAGGAACAAAACAAAGACCAGACACGACAGACATCCGAGAAGAACGAACGCAGGCAAGCCAACCAACGTATTCAAACAAAACAACGTGACAGAAAACCAACCGTCGGCCGCCGCCACAAAACAAACACGGCGACAATCAACCACGACATCAACAACAACACCGCTTACCGCTACCGCCGCCCACACCCGCCACCGACCCCCGCAATCCAACCACCACGGCACGCAAACAGCATCCCCACGGGCATACAGAAACGCCAGACAGACAGACACACACCCACACCAAACGCAACACGACAATCAAAACCTTCCCCGACGTGCTTTGATGGCCCTGAGAAGGGCCGTTTTGGGCCGCGCGTCTCTTGCGCGCCACTAGACGACGACGGGGGGTGGGGACGACGGAGTCAAGCGCCAAACCCTTCCTTTCCCATCTCTTTCTCCTCTACTCTACTCTACTTCTTCTTCTTGGGCGAAGCCTTCGCCTTAGACGGCGTCGTCGCCTTCTTCGGGCGCGGCGCCTTCGGCTTCTTCGTCGGAACCTTGGCGGCCTTCTTCGCCTTCGACGGCGACTTGGCCTTGGCCGGCTTGGCCGCAGCCGCCTTCTTCGCACCCGCGGGACCGGCCGACGCCGCAGACGCCTTCTTGGCGGCGCCCGCCTTCCGACCGGTCGCCGCCTTCACGCCACCAGCCTTCTTTGCGCCGGCCGCACGGGCGCCCTTCTTCTCCTTGCTGGCCGGAGCGGCGCGCTTCTTCTTGGCACCGCCAGCACGAGCCTTGCCGCCCTCGGCCGCCCCCCCGCCGCCGGCGCCGGCAAGCTTGAACGAGCCGGACGCGCCCTTCCCCTTCGTCTGCACCAGCTCGCCCGCCACGACGGCCGACTTGAGGTACTTCTTGATAAACGGCGCCAGCTTCTCCGCGTCCAGCTTGTAGTGCGCGGCTATGTACTTCTTGATCGCCTGCAGCGACGACCCGCCGCGCTCCTTCAGACTCTTGATGGCGGCCGTCACCATCTCAGAGGTGCGCGGGTGCGCAGGCTTGGCGCGCGGCTTCTTCGCAGACGACGCAGACTTGGCCTTCTTCGTAGTGCCGGTGGCGGCGGGTGCCGCAGCAGTCTCGTTCGTAGCCGCCTGATCTGCCATTTCGACGACGCGCGTAACACACAGCGAGAGCGAGCGGGACGGCAGGCACGCAAGCACAGCACAGCAGCAGAGCAGAGCAGAGAATCACAAGGCCCAGCCAGTGTCGCGGGCGGGCGCGGACGGCCGAGAGAGCGGCCGCCACTCTGCGCGCCGCCGCGCCGCGCCTCCCGCGCTTGCTACCGCCCAACGTCCGACAGCCTGTGCGGAGCAGCCCCAAACCTGCGCCACAACCGCCCGCGCCTTTCAAACCACCGAGGATGGGGCTACACACAGCCACACCACAGTCGCCAACCAGTCGCCACGGCAGCGCCGCAAACCACGGCCAAACTGCAGCTACCGCGCGCTACAGCCTGGGTCGGCCCGCCGAGAATCGCCGCCCCCGCCCAAATGCCGCCCCCACAGCCCCAGCCGACGACCCGCCACAATGGCCAAACCTTCGGCAAAACTCCCACACCGTCGCCGCGGCAGCCCGGCCAGCGCGGCCGGCGCCACAGCCACACAAGCCGAGGCGTGCGGCGATGACGGCCGTGCAAACGCGCCTCCGCCGCCCCATCGCCTTCCGTCGCCCTCCCGCCGTTTCCCGATCGGCCCGCAGCCGTCGGGCCACATCGCGCGCCGTCCTCCTCCTCTCGCCCGCCAACATTCACAGCCGTTTCTCAACAATTGCCCGCCGCAAACGGACGCCGCCTGCGCAACAGGCGCCGCCGCCCCTCGCCGCTTCCGACCCAACCCCTCGACCGAGGCAAACCGCAATCCGAATCTGCAGACCAACCCAATCTGCCGTCAGCACACACGACAGCCGACCTTACACGTTACGCGTTACACATTACGTGTACACGTCTAGGTTAGGTTAGGTTAGGTTAGGTGGACGTGGGTTAGGTTAAGGGGACTTGGGTTAGGTTAAGCGTCAAACTTAGGTTAAGCATTCAAACACGTCAGGCGTCAGAGGTTAGGTTAGGTTAGGTTAGGTTAGGTTAGGTTAGGTTAGGTTAGGTTAGGTTACACGTTAGGTTAAGGGGTCAGTGCTAGGTTAAGAAGCGTCAAACGTAGGTTCAAAAAGCGTTCAAACGTGAGGCGTGAGCCGGACAGCTTACCTTTACGTAGACGTTAGGGGCTCCACAGGCTGAGCTCACCTCGCCACACCACAGGTTAGGTTCGGTTCGCTCGGCTCAGCGTAAAGCGCCGAGGTCAGGGTTACGTTCGTTCACCTTCGGGCGCCACACTTTCGGTTGAAAGGTCGCGACGGGACGACGTCGGCAGGCACGCCGCAAACGAACAAAAACGTACAGACGACGTCGAAAACCGCCGACAGACGGGGGAGCAGCACGACCACGACCAGATACCGAGCGCGAACGAGACACACGCGAACCACCCCCACCGGCCAAAGGGCACCACACGACAACCCAGAGCACCACGTGTCGACACCAGAGCAACCCGCCGCTCACGCGACATGGCTGGCACCGAAGGGCAACCGCCCGCAACTGCGCTTTCCGCGCCGGCCCGGATGCACGTCGTGCTACAACAACACCACTACCGTACACAGCCGCTGTTCACAACATCACTATCATGCGCGCCCGCGGCCCGCCGCCGTCGCAGTCGCAGCCCCAACGCCAGCACTTTTGCACCACCATTCACACGCACCGCAACACACCTCGCCGACACAGCCGAACAAAACAAACACCACACAACAACAGCAACAACGCCGCCGCCTCTACTTGTGCCGGCGACCCACCCCGCCGATGGCGCACCTTTCCTTTCGCCAGCCGGCAATCGACACACACGCACCCACCCCCCCGGGGCCCAGTGCAAAAAACAAAAACAAAAAAAAAAAACACACACAAACAAAAAAACAAAACAACACAAACGACACGGGAAGCGCACACCGCCGCTTCGCGCGCACGCCACCAACCAGTCGTCGTCTCACAATAACAAACACAAACAAAATAAACTAACAACTAGGGCAACACAAAACAAAAACGCCTCGCACGAACCGCCCACAAAAAGGACAAGCACACGCACAGCCTCTGCTGACGACCACGACGCAGCGGCACGCTGCTCCTGTCCCGCGCCCCGCGCCCCACTCGATTCACAACTCACGCGACACCGTCAACGACGGGCTCGCTTCGCGCAACCTACCACCTTTCCGCCAACGACGCACAGCCCCAGCCCCACCCGACGACGCCCGTGGCAACGACTGCACTTTCACCACCGCCTCCCCCTTCCCCCCCCCAAAACACACACACACACACACACACACACACACACACAGAGCCAGCCAAAAACGCACTCGCGACCCACACATGCACGTGCATCGCCACACGCCAACCAGTCAACGTCGACAACCACACGCACGGCTCGAAACGAAACCGGCGTCCTTCCACGTTGCCATCAAGCTACGCGACACAAGACACAAGGAACCAACACAACAGCCGGCCCCACTAATTCCCACTCTCACGCCGCAAAAAGCACACCGAAACCGCCAAACGCACGCACATTCCCCTTCGCACTGACACCGACCGGCTCGCTACCACACACCTCTCGGCAGCCGTTTCACGCCAATTCGCCACACCGGCCACACAGTCGACAAGCGCCCGCCCTGTACGGCACACGCAACGACGCAGCGCAGCAAAGGGCGCCCGCAACACATACCTCTCCTCCTCCCTCTCTCTCTCCGCCGCCCGACGCGCCAACCGCCACACCACACCGCCAGCCACTCGCACATTGTGCACTGCCACCAGCCACACGTCCAACACGCCGCGCCGCCTCCGGCCACCCGCCAGGGGGCGCTCACGTCCGCGACAACAGCGCGGCCCGCCGGGCCGGGCCGGGCCGGGCCGAACCGAACCGAGCCGCCGCTGCTCTGCACTCGGCACGGCCACACCCTGCTGCAGACCGGGCTCGTCTCTCTGTACGCGTCTGCCTGCGCATCAACACAACACGACCTTTTTTTTTTTTTTTTTCCTCTCTACCGCCATCCCTTCTTCTCGCGTTTTACTCGTTGTTGCAGCAGCGGCGCACACCTACACATCCACAGCCCCAGCCCCAGCCCCAGCCGAGCCGGCCTCACCTCAGGGCCCGCCGCCAGCGTCTCCTCCTCGGGCACAGGTGCGGTGCTGTGGCCGCCCATCCAACCGCATTGCTGGCCGTCCAGCCGCCAGGCGTTCCCACTGCCGCGAGCCACGCCGCGCACCGACCCTGCTGCAGAAAACGAAGCATAGCCAGAGACCGACCGATACACAAAGCAAGCCGTCGCCTCGCCTCTTGTCCTTCCTGCCTTCCTTCCGCCCCCGCCCTTCTCACACCACCGCCTCTCCACTTTCGCCCCCCCCCCTCCTTCTTTTTTTTTTTTTGTTGTTTTCTTCTTTCTTTCTTTCTTTCTTTCTTTCTTTCTTTCCTTCTTTCTTTCTTTGGCCCTCTCTCCTTCCCGCCATGGCGGTTACGGCACCGCCTGCAGCGGCAGATTTTTTTTGCGCCCACACGCCTACTCCTACCACCATTAACCTTGCCCTGCCCTGCCCTGCCCATCAACGTCGCAGTCGAACCGACGCTTGCCAACACACTGCCGACGTTCCTTTCTCTTTTCGGCCTACGCCCATTACGCGCCGCCGCCACAGCACCTTCCCTTCCCACAACACACCGACGTCATCACACGCACCCAAAACAGGGGCCACGACCGTGTTCCTCGCCCACTCCCATCCCGCACGGTACGCACATTCCCAACTATTACCGCGCACCCTCCCTTTCCAATCTGTGTGTCTCTGTGTCTGCGTCCTGTCCGCGCGTGACGCCTCTCAACATCCGCCGTCCCCCGTCCCGTTTTCGCCCCCATGCCGTCGTCGCGCCGCCTCCTCCCCGTCCACCGCCGCCCCTGTCCGCCCCGCACCACACCATACACCGCTGCTTGTCCCGGCCGTTGCCACCAAAGGCGCCGACCGCAAACGCGCCACGCCGCAGCCCCCGTGCGTCTCGCGCTCGCTTGCATCTCCGTGCCGACGCTGCCTCTCTTCCCGCTCGCACTCGACCTCGACAACACAGTCTTTGGCTCCGCCACTGCGTGTTCCGGTGGTACGCACGCTGCAACACGTATGTATTCATTACCAGAGCGATGGCGAGGCATGACAGCATCTCTGTCTGACCAGAGAGTTATTTATCGTTGCTAGTCGGCGCTTGGACCGCGCCAGACGACAGTAGTGGCACGCACCGGGTCGCCAGGAACAGTTGTTATATATATTGTAGCGCGAGTCGGGAGAGGTAGTAGTCGGTCGACAGTAGTAGCGGGTGGACGGTTGTACTGAGCGGGCGTCGGCGGCGTGCTCTGCTCGTCTCGCGACTCTGGTCACGGTTCGGGACGATGTGTAGTATATTGTGTTATAATCAAAAGGTAGTGTGAAGCTGCATTTTGCGCAAATCTGATAACGTATGTTCATTGTACTTATTTTGTTCAACAACAAAAGCCCCACTATTACTTTTTTCTAACGTAACTTTTGTCTTTTAACGAAAAACATTCACTTTTTAAAGACTACTTCCTATGGCATTTCCCTCCAAGGAGTGCAATTAATTACCAGCCAGCACTCATTCATTGCACACAGCTGTGTAAGGGGTATCTACAATTGAGGAGCGGATACAAATGCAATTTTTTTTTGTTTTTTTTTTTTTGTTTTTTTTTTGTGTGTTGTAACCTCCCCGCAAAATTTAAAATAATGGACAATGTTATTTACGGATGCTAATGGACATTGCGCTAATTGTAACCTCGCCCACAATGAGAGGTATTGAAAATGGCAACAAACATGTGAATTTCGCAATCTGACTCAAATATAAATTCTTCACAACATTTAAAGTCCGTTCAGTGACAAGAAACTTCAATTAAACCGAACTATCGGTCTTTGGCCCTGTGCAAAACAATCAGAATTAAAAGTCTTACCTCAGAATAAATGGATGTCACAACATTTCTGCTCTTGTTTGTTGCGCAGCGCTTGGAGGAACTGCATTGCAAATAATAATATTCTCTTTTTGTTGTGATTTTAGTGAAATCTTTCTTCAAAGACGTGGAATGAAATGTGAAGTGCAACGAACTCTTTAGTTCAATAAAAAATTAAATGTTTGGAAAATGCTTTTGAAATAAAAATTAGTATTGGGGAACTTGTTGGAGAATAATTACAATAAATAAAATTGTTCATTATCTAATGATTATATTAATTAACAGTATACCTTATTCACCATCTTGACCAGTGTTGCCGACCGCCTACATCACACAACCGCACTCGGCTGCTACTACTGACCGACCGCTCTGCATGACGACTATTAGCGTACTGCACGCGACGACTACTGACAGAGTACAGCCCTCAACTAGACAGACCTACAGACTCGCAACGACTGACTGACTGACTGACTGACTGACTGACTGAGAACCGCTCGCAGCACTCGCGCGGTCCAGCGCAAACTCTCTGGTCACAGATGCTACAATGTCTCGCCATCGCTGCTATGTTACATACGTGTTTCAGTGTCTTTTTCATTGGGGTAACGATCTTTGGCTCTTTTTATTCTGAATACAGGGCCAAAGGTCAACGCTGCTGCCCTTATACAATTTATCAGGTTTCACATTGTGTCTGTTGCAATGTTACATACGGTTCATTCTTTCATTCATATTATCGTTGGGTTTGTTTTGTAGGGACGTTAACATTCTGGCACATTTTTATTATCATCGGACCCTCTGCTACTTGTGCAGGGAGGTTATACCTGGGTCCATTTCCATTTCCATTTACATTCTAATATTGATAGACTTTTTGTTTTCTTTTTTGTTTCTTGTTGTTTTTCCTTCTTTTTTTTTGTTTTGTTTTTCCCGCTCTCACCACCACCGCCGCATCACGCCTTCCGTTTTCTTGGTTTCTTTTCTGTTCTTCAACTGCTTCAACATCACCGCGCCCCATTTCCACACCACAGCCATCAGCCTCCAAGACGGGCAGGCGCAGTGTGCCATTTCCGGCGCACAAGCACACCCGTACGGTACTCTCCTCGCCCCCACGCCACCAACAACACAGCGACCACGCGGCTTTCAGGCACGGCACGGCACGGCACCGGCGAAATGCGCCGCCCCCGCCCCTCCGCGCATCCGTCCGTCTCGCCACGTTCACTGACAGCCGCGTCTGCGGCTACACCACGACAACCACAACACAACACCGCTCCCCTCCCTGCCAACTCATTGTTTTTCTCCTCCTCTTTTGCACAAACCACAACGCCGAGCACAGGCGCAAGCCACCCACACCGCGCCCCTCCCCGTCCCGCCTTTCTTTGGCCGCCGCTCCTCGTTTGCCCCCTCCCATCTCCCGAAATGCCATGCCAGCAGCGTTACGCATGCCCCTCCCCTGTCCACACAACACTACCGCCAAACGAACAGCCTTCCGGGCCACATGCAGGGCACGCCCACCTCCAAACACTGCCAATTCACGGACGCACACACTCACTTTCTCGACACCTTTCTGTACGGAGGGTGCGTCATCTCGACCGTGACAGAGTGACGGCAACTATCGACGATCCATTTCCCCCCACTGGTAAAACATGTCCACTAACACCTACATACATCATTCAAGTACACAGACAATAGCATACACACAATCATGGACGGCACGGCACTGTCATACACTCTTCCTCAGAACCATATCAACAAACGTTACGTACATCCGGGAAAGCGAAAGCGAAAGCAAAGGCAAAGCCCAATGCAGCCGTCAAAGGTAACGTTCACCACGGCAGGGCAGACACTTGCAGCCGCGCCGCCGTTAAACGCATTTCAGTGCGGCTCCAATACGCCTCCGACACGGGAACGTTCCGTTGCTCTACGAATGCGTTTCTCCCCTTTTTCCCTTCCTCTCTCTTTTGCCCCCCCTCCTTGCACTCTTGCCTCATTCCTCACGTTCTGCCCAGACATTCGACCGATCAAAGTCAACCTTTCGTTACCGTTCTCAGCGCGACGGTGTACAACAGTATGACGGGTGTGCCCAAGACTTCGGTTCAGTTGCGTGACGCCGGTCTATCGCGCCGATCGACAGTTACTCAGGGGGCGACGGATCGGACCACGTCACCGACACACAAAACACTTTCAAACAAACAAATACATACCGGATGGACACAGACAAACACGTGTACAGACATTCGCCAAACAAACGACCGCCGCCGCCGCCGCCGCCGCCGCCGCCGCCGCCGTCGTCTAGCGTCGCGCTTACTGTACTGCACTGGACACGCGTGCATCTTGAATGACGACATCGGTGTGCGTGCGTCGTACGCAATCAGTCAGACACGGCTATCAGAAATCAGAGTCGAATGGTACATCATCGTGCGTGTCGCCGTACACGTACAGTACAATACGACAACAATGCGTCTTAATGGCACGTTCATTTCAACGTCACTCACACACCTCCACGCTGCAGTTACGTCGCACCATTGTCAAAAACTCGGCGTACAGCAAAGGGAATAGTGGGCGGCAAAACAAAACCAAACAAAAACCATTTCACATTTCACCCTCGCCATGTATGATGTGCAAAAAAACAAACCCGCAAACGGCCGTCGTTACGGTGACACAAAAGTCGCCGATCGCACTGTCCCCCCCTCGCAGACAGGTAACACACACACACACCCCAACACCAATGGGTCAAAACCACTCCAACGAGGCGTGCCACCATTCCACGCCACGGCGACCAACCTCGTGGCCGTACCCCGCAACACGCTTTGACGCGCCCCCCCCCCACCCACAATCAAAATGCACACATACATCACAGCCGTCCACACAAACAACAACAACAATTCCGCCCTTCCCGCAAAAGGCAAGTTGGTGGCCCTGAAAAGGGCCGTTTTGCCGCTCTCGCAACGGAGGAGCCTTCTCCATCCTTCCTTCCATTCCAGAGCCACCTCCTTACTTGGAGCTCGTGTACTTGGTCACCGCCTTCGTGCCCTCGCTCACGGCGTGCTTGGCCAGCTCGCCAGGCAGCAACAGCCGCACAGCGGTCTGGATCTCGCGGGACGTGATGGTCGAGCGCTTGTTGTAGTGCGCCAGGCGAGAAGCCTCGGCCGCAATGCGCTCGAAAATGTCGTTCACGAAGCTGTTCATGATGCTCATCGCCTTCGACGAGATGCCCGTGTCAGGGTGCACCTGCTTCAGCACCTTGTAGATGTAGATGGCATAGCTCTCCTTCCTCTTGCGCTTCTTCTTCTTGTCGCCCTTCGAAATGTTCTTCTGCGCCTTGCCAGCCTTCTTGGCGGCCTTCCCGCTAGTCTTGGGCGGCATCTCGAACGAACGTACGGCAGCAGCAACACCAGTAGCAAGCGCTCCGCTCTAGTCAGCGTCTCCCCACACAGTGGCACCCGCCGCCGGCTGGGGGTGTCTGATGGGTCAAAGACCCCTAAATATTCCGAGGCCCGGGACAAAGTGTCTCTTCCCTCGTGTCTGATGTTTGGGTTTATGGATGGGGGTTATTTAACTCGTTTGAGGAATTCTGGGTGTTGGTTGATTAGGGAATAGGATGTCTGAACTCGGCATCGTCTTGACTTCCTGTGCCCCAACGCGCCGATGACGTTAAGGCTCGGAGAACGTAAATGACCCTGGCCCCATTAAAAGGTCACGAATTGAGTTCCCGGCGTCTTGCGGTGTATGTCTTGAGGTTGTTGGCTGCTGTGGAGCAGCCTTCGCCTGGACGCTCTTCGTCTGAGGTTCTTCGGAGACCCGAGCTGCCTTTGGCTTGGTGGCTGCCTCGACCTTGCGGGAGGTGGCCAGTTTGAGCAGCTCGTCTAAGTCTTTGGAGATCTGCACCGCCTGTTTCTTCTTGGGCGGCGGCTGAGCGTGATCTGCCTCCGAAACAGTCGTGTCCATTGCTTCTGTGGGCTCCCGCCCCGAGGGGGGGGGAGCAGGTGCGGGGGGCCGCAAGGCTTTCGTGGCAGAAGCCACTTCAGCCCGCAGCCGCTGTATTTCTCGGTGCGCCGCAGCGAGCTCGTCTCGTAGGGCGGTCCTCTCTGCCGCAAATGCAGCTTTGAGGTCCGCCACTGCTTCTTCTGTCGCCGCACGAAGCTTGTTGTGCGGCACTGCGGCGTCGTGGTTTCGTCTTGGGGGGGGCGGAGGGACCCCCTGGTGATGCTGCTGCTCTGTCCCTTCCGCAGGCGCTGACCCACGGCCGGGACGTTTCCTTCGTCGCTTCTTCTTCCTCTTATTGCTCCCGCGTCCCCAGTTAACGATGTAACGGCAGCCACGGAAGCTCGCGACGTGCTTTCCTCCACAGTTAGCGCACTTCGGCGCCACGTCGCGCGGCTTTGTGCAGTCGCGGGTGTCGTGCGCTTCCGCGCACTTCATGCAGACCACTTGGTTGCGCCGGCAGTATTTAGCCACGTGGCCAATCTGCTGGCAGCGAAAGCACTGCACGTCTCGGCGTGGTTTGCCGCCACCGAAACCGAGCGCCTCAGTGACGAGACGCTCCATTAAGGCGGCCACAATGCGGCGGCCCGGCTTCCCATCTCTTCTGGGCGGCATCTGGGCACCGGCGGCGACGGCAGCAACACCAGTAGCAAGCGCTCCGCTCTAGTCAGCGTCTCCCCACGGCAAGGGCACCCGCCGCCAGCCGCCGCCGCACCTTTACCAGCTCGCCCTGTTGCGGCCGCCGACCAATGGGGCGCGCGCGCAACCGGCCGCCGCACCCGAGCCCATAAAGCACCCCCACCCCGGCTGCGCCGGCTCCCAGGGGCATTCCCGCTCACGCCGCGGAGAGTACACGTTAGTTCGTTGTCGCTGTTGCTTATCGTGATGTCGGGACGCGGAAGTGGACGCAAAGCTGCTGCCTTGGCGGAGCTTCTGCTCACGTTAGCAGGACCTGCCGGGAAGAAGAAGAAGAAGTCTACACCGCAGTGCTTTCGCTGCCAAAAGCTTGGCCACGTCGCCAAGCAATGCAGCGGAGCAGTCGCGTGCTTGAAGTGTGCGCAAGCACACGACACACGCGACTGCAAGAAGCCGAAGGACGCCCCCTGCACTTGCGCCAACTGCGGCGGTGCTCACGCGGCAAATGCCCGTTCCTGCGCCTACAGAAGGAACTGGCGGGGACCGGCGAAGAAGACCCAGAAGCAAGTGACCACCACACACGAAGAGGTGGTCGCTTGCACAGAAGCCGACGTGACCAGGCGCCTTAACGGCGCCGTGGAGGAAGCCATGTCCGCCTTCAAATCCGCCATGGCGGAAGAGAGGGCGGCCATGCTGGCGGAACTGGGCGAGGCTCGCCGTCAGATCGCTGAGCTGACGCGGGAGCTTCGCTCAGCCAAAGCAGGTTCCGCCACAGCAGTCGACGCCGCCAGCCAGACGACTCCTCCACGAGAGAAGAAGTTCGCGACGGTGGCCACGCAGACCGACGTGCCTGCCGAAGGGGAGGCAACACTGCCCAAGACGGACGCAGAAGCGGAAGCGCAAGAAGAAGGGTGGGAAGAAGTCCCATTCCTCCCGCTTCCCGACATGTACAGCGCAAGCGCTGTGACGCAGAAGATAGCTGCATCGCTTCGCGATGGTACATATCCCCACCACGACAACCCTTATCCCTTCGTTCCTCCTAACCTTTCTAAACCTTCACCCCCACACCAACCAATCGAATATCCTGAAGGCCTTGTTGGTCTTTCCAAGGAGGATTACGATCTGATCAATTCCTTCCCAATTTTCACAGAGTGGCAAATGCGCTACGTCATCTTCGCTCTCGTCCACGGAGAGTATGAGAAAGCTGGATACACAGTATCCACTATCCCAACCGAGGGAGAGCCCTCAAGTAAGAAGAAGAAGAAGAAAAGTCGTCACATCGACAAAGTCAAGAAATAGGTCATCGGCACTCCTTGCCAGTACAGAAGAACCTACAAGTAAAGAAAGAAGTTTCATCAACATCCCAGGGGAGTAAAGGCCAACAGGCCACAAACTTCCACACGAACCTCCTCACAGTGAGGAAGTCAGAAAAGGAGCAGAGAGGCTGCGCCGGCACGCACTCCGCTGCTCGACTCGCTGCCGCTCGCACCGGTCGTTTTCGTTTCCGTTTCGTGTGCACCGTCGCTAGCCCATCGCCATGTCCGGACGCGGAAAGGGAGGCAAAGTCAAGGGCAAGTCAAAGTCCCGCTCAAGCAGGGCTGGGCTCCAGTTCCCGGTCGGCAGAATCCACCGCCTCCTGCGCAAGGGAAACTACGCAGAGCGCGTCGGCGCCGGGGCGCCCGTCTACCTCGCCGCCGTCATGGAGTACCTCGCGGCTGAGGTGCTCGAGCTGGCCGGAAACGCGGCCCGCGACAACAAGAAGACGCGCATCATCCCGCGCCACCTGCAGCTTGCCATCCGCAACGACGAGGAGCTCAACAAGCTCCTGTCGGGCGTCACCATCGCACAGGGTGGTGTCCTGCCCAACATCCAGGCCGTCCTGCTGCCAAAGAAGACCGAGAAGAAGGCCTAAAGGAGGCCAGGCAATCGCAGCGCCGCGTGCTCCCCTGCACGCAACGCGCTTTGCCGGCTCGGCTCGGCCCACAACAATCGGCCCTTTTCAGGGCCACCACACAAACCTACGTCCAAAGCAAAATTTCAGTCGTCCTCGCCGCACCTTGTTTTGTTTTTTTTTTTTTAACTTTGCACTTTCACAGCACAGCCGCCGCCGGCGCACGTCCGCCATCTTGTCGTCCACACAGCCCGTGTGGCCCAACACACACACACATTTTGCACGGTCGCAGTCGCCTTCCAAACGACAACGGCAGCAATAATGACCATTGTTAAAGGGAGGCGTGTCGACACACCGCCCTCCACTCCCGCGCGCAACGGCCGTCGACACGAACGAAACAAACAGCTGATCCGGCCGCCTATGCCCACACGCCTTGCCTCGGAAACCCCAACGCCGCCGCAAACACACAGAGCCAAACCACGCAAGCAAATAATCACCGCCTCTCGCACAACAACACACAGCCCGCCATCTCCATCGCGATCGATACAAAGACACACAATAACAAACACAAACGAAGCAGCTCCACTCTCACACACACACAGCCAGCCACATGACACGTTTCCTTTCCTTCTCCCCTCCCAGTCACATCACGTCGCTCAAACGGAAAGAAACAAACAAACAACACACGCAGCAACAACACAGACTCTTTCGCACTTTTCAACTTCCGAACAGTGTGGTGGCCCTGAAAAGGGCCGTTTTCTAGTCTCTCCCACCCACAAGCACGGCCGCGGGAAGGCCAGCGCCCGCTGCGACGCAGCCTAACCGCCGAAACCGTACAGGGTGCGCCCCTGCCTCTTCAGGGCGTACACCACGTCCATGGCCGTCACAGTCTTGCGCTTGGCGTGCTCAGTGTACGTCACCGCGTCGCGGATCACGTTCTCCAGGAACACCTTCAGCACCCCGCGGGTCTCCTCGTAGATCAGACCAGAGATGCGCTTCACGCCGCCCCTGCGAGCCAGGCGGCGGATGGCGGGCTTCGTGATGCCCTGGATGTTGTCGCGCAACACCTTGCGGTGCCGCTTGGCGCCGCCCTTGCCGAGCCCCTTTCCTCCCTTGCCGCGGCCTGTCATCCTTCCTTCCTCGGGCAAAGCAAAACGTGCACAAACAGCAGCTGCAGCGTCTCGCGAGTCGGCTACGGTCTGCGCCCAGCGCGCCCGCCGCCCCCCTATATAGACTCTGGCCCGCCCTCCCCCCACCACGCGCAACCGAGGGCATATAAGCGCAGCACGGAGGCGCGCGGGCCCTTTGTCCGTGTCGCAAACTACTCCTGCTACCGGACAGACAGGCCCACCGCCTATGGTGGCACGGCGGTGTACGTGCGTAACTCCCTCCGCCACCACCCTATTCCCCTCCCCCCACTTCACACTGTGGAAGCCACTGGCATTGTCGTCCACACGGTGAGGGGTCCCATTACGTTCGTGGCTCTCTACAGGCCACCACGAGGCCTTCTCGAAACACCGGACTATGAAGCATTGCTGTCGCTCGGCAACGACGTCTTCGTTGGCGGTGACTTCAATGCCAAACATGCTGCCTGGAACAGTAGGTTAACCAACACATCCGGTCGTCGACTCCTCCGGGTCGCAGAGCGGCATCATGCCCGCACCATCGGCCCGCACGACCCCACCATTTACCCTTCTGGTGGACGTGCCCCAGATGTCCTAGACATCGCAGTGGTGAAAGGTCTACCCCACCCCATCACTGCAGCCACCCGCATCGCTCTAGCCTCCGATCACCGACCGGTCATCTGTTCCATCGATCTCGCTGGAACATCGACCGTGCCGAGGGAAGGCCTAGACATCCGCGGTATTGACTGGCAGTCCTACCAGAGACGGGTCGAAGCAGCCCTACCCACACTCCCTGCTGCCGATCACACGGACGCAGATCGTACCCTCATCCACCTCACCACCGTTGTGCTAGATGCTGCCGCAGCAGCGACCCCTCCCCGTCCGCACCGGCCCCCGGATCATCTGCGTCCGCTCCCCCCCCACATCCTTGCTCTCATCACAGAGAAAAACCGGACCACCCGTGAATGGCAGCTCACTCGGAATCCGGCAACCAAGCGCCTCATCAATAGATTACAGCGCCAAATCAAGGCTGCGGTGCAAGACCACCGCAATCAGGCTTGGGAGAACAAAATCTCTGCCATTGACCTGCGTGACCCGTCTGCTTGGCGGCTCACAAAAAGCCTTTTGAGACGAGGGCAACGGATCCCCCCCCTACAGGTCGGCAATGACTTTGTGTCCGAACCAGACGCCAAGGCTAACGCCTTGGCTGATGTCTTCGCGCGCAACTTCACCCCGGTCAATGACCCCATTGACCCCGACCATATTCGCCTGGTCACGGCACGCCTCCCTCAATTTCTTGCCGTCCAGGACCCTGAGGATGAAATCACCCCCATTAACGAAGAGGAGGTTGCACTGCAATTGCGGTACCTCAAATCCAAGAAAGCTGGCGGCCCCGATAAGCTGACGAATGCCCTCCTCAAGCAATTACCCCCAGCTTCTATTCCCATCCTGACGGCCACATTCAACAACATCCTCACAACCAGGCAATATCCCTCTGCCTGGAAACACGCTGAAGTGGTCGCCATACCCAAGGCTGGGAAGGATCTTCGTTCCCCTGCCAGCTACCGCCCCATCAGCCTCTTGCCCGCCATCTCCAAGGTGTTCGAGAGGCTGTACCTTAAACGACTGCTCATCCACATTGCCCGAGAACGAGTCCTCCCTGATGAGCAGTTTGGCTTCAGGCAGGGCCACGCCACCACTCACCAACTCCTGCGCCTAGTAGAAGAGGCACTGGACGCCATTGAACGTAGGGAGTACTTCGGGGCCATACTCCTCGACGTGTCCAGGGCGTTTGACTCGGTCTGGCACGAAGGGCTGCTCTACAAATTATTCTCCCTTGGCTTCCCAGTGTCCCATGTACGGCTAATAGCCACATACCTGGAAGGTCGCACCTTCCATGTTAGGATCCCTGACGGGAAATCCACGCGACGACGCATCAGGGCAGGAGTACCACAGGGCAGCGTACTTGGGCCGCTACTCTACTCCCTCTTCACAGCTGATCTGCCCTCTGCGCCGAGGGTACATTTAGCTCTCTACGCAGATGACACTGCACTCTTCTCTCGTTCTCGGAGTGCGGCAGTTCTTCAACAGCGGCTCCAGGGGGCTACAGATTCCCTAACCGACTGGGCTAGGACCTGGCGTCTGGCATTTAATCCCTCCAAGACCCAAGCCCTTATCATCTGCCGACGCCGTATTCCCGTTCGGCTCCCTCAGGTGGCGGTCCTTGGTACCCCAGTCCCCTGGACTCGTACTGCAAAGTACTTGGGTGTTACCCTGGACCAACGCCTAACCTGGCGCCCCCACATCGACGAGGTGCGTCGTAAGGCAATGGGGCGGCTATGCCTGCTCTACCCTCTCATCAACCCAACCTCTTCCCTCCCCACGCACCTTGCTGTTAGACTGTACACCTCCCTTGTTCGCCCCATCCTTGAATACGCGGTGGTGGTGTGGGGCAATGCTGCCCCCACCCACCTCCGCCGACTCCAAACCGTCCAGAACCGGGCTCTCCGGCGTGCCCTCCGCCTCCCCTTCGACTTCCCAACCCGCGAGCTCCACCTCCTGGCTGAAGTGCCGCTCCTTCGTACCCGCATCCTCTCCGCCGCCCACTCCTTTTACCACAAAACTCGTCACTCTCCTAATCCCTTAATCCTTTCCCTGGGCACCCGTGTTCACCGACTAGCCACCACTCGATGGCCCGACCTTTTATTTCGCCCCCCGTGACCTCGCCTGCACCAGGCCCCTTATCTCATGCCGACTACCTCCCTCACGTCATAGATTATTCCCCCCCACATGCCATGTCATTCGCTCCCCCAACACGCCTCCCCCTTCCCCCCCCCACTACCCCCAATGTTGGCCTAATCATGATAGGCCCTTCTTTTTTCCACTTCTTCAACTGTCACCCTCTGACTTCTTTCTCTTTCCCCCTCCCCCCAATTCGCCATGTCAAGAGTGCCTGCCGCCGCCATCGCGTCGCCGCTACGAAGCAGAAGAGGCCAGGATAATGGCCGTTCGCTTTCACTCACTCTCACTATTCCTCCTTCTGTCCTTTCTTCTGTAACTAATCGTAATTACCGGCCAGTCAATTGGGCCGTTCGTTTTCCTTTTCTCTCACTGTCCCTCTAACTATCCTTTCATCTTTCTTTACAAAAAAAAAAAAAAAAAAAAAATAAAAAAAAAAAAAAAAAAAAAAATAAAAAAAAAAAAAAAAATATCCAGCACAAATGTCAAGTCACAGCCACAACCATCACGTCATCACTCATCCTCACCACACCAAGCAAGAAGGAGAAGCGCAGCACGCGCTAGAACTTCGTCCCCAGCAGAGGGTTCAGCCCTCAGTCATGTGCGTCTGCGTCTGCGTCGCGCGGGCCCGTTGTCAAGGCAGCACCGGACGCCGCGCCGCACCTAACCTCCACGCACGCCGCTCCGCTACCGCTACCGCCATGGCCCGCACAAAGCAAACGGCCCGCAAGTCCACCGGCGGAAAGGCGCCGCGCAAACAGCTCGCCACCAAGGCGGCGAGGAAGAGCGCGCCCGCCACCGGAGGCGTCAAGAAGCCCCACCGCTACAGGCCGGGCACCGTCGCCCTGCGAGAAATCAGGCGCTACCAGAAGAGCACAGAGCTGCTCATCCGCAAGCTGCCATTCCAGCGCCTAGTGCGCGAGATCGCCCAGGACTTCAAGACCGACCTGCGCTTCCAGAGCTCCGCAGTCATGGCCCTGCAGGAGGCCAGCGAGGCCTACCTCGTCGGCCTCTTCGAAGACACCAACCTGTGCGCAAACCACGCCAAGCGCGTCACCATCATGCCCAAGGACATCCAGCTCGCGCGCCGCATCCGCGGCGAGCGCGCCTAAACCGCGCCGCGGCACGGCACCGCACCGCACCGCACAAACAAAAACGGCCCTTTTCAGGGCCACTAACATCTCTCCGTCGCGAGCAAACTTTGTCGGTCGCCTGCCTCTCGCCCCGCAACCCAAAAAACAAAAACCACCACTTCCCGTCCGTCCGCCACACCCGCTCACTCTGCCTGCCTGCTAGCAGCGCGCAACAATCACACATCATCCCTCCCCGGCGCTCAAAGCGCACAATACCCAACGGCCGACGTCACACCGCACGGGTGGCTGGCCGGCCGCCGCTTTCGTTTTTCGAAATCAAAAACAAAAAAGCCCGCACTCCACTCCGACGGCCAACGGCCAGGCAGGCTCGCTCGCTCGCTCTACACGCCACCGAAATCCCCCGCCGACTCCTCCTTCCCACATCTCAACGTGCCCCCCGTTGCAAAACATAACACACACACACAAAGGAACAAAACAAAGACCAGACACGACAGACATCCGAGAAGAACGAACGCAGGCAAGCCAACCAACGTATTCAAACAAAACAACGTGACAGAAAACCAACCGTCGGCCGCCGCCACAAAACAAACACGGCGACAATCAACCACGACATCAACAACAACACCGCTTACCGCTACCGCCGCCCACACCCGCCACCGACCCCCGCAATCCAACCACCACGGCACGCAAACAGCATCCCCACGGGCATACAGAAACGCCAGACAGACAGACACACACCCACACCAAACGCAACACGACAATCAAAACCTTCCCCGACGTGCTTTGATGGCCCTGAGAAGGGCCGTTTTGGGCCGCGCGTCTCTTGCGCGCCACTAGACGACGACGGGGGGTGGGGACGACGGAGTCAAGCGCCAAACCCTTCCTTTCCCATCTCTTTCTCCTCTACTCTACTCTACTTCTTCTTCTTGGGCGAAGCCTTCGCCTTAGACGGCGTCGTCGCCTTCTTCGGGCGCGGCGCCTTCGGCTTCTTCGTCGGAACCTTGGCGGCCTTCTTCGCCTTCGACGGCGACTTGGCCTTGGCCGGCTTGGCCGCAGCCGCCTTCTTCGCACCCGCGGGACCGGCCGACGCCGCAGACGCCTTCTTGGCGGCGCCCGCCTTCCGACCGGTCGCCGCCTTCACGCCACCAGCCTTCTTTGCGCCGGCCGCACGGGCGCCCTTCTTCTCCTTGCTGGCCGGAGCGGCGCGCTTCTTCTTGGCACCGCCAGCACGAGCCTTGCCGCCCTCGGCCGCCCCCCCGCCGCCGGCGCCGGCAAGCTTGAACGAGCCGGACGCGCCCTTCCCCTTCGTCTGCACCAGCTCGCCCGCCACGACGGCCGACTTGAGGTACTTCTTGATAAACGGCGCCAGCTTCTCCGCGTCCAGCTTGTAGTGCGCGGCTATGTACTTCTTGATCGCCTGCAGCGACGACCCGCCGCGCTCCTTCAGACTCTTGATGGCGGCCGTCACCATCTCAGAGGTGCGCGGGTGCGCAGGCTTGGCGCGCGGCTTCTTCGCAGACGACGCAGACTTGGCCTTCTTCGTAGTGCCGGTGGCGGCGGGTGCCGCAGCAGTCTCGTTCGTAGCCGCCTGATCTGCCATTTCGACGACGCGCGTAACACACAGCGAGAGCGAGCGGGACGGCAGGCACGCAAGCACAGCACAGCAGCAGAGCAGAGCAGAGAATCACAAGGCCCAGCCAGTGTCGCGGGCGGGCGCGGACGGCCGAGAGAGCGGCCGCCACTCTGCGCGCCGCCGCGCCGCGCCTCCCGCGCTTGCTACCGCCCAACGTCCGACAGCCTGTGCGGAGCAGCCCCAAACCTGCGCCACAACCGCCCGCGCCTTTCAAACCACCGAGGATGGGGCTACACACAGCCACACCACAGTCGCCAACCAGTCGCCACGGCAGCGCCGCAAACCACGGCCAAACTGCAGCTACCGCGCGCTACAGCCTGGGTCGGCCCGCCGAGAATCGCCGCCCCCGCCCAAATGCCGCCCCCACAGCCCCAGCCGACGACCCGCCACAATGGCCAAACCTTCGGCAAAACTCCCACACCGTCGCCGCGGCAGCCCGGCCAGCGCGGCCGGCGCCACAGCCACACAAGCCGAGGCGTGCGGCGATGACGGCCGTGCAAACGCGCCTCCGCCGCCCCATCGCCTTCCGTCGCCCTCCCGCCGTTTCCCGATCGGCCCGCAGCCGTCGGGCCACATCGCGCGCCGTCCTCCTCCTCTCGCCCGCCAACATTCACAGCCGTTTCTCAACAATTGCCCGCCGCAAACGGACGCCGCCTGCGCAACAGGCGCCGCCGCCCCTCGCCGCTTCCGACCCACAACCCCTCGACCGAGGCAAACCGCAATCCGAATCTACAGACCAACCCAATCTGCCGTCAAGCACACACGACAGCCGACCTTACACGTTACGCGTTACACATTACGTTTACACGTCTACGTTAGGTTAGGTTAGGTGGACGTGGGTTAGGTTAAGGGGACTTGGGTTAGGTTAAGCGTCAAACTTAGGTTAAGCATTCAAACACGTCAGGCGTCAGAGGTTAGGTTAGGTTAGGTTAGGTTAGGTTAGGTTAGGTTACACGTTAGGTTAGGTTAAGGGGTCAGTGCTAGGTTAAGAAGCGTCAAACGTAGGTTAAAAAAGCGTTCAAACGTGAGGCGTGAGCCGGACAGCTTACCTTACGTAGACGTTAGGGGCTCACAGGCTGAGCTCACCTCGCCACACCACAGGTTAGGTTCGGTTCGGTTCGGTTCGCTCGGCTCAGCGTAAAGCGCCGAGGTCAGGGTTACGTTCGTTCACCTTCGGGCGCCACACTTTCGGTTGAAAGGTCGCGACGGGACGACGTCGGAAACCGCCGACAGACGGGGGAGCAGCACGACCACGACCAGACACCGAGCGCGAACGAGACACACGCGAACCACCCCCACCGGCCAAAGGGCACCACACAACAACCCAGAGCACCACGTGTCGACACCAGAGCAACCCGCCGCTCACGCGACATGGCTGGCACCGAAGGGCAACCGCCCGCAACTGCGCTTTCCGCGCCGGCCCGGATGCACGTCGTGCTACAACAACACCACTACCGTACACAGCCGCTGTTCACAACATCACTATCAATGGCGCGCCCGCGGCTCGCCGCCGTCGCAGTCGCAGCCCCAACGCCAGCACTTTTGCACCACCATTCACACGCACCGCAACACAGCTCGCCGACACAGCCGAACAAAACAAACACCACACAACAACAGCAACAACGCCGCCGCCTCTACTTGTGCCGGCGACCCACCCCGCCGATGGCGCACCTTTCGCCAGCCGGCAATCGACACACACGCACCCACCCACCGGGGCCCAGTGCAAAAAAAAACACACAAAAACAAAAAAACAAAACAACACAAACGACACGGGAAGCGCACACCGCCACTTCGCGCGCACGCCACCAACCAGTCGTCGTCTCAAAATAACAAACACAAACAAAATAAACTAACAACTAGGGCAACACAAAACAAAAACGCCTCGCACGAACCGCCCACAAAAAGGACAAGCACACGCACAGCCTCTGCTGACGACCACGACGCAGCGGCACGCTGCTCCTGTCCCGCGCCCCGCGCCCCGCGCCACGCGCCCCGCGCCCCGCGCCCCACTCGATTCACAACTCACGCGACACCGTCAACGACGGGCTCGCTTCCCGCAACCTACCACCTTTCCGCCACGACGCACAGCCCCAGCCCCACCCGACGACTGCACTTTCACCACCGCCTCCCCCTTCCCCCCCAAAACACACACACACACACACACACACACAGCCAGCCAAAAACGCACTCGCGACCCACACATGCACGTGCATCGGCACACGCCAACCAGTCAACGTCGACAACCACACGCAAGGCTCGAAACGAAAACGAAACCGGCGTCCTTCCACGTTGCCATCAAGCTACGCGACACAAGACACAAGGAACCAACACAACAGCCGGCCCCACTAATTCCCACTCTCACGCCGCAAAAAGCACACCGAAACCGCCAAACACGCACGCACATTCCCCTTCGCACTGACACCACCGACCGGCTCGCTACCACACACCTCTCGGCAGCCGTTTCACGCCAATTCGCCACACAGTCGACAAGCGCCCGCCCTGTACGGCACACGCAACGACGCAGCGCAGCAAAGGGCGCCCGCAACACATACCTCTCCGCCGCCCGACGCGCCAACCGCCACACCACACCGCCAGCAACTCGCAAATTGTGCACTGCCACCAGCCACACGTCCAACACGCCGCGCCGCCTCCGGCCACCCGCCAGGGGGCGCTCACGTCCGCGACAACAGCGCGGCCCGCCGGGCCGGGCCGAACCGAACCGAACCGAGCCGCCGCTGCTCTGCACTCGGCACGGCCACACCCTGCTGCAGACCGGGCTCGTCCCTCTGTACGCGTCTGCCTGCGCATCAACACAACACGACCTTTTTTTTTTTTTTCTCTCTACCGCCATCCCTTCTTCTCGCGTTTTACTCGTTGTTGCAGCAGCGGCGCACACCTACACATCCACAGCCCCAGCCGAGCCGGCCTCACCTCAGGGCCCGCCGCCAGCGTCTCCTCCTCGGGCACAGGTGCGGTGCTGTGGCCGCCCATCCAACCGCATTGCTGGCCGTCCAGCCACCAGGCGTTCCCACTGCCGCGAGCCACGCCGCGCACCGACCCTGCTGCAGAAAACGAAGCATAGCCAGAGACCGACCGATACACAAAGCAAGCCGTCGCCTCGCCTCTTGTCCTTCCTGCCTTCCTTCCGCCCCCGCCCTTCTCACACCACCGCCTCTCCACTTTCGCCCCCCCCTCCTTTTTTTTTTTTTTTTGTTTTCTTCTTTCTTTCTTTCTTTCTTTCTTTCTTTCTTTCTTTCTTTGGCCCTCTCTCCTTCCCGCCATGGCGGTTACGGCACCGCCTGCAGCGGCAGATTTTTTGCGCCCACACGCCTACTCCTACCACCATTAATCTTGCCCTGCCCTGCCCTGCCCTGCCCTGCCCATCAACGTCGCAGTCGAACCGACGCTTGCCAACACACTGCCCACGTTCCTTTCTCTTTTCGGCCTACGCCCATTACGCGCCGCCGCCACAGCACCTTCCCTTCCCACAACACACCGACGTCATCACACGCACCCAAAACAGGGGCCACGACCGTGTTCCTCGCCCACTCCCATCCCGCACGGTACGCACATTCCCAACTACTACCGCGCACCCTCCCTTTCCAATCTGTGTGTCTCTGTGTCTGTGTCCTGTCCGCGCGTGACGCCTCTCAACATCCGCCGTCCCCCGTCCCGTTTTCGCCCCCATGCCGTCGTCGCGCCGCCTCCGCCCCTGTCCGCCCCGCACCACACCATACACCGCTGCTTGTCCCGGCCGTTGCCACCAAAGGCGCCGACCGCAAACGCGCCACGCCGCAGCCCCCGTGCGTCTCGCGCTCGCTTGCATCTCCGTGCCGACGCTGCCTCTCTTCCCGCTCGCACTCGACCTCGACAACACAGTCTTTGGCTCCGCCACTGCGTGTTCCGGTGGTACGCACGCTGCAACACGTATGTATTCATTACCAGAGCGATGGCGAGGCATGACAGCATCTCTGTCTGACCAGAGAGTTCTTTATCGCTGCTAGTCGGCGCTTGGACCGCGCCAGACGACAGTAGTGGCACGCACCGGGTCGCCAGGAACAGTTGTTATATATATATTGTAGCGCGAGTCGGGAGAGGTAGTAGTCGGTCGACAGTAGTAGCGGGTGGACGGTTGTACTGAGCGGGCGTCGGCGGCGTGCTCTGCTCGTCTCGCGACTCTGGTCACGGTTCGGGACGATGTATAGTCTATTGTGTTATAATCAAAAGGTGGTGTGACGCTGCATTGCGCAAATCTGATAACGTATGTTCATTGTACTTATTTTGTTCAACAACAAAAGCCCCACTATTACTTTTTTTCTAAAGTAACTTTTGTCTCTTAACGAAAAACATTCACTTTTTAAAGACTACTTCCTATGGCATTTCCCTCCAAGGAGTGCAATTAATTACCAGCCAGCACTCATTCATTGCACACAGCTGTGTAAGGGGTATCTACAATTGAGGAGCAGATATAAATGCAATTTTTTGTTTTTTTTGTTTTTTTTTTTTTGTGTGTGTGTTGTAACCTCCCAGCAAAATTTAAAATAACGGACAATGTTATTTACGGATGCTAATGGACATTGCGCTAATTGTAACCTCGCCCACAATGAGAGGTATTGAAAATGGCAACAAAAATGTGAAATTCGCAATCTGACTCAAATATAAAGTCTTCACACAACATTTAAAAACGTCCGTTCAGTGACAAGAAACTTCAATTAAACCGAAATATCGGTCTTTGGCCCTGTGCAAAACAATCAGAATTAAAGTCTTACCTCCGAATAAATGGATGTCACATTTCTGCTCTGGTTGTTGCGCAGCGCTTGGAGGAACTGCATTGCAAATAATAATATTCTCTTTTTTTGTGATTTTAGTGACATTTTTCTTCAAAGAAGTGGAATGAAATGTGAAGTGCAACGAACTCTTTAGTTCAATAAACAATTAAATGTTTGAAAAATGCTTTTGAAATAAACATTATTATTGGGGAACTTGTTGGAGAATAATTACAATAAATACAATTTTTCATTATCTAATGATTATATTAATTAACAGTATACCTTATTCACCATCTTGACCAGTGTTGCCGACCGCCTACATCACACAACCGCACTCGGCTGCTACTACTGACCGACCGCTCTGCATGACGACTATTAGCGTACTGCACGCGACGACTACTGACAGAGTACAGCCCTCAACTACACAGAGCTACGGACTCGCAACGACTACTGACTGACTGACTGACTGACTGACTGACTGAGAACCGCTCGCAACACTCGCGCAGTCCAGCGCAAACTCTCTGGTCACAGATGCTACAATGTCTCGCCATCGCTACTATGTTACATACGTGTTTCAGTGTCTTTTTCATTGGGGTAACGATCTTTGGCTCTTTTTATTCTGAATACAGGGCCAAAGGTCAACGCTGCTGCCCTTATACAATTTATCAGGTTTCATTATGTCTGTTGCAATGTTACATACGGTTCACTCTTTCATTAATATTATCGTTGGGTTTGTTTTGTAGGGACGTTAACATTCTGGCACATTTTTATTATCATCGGACTCTCTGCTATTTGTGCAGGGAGGTTATACCTGGGTCCATTTCCATTTCCATTTACATTTTAATATTGATAGACGTTTTGTTTTCTTGTTGTTTTTCCTTCTTTTTTTTTTGTTGTTTTTTTTTTGTTTTGTTTTTCCCGCTCTCACCACCACCGCCGCATCACGCCTTCCGTTTTCTTGGTTTCTTTTCTGTTCTTCAACTGCTTCAACATCACCGCGCCCCATTTCCACACCACAGCCATCAGCCTCCAAGACGGGCGGGCGCAGTGTGCCATTTCCGGCGCACAAGCACACCCGTACGGTACTCTCCTCGCCCCCACGCCACCAACAACACAGCGACCACGCGGCTTTCAGGCATGGCACGGCACGGCACGGCACGGCACGGCACCGGCGAAATGCGCCGCCCCCGCCCCTCCGCGCATCCGTCCGTCTCGCCACGTTCACTGACAGCCGCGTCTGCGGCTACACCACGACAACCACAACACAACACCGCTCCCCTCCCTGGCAACTCACATTGTTTTTCTCCTCCTCTTTTGCACAAACCACAACGCCGAGCACAGGCGCAAGCCACCCACACCGCGCCCCTCCCCGTCCCGTCTTTGGCCGCCGCTCCTCGTTTGCCCCCTCCCATCTCCCGAAATGCCATGCCAGCAGCGTTACGCATGCCCCTCCCCTGTCCACACAACACTACCGCCTAACGAACAGCCTTCCGGGCCACATGCAGGGCACGCCCACCTCCAAACACTGCCAATTCACGGACGCACGCACGCACACACACACACACACACACACACACACACACACACACTCACTTTCTCGACACCTTTCTGTACGGAGGGTGCGTCATCTCGACCGTGACAGAGTGACGGCAACTATCGACGATCCATTTCCCCCCACTGGTAAAACATGTCCACTAACACCTACATACATCATTCAAGTACACAGACAATAGCATACACACAATGGGAGGGCACACGAACATGGACGGCACGGCACTGTCATACACTCTTCCTCAGAACCATATCAACAAACGTTACGTACATCCGGGAAAGCGAAAGCGAACGCGAAAGCGAAAGCGAAAGCGAAAGCGAAAGCAAAAGCAAAGGCAAAGCCCAATGCAGCCGTCAAAGGTAACGTTCACCACGGCAGACACTTGCAGCCGCGCCGCCGTTAAACGCATTTCAGTGCGGCTCCAATACGCCTCCGACACGGGAACGTTCCGTTGCTCTACGAATGCGTTTCTCCCCTTTTTCCCTTCCTCTCTCTTTTGCCCCCCCTCCTTGCACTCTTGCCTCATTCCTCACGTTCTGCCCAGACATTCGACCGATCAAAGTCAACCTTTCGTTACCGTTCTCAGCGCGACGGTGTACAACAGTATGACGGGTGTGCCCACGACTTCGGTTCAGTTGCGTGACGCCGGTCTATCGCGCCGATCGACAGTTACTCAGGGGGCGACGGATCGGACCACGTCACCGACACACAAAACACTTTCAAACAAACAAATACATACCGGATGGACACAGACAAACACGTGTACAGACATTCGCCAAACAAACGACCGCCGCCGCCGTCGTCGCGCTTACTGTACTGCACTGGACACGCGTGCATCTTGAATGACGACATCGGTGTGCGTGCGTCGTACGCAATCAGTCAGACACGGCTATCAAACATCAGAGTCGAATGGTACATCATCGTGCGTGTCGCCGTACACGTACAGTACAATACAACAACAATGCGTCTTAATGGCACGTTCATTTCAACGTCACTCACACACCTCCACGCTGCAGTTACGTCGCACCATTGTCAAACTCGGCGTACAGCAAAGGGAATAGTGGGCGGCAAAAAAAAAACAAACCAAACAAAAACATTTCACATTTCACCCTCGCCATGTATGATGTGCAAACAAAACAAACCCGCAAACGGCCGTCGTTACGGTGACACAAAAGTCGCCGATCGCACTGTCCCCCCTCGCAGACGGGTAACACACACACACACACACACACACACCAACAACACCAATGGGTCAAAAACCACGCCAACGAGGCGTGCCACCATTCCACGCCACGGCGACCAACCTCGTGGCCGTACCCCGCGCAACACGCTTTGACGCGCCCCCCCCCACCCACAATCAAAATGCACACATACATCACAGCCGTCCACACAAACAACAACAACAACAATTCCGCCCTTCCCGCAAAAGGCAAGTTGGTGGCCCTGAAAAGGGCCGTTTTGCCGCTCTCGCAACGGAGGAGCCTTCTCCATCCTTCCTTCCATTCCAGAGCCACCTCCTTACTTGGAGCTCGTGTACTTGGTCACCGCCTTCGTGCCCTCGCTCACGGCGTGCTTGGCCAGCTCGCCAGGCAGCAACAGCCGCACAGCGGTCTGGATCTCGCGGGACGTGATGGTCGAGCGCTTGTTGTAGTGCGCCAGGCGAGAAGCCTCGGCCGCAATGCGCTCGAAAATGTCGTTCACGAAGCTGTTCATGATGCTCATCGCCTTCGACGAGATGCCCGTGTCAGGGTGCACCTGCTTCAGCACCTTGTAGATGTAGATGGCATAGCTCTCCTTCCTCTTGCGCTTCTTCTTCTTGTCGCCCTTCGAAATGTTCTTCTGCGCCTTGCCAGCCTTCTTGGCGGCCTTCCCGCTAGTCTTGGGCGGCATCTCGAACCAACGTACGGCAGCAGCAACACCAGTAGCAAGCGCTCCGCTCTAGTCAGCGTCTCCCCACACAGTGGCACCCGCCGCCAGCCGCCGCCGCACCTTTACCAGCTCGCCCTGTTGCGGCCGCCGACCAATGGGGCGCGCGCGCAACCGGCCGCCGCACCCGAGCCCATAAAGCACCCCCACCCCGGCTGCGCCGGCGGCCAACCGACACAGACGAAGACACGGAGGAGAGACGATATAGGATCCCTCCTCTTATTATCCACTACAATAAATCGTACTCGGAGTTGTATAACGACATCAATGAAACTCTCGGCGAAAACAAAATCACGGCCAAAACAACCGGGGAGGACCAACTAAAGATCACACTAAAGACCGTCGACGATTACAAAGCGGTGAAGGCCATGCTAAAAGAAAAGCAAACTCACTTCTATACCTTCCCCATAGCGGCCAAAAAGCCAATAAAAATAGTGTTCAGGGGCATGCCGCACAAGACGGACACAGAGGAAATAAAACATTACTTGGAAAGGGAAGGTTTCGAAGTGAGCTCGGTCGTCAAGACAAACCCTAGACGACCGTGGCCGCTACACACAGTCACCCTACCAGACTCCGCCCAGAATCGAAAGATATGGGAAGTGACAATGATCATGCGAGTAACAGTCACGCCGGAGAAACTGAAGAAAAGATCGGGCCCAGGGCGATGTTTTAATTGCCAAAAAGTGGGGCACATGGCTAGGGACTGCGACATGCCTATGAGGTGTGTCAGGTGCGGTGAAAAGCACAAGTATGAGGAATGCCCGGTACCGCAGGGGGAGGGCAAGGAGAAGTGCTGCAATTGTGCAGGCGCGCATCCTGCCAGCTACCTGGGGTGCCCGGAATTCCGCAAAGCTAGGGACCGCCTAAGGGGAAAGCACCCACAGACAGCAGGGGCAAAGCATCGCACCGCACCTCCACCACCACCACCACCACCAAGCCGAAATCCAAGATCCACAGCGACAAGGGTATTCCAATCCAGGACATACTCGTCAACTGTCAGTGCCCCAACTCGCCATCCACCACACAACCAGGTTCCTGTCAACGGAGAATCGCCTAGGGAAGCCCCCCCCTATCCACTAGAGCCCAGTCTGCGTGACACGACACCGAACGTCTCAGTGGAACAACTAGCAGCAACCATAAAGGCCCTTCAGGCTCAGGTGAATCAACTGGCAAACATCTTGGCCACAATGACTCAACACCCCGCCGAACACTCATCGGCAGCAAAGCAGGCGCCCTCATCGGCGATGACATCAGGAAACCCCACCCCTCGACATGGATAGACGACCTAACATACAAGGTCTAAAAATGTGCGTCTTCAACGCAAACGGTCTATTCCAGCAAGCCCTCGAATTCAGGGAATTCATAAAAGAGGAAGACATTGACATATGCTTAGTGGCCGAAACACACCTGAAGCCAGGTGTAAGAGCATCTGTAGCTAACTACAACTGCTACAGACGCGATCGGCCTACCGCTGGAGGCGGGGTTGCAGTATATGTCAAACGAGGTATTAGACACCATCAAGTGTACCCACCAGCAACTCGCCAAATTGAAACAGTCGCAATAGAAATTGCCACTGTAACAGGGCCTCTCACAGTCGTTGCAGCCTACCGCCCCCCTTCCCAAACGTTAGAAGAAGAGGACATAGCTGCACTAGGGAGAATAAGAGGCAAACTCCTAATAGGAGGAGACCTCAATGCCAAGCACGCAGACTGGCACTCACGAGTAAGCAACAGAGCTGGTCGACAACTGCAACGACTCGCGCGCACCCACCAGTTTCAGGTATGGGGCCCCGAGGAGCCCACCCACTTCCCAAACAACGGAAACAGGGCGGACGTCCTCGACATCGCACTCACGAAACACGTCACGGGTTTCGTGTCTGCCAGTTCGATAAACAGGATGTCGTCGGACCACAATCCAGTTATCCTAGAGGTCGACATGGGAGAATGGCTCTCGCTCCCACAGCGCACCACAAATTACAAACGAACAAACTGGGAACAGTTTAGCAACGAAATAGCTGCTGAACTTGCCCAAGCCCCGCCTCCAACAGCAGAGACTGCTGAACAAGCGCTGGACGACTTCACTAAAGCGATCCTGCAAGCAGCTGAGGAAGCAACGCCTGCGCCAGCGGGAGCCCCCCGCTCCAGGCAGCTCCCACAGCACCTGCTTGCCCAAATAAGACACAAAAATAGGATCGCCAAAGAATGGAAACTTACTAGGAACAAAACCACAAGGAGGCTGCTCAACAGACTACAAAGAGAGTTGAAAGTTACACTCACTGAGTATCGCAACCAGCAATGGTCAGAACGACTATCAACTCTCAAACTAGATGACCACAGCTTGTGGCAAGCCACAAAGCAGTTCACGAGAAGACGCGCAAAAATGCCCCCTCTGCATGGTGAACGTGGACTGCAATTCAGCACTGAAGACAAAGCAAATGCGCTAGCAGACGTGTTCGAAAAACAATTTACGCCAGCAGAGGTACAAGACAGAGAACACGTCGCAATCGTCCGCAGACAACTGGCCACCTTTTTAGAGGCAGACGACGATGAGGAATACACGCCGATCTTCAGTTCCGAAGACGTGGCGAGTGTCATCAAATCGCTGCCAACAAAAAAGGCACCAGGCCACGACCAGCTCACCAACGAACTATTAAAACATATCCCGCCCATGGCAATAACACACTTAACAGATATACTTAACGAAATTACGCGATCGCTAAAATTCCCGACACAGTGGAAACACGCTGAAGTAGTCTCGATCGCAAAACCTGGAAAAGACCCGGTGTTCCCGCAACACTACAGACCAATTAGTCTACTGCCTACCCTCAGTAAACTATATGAGCGCCTCCTCTTAGTACCGATACAGGATCACATCAGTAGAGAGCAAATCCTGCCCAAATTCCAGTTCGGGTTTCGCCCACATCATTCGGCCCCCCAACAAATAATGAGGGTGGTTGAAGCAGCCACAGAAAGCTTCAACCGCAAAGGCTACTGCGGGATAGTCTTACTAGACGTGGCAAAAGCCTTTGATTCTGTTTGGCACACCGGGCTACTCCACAAAATGTACACCCAGGGCTTCCCCGGAAAGATTGTGAAACTTATAAAAAGCTATCTCTCCGGTAGGACATTCTCCGTAAAAGTAGAAACATCACTGTCAAGCAGGAGAAGAATACAAGCAGGGGTACCACAGGGTTCGGTTCTTGGACCAACCCTGTACAGTCTCTACACCGCAGACATACCAACCACACAACACGTACAAACAGCACAGTATGCTGATGACACTGCATTCTTCTCCTGCTCAACAAACAGGAACCTGGTCACGAGACGTCTTCAAACCGCCCTGAACAAGACAGACGAATGGGCCAAACAATGGCGAATCTCACTTAACTCCGAGAAAACACAAGCCATGCTGATGACTAGACGTCTCGGTAAACGCCGCCCCCCCAGAAGACCCTACCAAATGCTGCACCTGCAGGGCCAAAACCTCCCCTGGAGAAACTCTGCGAGGTACCTCGGTGTGACACTAGACAAGCGTCTGACTTGGAAGTGCCACATCGAGGAGGTTCGCAAAAAGGCCCTAGGCAGGATGCAGATCCTTTACCCAATACTCAACAGTACAAGTTCCCTTGACCCGAGCACAGGAGTAGCCGTATATCGAAGTCTAATTAGACCGATACTGGAGTATGCGTGCCCAGTATGGGGTTACGCTGCTAGATCGACGGTAGAACGGCTACAAAAAATTCAAAACAGAGCGCTCAGAGGAGCCCTACACACACCGCCGCGCTTCCCGACGGAAGACCTCCACATAGCGGCCGACATAGTAAAATTAAACACGCGATTCCGTACCCTGGCGGAGCAGTTCTACGCCAACGCGGAAAGGTCGCCAAACGACTTAATAAACTCACTTGGTCGGTACAATAACGTACCAGACCGATACAAAAGACCAAAGGCATTACTCGTAGCTTAAAATAAAAAAAAAAAAAAAAAACATAAATAAATAAATAGAAAACAAAAAAGCCGTCACCACTAGAGTGACAGAAGAGAAACACATAATACTCTAAAGAACAGAATTAACAAAAGATAGGCACATCCAAAAACTAACCAAAAATTGAAGGAAATGTCCGAATAGCACAAAAACCTTCGCAGTAAACAACCTCTCTCTAAAGACAGAGGAAGAAATTAGAGTGTGCTGCTGCTGCGCCGGCACGCACTCCGCTGCTCGACTCGCTGCCGCTCGCACCGGTCGTTTTCGTTTCCGTTTCGTGTGCACCGTCGCTAGCCCATCGCCATGTCCGGACGCGGAAAGGGAGGCAAAGTCAAGGGCAAGTCAAAGTCCCGCTCAAGCAGGGCTGGGCTCCAGTTCCCGGTCGGCAGAATCCACCGCCTCCTGCGCAAGGGAAACTACGCAGAGCGCGTCGGCGCCGGGGCGCCCGTCTACCTCGCCGCCGTCATGGAGTACCTCGCGGCTGAGGTGCTCGAGCTGGCCGGAAACGCGGCCCGCGACAACAAGAAGACGCGCATCATCCCGCGCCACCTGCAGCTTGCCATCCGCAACGACGAGGAGCTCAACAAGCTCCTGTCGGGCGTCACCATCGCACAGGGTGGTGTCCTGCCCAACATCCAGGCCGTCCTGCTGCCAAAGAAGACCGAGAAGAAGGCCTAAAGGAGGCCAGGCAATCGCAGCGCCGCGTGCTCCCCTGCACGCAACGCGCTTTGCCGGCTCGGCCCACAACAATCGGCCCTTTTCAGGGCCACCACACAAACCTACGTCCAAAGCAAAATTTCAGTCGTCCTCGCCGCACCTTGTTTTGTTTTAACTTTGCACTGTCACAGCACAGCCGCCGCCGGCGCACGTCCGCCATCTTGTCGTCCACACAGCCCGTGTGGCCCAACACACACACACACACACACACACATTTTGCACGGTCGCAGTCGCCTTCCAAACCGACAACGGCAGCAATAATGACCATTGTTAAAGGGAGGCGTGTCGACACACCGCCCTCCACTCCCGCGCGCAACGGCCGTCGACACGAACGAAACAGCTGATCCGGCCGCCTATGCCCACACGCCTTGCCTCGGAAACCCCAACGCCGCCGCAAACAAACACACAGAGCCAAACCACGCAAGCAAATAATCACCGCCTCTCGCACAACAACACACAGCCCGCCATCTCCGTCGCGATCGATACAAAGACACACAATAACAAACACACAAACGAAGCAGCTCCACACACAGCCAGCCACATGACACGTTTCCTTTCCTTCTCCCCTCCCAGTCACATCACGTCGCTCAAACGGAAAGAAAGAAAGAAAGAAACAAACAAACAAACAACACAGCGCACACACGCAGCAACAACACAGACTCTTTCGCACTTTTCAACTTCCGAACAGTGTGGTGGCCCTGAAAAGGGCCGTTTTCTAGTCTCTCCCACCCACAAGCACGGCCGCGGGAAGGCCAGCGCCCGCTGCGACGCAGCCTAACCGCCGAAACCGTACAGGGTGCGCCCCTGCCTCTTCAGGGCGTACACCACGTCCATGGCCGTCACAGTCTTGCGCTTGGCGTGCTCAGTGTACGTCACCGCGTCGCGGATCACGTTCTCCAGGAACACCTTCAGCACCCCGCGGGTCTCCTCGTAGATCAGACCAGAGATGCGCTTCACGCCGCCCCTGCGAGCCAGGCGGCGGATGGCGGGCTTCGTGATGCCCTGGATGTTGTCGCGCAACACCTTGCGGTGCCGCTTGGCGCCACCCTTGCCGAGCCCCTTTCCTCCCTTGCCGCGGCCTGTCATCCTTCCTTCCTCGGGCAAAGCAAAACGTGCACAAACAGCAGCTGCAGCGGCTGGCGAGTCGGCTACGGTCTGCGCCCAGCGCGCCCGCCGCCCCCCTATATAGACTCTGGCCCGCCCTCCCCCCACCACGCGCAACCGAGGGCATATAAGCGCAGCACGGAGGCGCGCGGGCCCGTTGTCAAGGCAGCACCGGACGCCGCGCCGCACCTAACCTCCACGCACGCCGCTCCGCTACCGCTACCGCTACCGCCATGGCCCGCACAAAGCAAACGGCCCGCAAGTCCACCGGCGGAAAGGCGCCGCGCAAACAGCTCGCCACCAAGGCGGCGAGGAAGAGCGCGCCCGCCACCGGAGGCGTCAAGAAGCCCCACCGCTACAGGCCGGGCACCGTCGCCCTGCGAGAAATCAGGCGCTACCAGAAGAGCACAGAGCTGCTCATCCGCAAGCTGCCATTCCAGCGCCTAGTGCGCGAGATCGCCCAGGACTTCAAGACCGACCTGCGCTTCCAGAGCTCCGCAGTCATGGCCCTGCAGGAGGCCAGCGAGGCCTACCTCGTCGGCCTCTTCGAAGACACCAACCTGTGCGCAATCCACGCCAAGCGCGTCACCATCATGCCCAAGGACATCCAGCTCGCGCGCCGCATCCGCGGCGAGCGCGCCTAAACCGCGCCGCGGCACCGCACCGCACAAACAAAAACGGCCCTTTTCAGGGCCACTAACATCTCTCCGTCGCGAGCAAACTTTGTCGGTCGCCTGCCTCTCGCCCCGCAACCCAAAAACAAAAACCACCACTTCCCGTCCGTCCGCCACACCCGCTCACTCTGCCTGCCTGCTAGCAGCGCGCAACAATCACACATCATCCCTCCCCGGCGCTCAAAGCGCACAATACCCAACGGCCGACGTCACACCGCACGGGTGGCTGGCTGGCCGGCCGCCCGCCCGCCGCTTTCGTTTCGAAAACAAAAAAACCCGCACTCCACTCCGACGGCCAACGGCCAGGCAGGCGCGCTCGCTCGCTCTACACGCCACCGAAATCCCCGCCGACTCCTTCCACATCTCAACGTGCCCCCCGTTGCAAAACATAACACACACAAAGGAACAAAACAAAGACCAGACACGACTAGACAAGACAGACATCCGAGAAGAACGAACGCAGGCAAGCCAACCAACGTATTCAAACAAAACAACGTGACAGAAAACCAACCGTCGGCCGCCGCCACAAACACGGCGACAATCAACCACGACAACAACAACACCGCTTACCGCTACCGCCGCCCACACCCGCCACCGACCCCCGCAATCCAACCACCACGGCACGCAAACAGCATCCCCACGGGCATACAGACAGACACCCACACCAAACGCAACACGACAATCAAAACCTTCCCCGACGTGCTTTGATGGCCCTGAGAAGGGCCGTTTTGGGCCGCGCGTCTCTTGCGCGCCACTAGACGACGACGGGGGGTGGGGACGACGGAGTCAAGCGCCAAACCCTTCCTTTCCCATCTCTTTCTCCTCTACTCTACTTCTTCTTCTTGGGCGAAGCCTTCGCCTTAGACGGCGTCGTCGCCTTCTTCGGGCGCGGCGCCTTCGGCTTCTTCGTCGGAACCTTGGCGGCCTTCTTCGCCTTCGACGGCGACTTGGCCTTGGCCGGCTTGGCCGCAGCCGCCTTCTTCGCACCCGCGGGAGCGGCCGACGCCGCAGACGCCTTCTTGGCGGCGCCCGCCTTCCGACCGGTCGCCGCCTTCACGCCACCAGCCTTCTTTGCGCCGGCCGCACGGGCGCCCTTCTTCTCCTTGCTGGCCGGAGCGGCGCGCTTCTTCTTGGCACCGCCAGCACGAGCCTTGCCGCCCTCGGCCGCCCCCCCGCCGCCGGCGCCGGCAAGCTTGAACGAGCCGGACGCGCCCTTCCCCTTCGTCTGCACCAGCTCGCCCGCCACGACGGCCGACTTGAGGTACTTCTTGATAAACGGCGCCAGCTTCTCCGCGTCCAGCTTGTAGTGCGCGGCTATGTACTTCTTGATCGCCTGCAGCGACGACCCGCCGCGCTCCTTCAGACTCTTGATGGCGGCCGTCACCATCTCAGAGGTGCGCGGGTGCGCAGGCTTGGCGCGCGGCTTCTTCGCAGACGACGCAGACTTGGCCTTCTTCGTAGTGCCGGTGGCGGCGGGTGCCGCAGCAGTCTCGTTCGTAGCCGCCTGATCTGCCATTTCGACGACGCGCGTAACACACAGCGAGAGCGAGCGGGACGGCAGGCACGCAAGCACAGCACAGCAGCAGAGCAGAGAATCACAAGGCCCAGCCAGTGTCGCGGGCGGGCGCGGACGGCCGAGAGAGCGGCCGCCACTCTGCGCGCCGCCGCGCCGCGCCTCCCGCGCTTGCTACCGCCCAACGTCCGACAGCCTGTGCGGAGCAGCCCCAAACCTGCGCCACAACCGCCCGCGCCTTTCAAACCACCGAGGATGGGGCTACACACAGCCACACCACAGTCGCCAACCAGTCGCCACGGCAGCGCCGCAAACCACGGCCAAACTGCAGCTACCGCGCGCTACAGCCTGGGTCGGCCCGCCGAGAATCGCCGCCCCCGCCCAAATGCCGCCCCCACAGCCCCAGCCGACGACCCGCCACAATGGCCAAACCTTCGGCAAAACTCCCACACCGTCGCCGCGGCAGCCCGGCCAGCGCGGCCGGCGCCACAGCCACACAAGCCGAGGCGTGCGGCGATGACGGCCGTGCAAACGCGCCTCCGCCGCCCCATCGCCTTCCGTCGCCCTCCCGCCGTTTCCCGATCGGCCCGCAGCCGTCGGGCCACATCGCGCGCCGTCCTCCTCCTCTCGCCCGCCAACATTCACAGCCGTTTCTCAACAATTGCCCGCCGCAAACGGACGCCGCCTGCGCAACAGGCGCCGCCGCCCCTCGCCGCTTCCGACCCACAACCCCTCGACCGAGGCAAACCGCAATCCGAATCTACAGACCAACCCAATCTGCCGTCAAGCACACACGACAGCCGACCTTACACGTTACGCGTTACACATTACGTTTACACGTCTACGTTAGGTTAGGTTAGGTGGACGTGGGTTAGGTTAAGGGGACTTGGGTTAGGTTAAGCGTCAAACTTAGGTTAAGCATTCAAACACGTCAGGCGTCAGAGGTTAGGTTAGGTTAGGTTAGGTTAGGTTAGGTTAGGTTACACGTTAGGTTAGGTTAAGGGGTCAGTGCTAGGTTAAGAAGCGTCAAACGTAGGTTAAAAAAGCGTTCAAACGTGAGGCGTGAGCCGGACAGCTTACCTTACGTAGACGTTAGGGGCTCACAGGCTGAGCTCACCTCGCCACACCACAGGTTAGGTTCGGTTCGGTTCGGTTCGCTCGGCTCAGCGTAAAGCGCCGAGGTCAGGGTTACGTTCGTTCACCTTCGGGCGCCACACTTTCGGTTGAAAGGTCGCGACGGGACGACGTCGGAAACCGCCGACAGACGGGGGAGCAGCACGACCACGACCAGACACCGAGCGCGAACGAGACACACGCGAACCACCCCCACCGGCCAAAGGGCACCACACAACAACCCAGAGCACCACGTGTCGACACCAGAGCAACCCGCCGCTCACGCGACATGGCTGGCACCGAAGGGCAACCGCCCGCAACTGCGCTTTCCGCGCCGGCCCGGATGCACGTCGTGCTACAACAACACCACTACCGTACACAGCCGCTGTTCACAACATCACTATCAATGGCGCGCCCGCGGCTCGCCGCCGTCGCAGTCGCAGCCCCAACGCCAGCACTTTTGCACCACCATTCACACGCACCGCAACACAGCTCGCCGACACAGCCGAACAAAACAAACACCACACAACAACAGCAACAACGCCGCCGCCTCTACTTGTGCCGGCGACCCACCCCGCCGATGGCGCACCTTTCGCCAGCCGGCAATCGACACACACGCACCCACCCACCGGGGCCCAGTGCAAAAAAAAACACACAAAAACAAAAAAACAAAACAACACAAACGACACGGGAAGCGCACACCGCCACTTCGCGCGCACGCCACCAACCAGTCGTCGTCTCAAAATAACAAACACAAACAAAATAAACTAACAACTAGGGCAACACAAAACAAAAACGCCTCGCACGAACCGCCCACAAAAAGGACAAGCACACGCACAGCCTCTGCTGACGACCACGACGCAGCGGCACGCTGCTCCTGTCCCGCGCCCCGCGCCCCGCGCCACGCGCCCCGCGCCCCGCGCCCCACTCGATTCACAACTCACGCGACACCGTCAACGACGGGCTCGCTTCCCGCAACCTACCACCTTTCCGCCACGACGCACAGCCCCAGCCCCACCCGACGACTGCACTTTCACCACCGCCTCCCCCTTCCCCCCCAAAACACACACACACACACACACACACACAGCCAGCCAAAAACGCACTCGCGACCCACACATGCACGTGCATCGGCACACGCCAACCAGTCAACGTCGACAACCACACGCAAGGCTCGAAACGAAAACGAAACCGGCGTCCTTCCACGTTGCCATCAAGCTACGCGACACAAGACACAAGGAACCAACACAACAGCCGGCCCCACTAATTCCCACTCTCACGCCGCAAAAAGCACACCGAAACCGCCAAACACGCACGCACATTCCCCTTCGCACTGACACCACCGACCGGCTCGCTACCACACACCTCTCGGCAGCCGTTTCACGCCAATTCGCCACACAGTCGACAAGCGCCCGCCCTGTACGGCACACGCAACGACGCAGCGCAGCAAAGGGCGCCCGCAACACATACCTCTCCGCCGCCCGACGCGCCAACCGCCACACCACACCGCCAGCAACTCGCAAATTGTGCACTGCCACCAGCCACACGTCCAACACGCCGCGCCGCCTCCGGCCACCCGCCAGGGGGCGCTCACGTCCGCGACAACAGCGCGGCCCGCCGGGCCGGGCCGAACCGAACCGAACCGAGCCGCCGCTGCTCTGCACTCGGCACGGCCACACCCTGCTGCAGACCGGGCTCGTCCCTCTGTACGCGTCTGCCTGCGCATCAACACAACACGACCTTTTTTTTTTTTTTCTCTCTACCGCCATCCCTTCTTCTCGCGTTTTACTCGTTGTTGCAGCAGCGGCGCACACCTACACATCCACAGCCCCAGCCGAGCCGGCCTCACCTCAGGGCCCGCCGCCAGCGTCTCCTCCTCGGGCACAGGTGCGGTGCTGTGGCCGCCCATCCAACCGCATTGCTGGCCGTCCAGCCACCAGGCGTTCCCACTGCCGCGAGCCACGCCGCGCACCGACCCTGCTGCAGAAAACGAAGCATAGCCAGAGACCGACCGATACACAAAGCAAGCCGTCGCCTCGCCTCTTGTCCTTCCTGCCTTCCTTCCGCCCCCGCCCTTCTCACACCACCGCCTCTCCACTTTCGCCCCCCCCTCCTTTTTTTTTTTTTTTTTGTTTTCTTCTTTCTTTCTTTCTTTCTTTCTTTCTTTCTTTCTTTCTTTGGCCCTCTCTCCTTCCCGCCATGGCGGTTACGGCACCGCCTGCAGCGGCAGATTTTTTGCGCCCACACGCCTACTCCTACCACCATTAACCTTGCCCTGCCCTGCCCTGCCCTGCCCTGCCCATCAACGTCGCAGTCGAACCGACGCTTGCCAACACACTGCCCACGTTCCTTTCTCTTTTCGGCCTACGCCCATTACGCGCCGCCGCCACAGCACCTTCCCTTCCCACAACACACCGACGTCATCACACGCACCCAAAACAGGGGCCACGACCGTGTTCCTCGCCCACTCCCATCCCGCACGGTACGCACATTCCCAACTACTACCGCGCACCCTCCCTTTCCAATCTGTGTGTCTCTGTGTCTGTGTCCTGTCCGCGCGTGACGCCTCTCAACATCCGCCGTCCCCCGTCCCGTTTTCGCCCCCATGCCGTCGTCGCGCCGCCTCCGCCCCTGTCCGCCCCGCACCACACCATACACCGCTGCTTGTCCCGGCCGTTGCCACCAAAGGCGCCGACCGCAAACGCGCCACGCCGCAGCCCCCGTGCGTCTCGCGCTCGCTTGCATCTCCGTGCCGACGCTGCCTCTCTTCCCGCTCGCACTCGACCTCGACAACACAGTCTTTGGCTCCGCCACTGCGTGTTCCGGTGGTACGCACGCTGCAACACGTATGTATTCATTACCAGAGCGATGGCGAGGCATGACAGCATCTCTGTCTGACCAGAGAGTTCTTTATCGCTGCTAGTCGGCGCTTGGACCGCGCCAGACGACAGTAGTGGCACGCACCGGGTCGCCAGGAACAGTTGTTATATATATATTGTAGCGCGAGTCGGGAGAGGTAGTAGTCGGTCGACAGTAGTAGCGGGTGGACGGTTGTACTGAGCGGGCGTCGGCGGCGTGCTCTGCTCGTCTCGCGACTCTGGTCACGGTTCGGGACGATGTATAGTCTATTGTGTTATAATCAAAAGGTGGTGTGACGCTGCATTGCGCAAATCTGATAACGTATGTTCATTGTACTTATTTTGTTCAACAACAAAAGCCCCACTATTACTTTTTTTCTAAAGTAACTTTTGTCTCTTAACGAAAAACATTCACTTTTTAAAGACTACTTCCTATGGCATTTCCCTCCAAGGAGTGCAATTAATTACCAGCCAGCACTCATTCATTGCACACAGCTGTGTAAGGGGTATCTACAATTGAGGAGCAGATATAAATGCAATTTTTTGTTTTTTTTGTTTTTTTTTTTGTGTGTGTGTTGTAACCTCCCAGCAAAATTTAAAATAACGGACAATGTTATTTACGGATGCTAATGGACATTGCGCTAATTGTAACCTCGCCCACAATGAGAGGTATTGAAAATGGCAACAAAAATGTGAAATTCGCAATCTGACTCAAATATAAAGTCTTCACACAACATTTAAAAACGTCCGTTCAGTGACAAGAAACTTCAATTAAACCGAAATATCGGTCTTTGGCCCTGTGCAAAACAATCAGAATTAAAGTCTTACCTCCGAATAAATGGATGTCACATTTCTGCTCTGGTTGTTGCGCAGCGCTTGGAGGAACTGCATTGCAAATAATAATATTCTCTTTTTTTGTGATTTTAGTGACATTTTTCTTCAAAGAAGTGGAATGAAATGTGAAGTGCAACGAACTCTTTAGTTCAATAAACAATTAAATGTTTGAAAAATGCTTTTGAAATAAACATTATTATTGGGGAACTTGTTGGAGAATAATTACAATAAATACAATTTTTCATTATCTAATGATTATATTAATTAACAGTATACCTTATTCACCATCTTGACCAGTGTTGCCGACCGCCTACATCACACAACCGCACTCGGCTGCTACTACTGACCGACCGCTCTGCATGACGACTATTAGCGTACTGCACGCGACGACTACTGACAGAGTACAGCCCTCAACTACACAGAGCTACGGACTCGCAACGACTACTGACTGACTGACTGACTGACTGACTGACTGACTGACTGAGAACCGCTCGCAACACTCGCGCAGTCCAGCGCAAACTCTCTGGTCACAGATGCTACAATGTCTCGCCATCGCTACTATGTTACATACGTGTTTCAGTGTCTTTTTCATTGGGGTAACGATCTTTGGCTCTTTTTATTCTGAATACAGGGCCAAAGGTCAACGCTGCTGCCCTTATACAATTTATCAGGTTTCATTATGTCTGTTGCAATGTTACATACGGTTCACTCTTTCATTAATATTATCGTTGGGTTTGTTTTGTAGGGACGTTAACATTCTGGCACATTTTTATTATCATCGGACTCTCTGCTATTTGTGCAGGGAGGTTATACCTGGGTCCATTTCCATTTCCATTTACATTTTAATATTGATAGACGTTTTGTTTTCTTGTTGTTTTTCCTTCTTTTTTTTTTTGTTGTTTTTTTTTTGTTTTGTTTTTCCCGCTCTCACCACCACCGCCGCATCACGCCTTCCGTTTTCTTGGTTTCTTTTCTGTTCTTCAACTGCTTCAACATCACCGCGCCCCATTTCCACACCACAGCCATCAGCCTCCAAGACGGGCGGGCGCAGTGTGCCATTTCCGGCGCACAAGCACACCCGTACGGTACTCTCCTCGCCCCCACGCCACCAACAACACAGCGACCACGCGGCTTTCAGGCATGGCACGGCACGGCACGGCACGGCACGGCACCGGCGAAATGCGCCGCCCCCGCCCCTCCGCGCATCCGTCCGTCTCGCCACGTTCACTGACAGCCGCGTCTGCGGCTACACCACGACAACCACAACACAACACCGCTCCCCTCCCTGGCAACTCACATTGTTTTTCTCCTCCTCTTTTGCACAAACCACAACGCCGAGCACAGGCGCAAGCCACCCACACCGCGCCCCTCCCCGTCCCGTCTTTGGCCGCCGCTCCTCGTTTGCCCCCTCCCATCTCCCGAAATGCCATGCCAGCAGCGTTACGCATGCCCCTCCCCTGTCCACACAACACTACCGCCTAACGAACAGCCTTCCGGGCCACATGCAGGGCACGCCCACCTCCAAACACTGCCAATTCACGGACGCACGCACGCACACACACACACACACACACACACACACACACACACACACTCACTTTCTCGACACCTTTCTGTACGGAGGGTGCGTCATCTCGACCGTGACAGAGTGACGGCAACTATCGACGATCCATTTCCCCCCACTGGTAAAACATGTCCACTAACACCTACATACATCATTCAAGTACACAGACAATAGCATACACACAATGGGAGGGCACACGAACATGGACGGCACGGCACTGTCATACACTCTTCCTCAGAACCATATCAACAAACGTTACGTACATCCGGGAAAGCGAAAGCGAACGCGAAAGCGAAAGCGAAAGCGAAAGCGAAAGCGAAAGCAAAAGCAAAGGCAAAGCCCAATGCAGCCGTCAAAGGTAACGTTCACCACGGCAGACACTTGCAGCCGCGCCGCCGTTAAACGCATTTCAGTGCGGCTCCAATACGCCTCCGACACGGGAACGTTCCGTTGCTCTACGAATGCGTTTCTCCCCTTTTTCCCTTCCTCTCTCTTTTGCCCCCCCTCCTTGCACTCTTGCCTCATTCCTCACGTTCTGCCCAGACATTCGACCGATCAAAGTCAACCTTTCGTTACCGTTCTCAGCGCGACGGTGTACAACAGTATGACGGGTGTGCCCACGACTTCGGTTCAGTTGCGTGACGCCGGTCTATCGCGCCGATCGACAGTTACTCAGGGGGCGACGGATCGGACCACGTCACCGACACACAAAACACTTTCAAACAAACAAATACATACCGGATGGACACAGACAAACACGTGTACAGACATTCGCCAAACAAACGACCGCCGCCGCCGTCGTCGCGCTTACTGTACTGCACTGGACACGCGTGCATCTTGAATGACGACATCGGTGTGCGTGCGTCGTACGCAATCAGTCAGACACGGCTATCAAACATCAGAGTCGAATGGTACATCATCGTGCGTGTCGCCGTACACGTACAGTACAATACAACAACAATGCGTCTTAATGGCACGTTCATTTCAACGTCACTCACACACCTCCACGCTGCAGTTACGTCGCACCATTGTCAAACTCGGCGTACAGCAAAGGGAATAGTGGGCGGCAAAAAAAAAACAAACCAAACAAAAACATTTCACATTTCACCCTCGCCATGTATGATGTGCAAACAAAACAAACCCGCAAACGGCCGTCGTTACGGTGACACAAAAGTCGCCGATCGCACTGTCCCCCCTCGCAGACGGGTAACACACACACACACACACACACACACACCAACAACACCAATGGGTCAAAAACCACGCCAACGAGGCGTGCCACCATTCCACGCCACGGCGACCAACCTCGTGGCCGTACCCCGCGCAACACGCTTTGACGCGCCCCCCCCCCACCCACAATCAAAATGCACACATACATCACAGCCGTCCACACAAACAACAACAACAACAATTCCGCCCTTCCCGCAAAAGGCAAGTTGGTGGCCCTGAAAAGGGCCGTTTTGCCGCTCTCGCAACGGAGGAGCCTTCTCCATCCTTCCTTCCATTCCAGAGCCACCTCCTTACTTGGAGCTCGTGTACTTGGTCACCGCCTTCGTGCCCTCGCTCACGGCGTGCTTGGCCAGCTCGCCAGGCAGCAACAGCCGCACAGCGGTCTGGATCTCGCGGGACGTGATGGTCGAGCGCTTGTTGTAGTGCGCCAGGCGAGAAGCCTCGGCCGCAATGCGCTCGAAAATGTCGTTCACGAAGCTGTTCATGATGCTCATCGCCTTCGACGAGATGCCCGTGTCAGGGTGCACCTGCTTCAGCACCTTGTAGATGTAGATGGCATAGCTCTCCTTCCTCTTGCGCTTCTTCTTCTTGTCGCCCTTCGAAATGTTCTTCTGCGCCTTGCCAGCCTTCTTGGCGGCCTTCCCGCTAGTCTTGGGCGGCATCTCGAACCAACGTACGGCAGCAGCAACACCAGTAGCAAGCGCTCCGCTCTAGTCAGCGTCTCCCCACACAGTGGCACCCGCCGACATGAAATGGCTGGGTCTGTACCCATGGTGTACTTGAAGAACCAGCGTCCTTGAAACGCTCTGTCTTACGAGGTGTTCCTTTATGGTGCGGATTCAGGGTTATATATGGTATTGGCTAGGGGTCGGTTTTCCCCTGGATAGATGATGGTTGTGGAGGCGGCAGCGATGGTGATGTAAGTGTATGTTTGCACATGAATTTATATGACTAACGCCTGAATTGGCGATGGATGGTGGCGATTGGTGCTCTCTGGCCAGGGTTTTCATCCCTTCCCAGAGAGTTGATGAGTTGGTGTGGTGATGCATTGGATGATTCGTAGAATTTTAATGATTTTTGTTTTATGAGGTGATAAAATGATGGCTGTCCTAACATTGCTCTGATCTCCTCATTGCTCGAGAACCATGGAGCGTCTGCAACTATACGGAAGGCTTTGTTTTGGATGATTTCCAACTGTTTAAGGTTGGTGTCTGCTGCCATACTCCACGCTTCTGAACCATAGAGCATGGCTGGCAGGATGATCGTTTTCCAAATTTTGAGCTTGGCAGGTACTGTGAGTCCCCTGCCTTTAAGGAGAGGATATAACTGAAAGAGCCGGGCGGAGCCCTTGTTTCTGGCCTCCTTAATGTGATGCACAAATGTCAGATTCTTATCCAGTTTTAGCCCGAGGTAGGTAACTACTTCTCTCCAGGGTAGTACTTGGTTGTTGTGCGTGATGTTCACTATGGGGCGTTTTATTTTGTGGCTGAATAAGATAGTCTGGCATTTGTCTGCGTTTATCTTTATTTTCCACAGATTGCACCACTTTGTCACTTTGTCTAGGTGTCGCTGTAGGCGGTAGGCTAGATAGTTGATGTTTCTGCCACTGTGGTATAATGCAGTGTCATCTGCATATAGGGCAATGTTACCGCCCGGCTCCTTCGGCAGATCGTTGGTGTATAGTAAGTATAGGAGGGGGCCAAGCACAGATCCCTGTGGGACACCTGCTTCTATTTGTTTTAGCTCGCTGTCTGCTCTATCTACTGTAGAGTAAAATGTCCTTCCCACCAGGAACGAGTGGACTATTTTAAGCAGGTGAAGTGGGCAATTCATCTTCGACAGTTTGTATAGCAGACCGCCATGCCAAACCCGGTCGAACGCTTTTTCAATGTCCAGGAAAATGGCAGCTGTGCTATTGCCCTGGCTCTTCTCTGTGCAGATGTGCTCCACCAGACGGATGGCTTGTTGTGTTGTGCTATGCCCAGCACGAAATCCAAATTGCTCGGCGATAAGGATGTTGTTGGCAGATAGGAATTGTAGTAGGGAGTTTTGGATGAGGATTTCAAGTAATTTTGATAGATGGTTGAGCAGGGAGATTGGTCGATAGTTTTGAGGGAATAGGTGATCTTTATTTGGTTTTGGGATTGAAATTACTTTAGCAACCTTCCAGGTTGAAGGGAAATACTGTGTTGTAAGACAATTATTTAGGATGGCAGTGAGATGGGAGATTGCAGGTTGGGGGAGGGCCTTAAGGAAGGGTGGATTGATGTTGTCAGGACCGGGGGCTTTCGCCGCCAGCCGCCGCCGCACCTTTACCAGCTCGCCCTGTTGCGGCCGCCGACCAATGGGGCGCGCGCGCAACCGGCCGCCGCACCCGAGCCCATAAAGCACCCCCACCCCGGCTGCGCCGGCACACTCGCTGAGTAGCTTCTGGAGAGTGCGGACGCGTGTGCAGGGCTGCGCTAGCACTTTCCCTCTTCGTTGCTACTCAGCCATAGGAACCTGCTTGCGGGTTTAGTCGCTGATTGTCCTAGCGCTTTTGCTGGACGGTTCGGCACTAAGGCTTCCGAGCTCCTGATTTTTTCAAATTTGGAGCGGAGTAGCGTGAAGATTACGGCGCGGGCGGCTGATTTGACAGCTGCTTGTGAGCATAATTGTCGTTGCGGGTTGCGGGCTGTGGGTTGGCGCGCGTTGGTGCGCGTCCTCTTGCTGCCGCTGGCCGCTTTTCCGGCTACGTCGAGCACCTCAGTCGTCACAAGAACTCCTGCTGCCGCAGAGGCTAGCTCTGCCCCCCCTAGCTTAGGGAAATCTGCACGCCAGGGCCTGGTCGCTGGCCAGTTACCCGCGCGTGATAGGCCGACTAGGGTCGGACTCGCCTGCTTGAGACCTAACGGTGCCAACCAAGGCAGCGACCGACACTCCCTTGGCAGCCACTCTCACCGTTTCGGACATGGCACTACCACCGGTCTTACTAACAATAACGAGGCAAGAAAATTCCCCTGGCAGTTACGAGGTCCACAGGACTGACCAGACGGACAGCCAAGGTGAAATAAGCCCCAAATCTCGCCTCTTACTAGCGAACGCGATAGTGGGATTAACGGGGAAGGATAGAAAAAAGTACGAGCGACGTCTCGAGAGGGCACTCAAACCACGCCCAGAGAGCGAAACTACACCAACTCGTCCACGCCCACTAAAAGCGAGCCCCAAGTCAAACAAGAAAAAGACCCCCATGAAAAAGCGAAAGTCGCCGCTGAGGAAAACTTCGTCAAAGACGAGGAAAACTCAGCGCGCGGAAAGACCGGCTAGCCCGAACGAGGCACAGCCGACCGAGTCAGCGCAGGACGCGCCCGAGCAGACAAAGGCCACCACGCGCCCAGGTAACGGAGCGGGCGGCCCCGCGCAGGTACAATGCGCCGAGGCGCGAGGCGAGCACAATGGCCCGGCCGCGTCACCCGGCCCGTCGCGGGAACAAAGCCGCGACGCAGGTACCTCGCCAGCACCGGCGGCCGCCGTGCAGCGCGCTGCTGCGGGCACGCCGCGGCATGAGAATGCAACGGCGGGCGGGCAGCAGTGCGCGGACGTGGCTGACGCCGAAGCTACCACACCACACGACGATGACGGTTTCCAGAGGCCCAAAAGAACCGCCGGCCGCTCCCCTGTGCTGCACACAACCTCCCCGGTAGCAACAAGTAACAGGTTCTCCCCCATAGAAGACCCCCCTCACACACAGGACAACACCATCCAGCCAACCGACACAGACGGAGACACGGAGGAGAGACGATATAGGATCCCTCCTCTTATAATCCATTACAATAAATCGTACTCGGAGTTGTATAACGACATCAATGAAACTCTCGGCGAAAACAAATTCACTGCAAAAACAACCGGGGAGGACCAACTCAAGATCACACTAAAGACAGTCGACGATTACAAAGCGGTGAAGGCCATGCTAAAAGAAAAGCAAACTCACTTCTATACCTTCCCCATAGCGGCCAAAAAGCCAATAAAAATAGTGTTCAGGGGCATGCCGCACAAGACGGACACAGAGGAAATAAAACATTACTTGGAAAGGGAAGGTTTCGAAGTGAGCTCGGTCGTCAAGACAAACCCTAGACGACCGTGGCCGCTACACACAGTCACCCTACCAGACTCCGCCCAGAATCGAAAGATATGGGAAGTGACAATGATCATGCGAGTAACAGTCACGCCGGAGAAACTGAAGAAAAGATCGGGCCCAGGGCGATGTTTCAATTGCCAAAAAGTAGGGCACATGGCTAGGGACTGCGACATGCCTATGAGGTGTGTCAGGTGCGGTGAAAAGCACAAGTATGAGGAATACCCGGTACCGCAGGGGGAGGGCAAGGAGAAGTGCTGCAATTGTGCAGGCGCGCATCCTGCCAGCTACCTGGGGTGCCCGGAATTCCGCAAAGCTAGGGACCGCCTAAGGGGAAAGCAACCACAGACAGCAGGGGCAAAGCATCGCACCGCACCTCCACCACCGCCACCAAGCCGATATCCAAGATCCACAGCGACAAGGGTATTTCAATCCAGAACATACTCGTCAGCTGTCAGTGCCCCAACTCGCCCTCCACCACACAACCAGGTTCCTGTCAACGGAGAATCGCCTAGGGAAGCCCCCCCCTACTCACTAGAGCCCAGTCTGCGTGACACGACACAGAACGTCTCGGTAGAACACCTAGCAGCGACCATAAAGGCCCTTCAGGCTCAGGTGAACCAACTGGCAAACATCTTGGCCACCATGACCCAACACCCCGCCGAGCACTTATCGGCAGCAAAGCAGGCGCCGTCATCGGCGATGACTTCAGGAAACCCCACCCCCCGACATGGATAGACGACCTAACATACAAGGTCTAAAAATGTGCGTCTTCAACGCAAACGGTCTATTCCAGCAAGCCCTCGAATTCAGGGAATTCATAAAAGAGGAAGACATTGACATATGCTTAGTGGCCGAAACACACCTGAAGCCAGGTGTAAGAGCATCTGTAGCTAACTACAACTGCTACAGACGCGATCGGCCTACCGCTGGAGGCGGGGTTGCAGTATATGTCAAACGAGGTATTAGACACCATCAAGTGTACCCACCAGCAACTCGCCAAATTGAAACAGTCGCAATAGAAATTGCCACTGTAACAGGGCCCCTCACAGTCGTTGCAGCCTACCGCCCCCCTTCCCAAACGTTAGAAGAAGAGGACATAGCTGCACTAGGGAGAATAAGAGGCAAACTCCTAATAGGAGGAGACCTCAATGCCAAGCACGCAGACTGGCACTCACGAGTAAGCAACAGAGCTGGTCGACAACTGCAACGACTCGCGCGCACCCACCAGTTTCAGGTATGGGGCCCCGAGGAGCCCACCCACTTCCCAAACAACGGAAACAGGGCGGACGTCCTCGACATCGCACTCACGAAACACGTCACGGGTTTCGTGTCTGCCAGTTCGATAAACAGGATGTCGTCGGACCACAATCCAGTTATCCTAGAGGTCGACATGGGAGAATGGCTCTCGCTCCCACAGCGCACCACAAATTACAAACGAACAAACTGGGAACAGTTCAGCAACGGAATAGCTGCTGAACTTGCCCAAGCCCCGCCTCCAACAGCAGAGACTGCTGAACAAGCGCTGGACGACTTCACTAAAGCGATCCTGCAAGCAGCTGAGGAAGCAACGCCTGCGCCAGCGGGAGCCCCCCGCTCCAGGCAGCTCCCACAGCACCTGCTTGCCCAAATAAGACACAAAAATAGGATCGCCAAAGAATGGAAACTTACTAGGAACAAAACCACAAGGAGGCTGCTCAACAGACTACAAAGAGAGTTGAAAGTTACACTCACTGAGTATCGCAACCAGCAATGGTCAGAACGACTATCAACTCTCAAACTAGATGACCACAGCTTGTGGCAAGCCACAAAGCAGTTCACGAGAAGACGCGCAAAAATGCCCCCTCTGCATGGTGAACGTGGACTGCAATTCAGCACTGAAGACAAAGCAAATGCGCTAGCAGACGTGTTCGAAAAACAATTTACGCCAGCAGAGGTACAAGACAGAGAACACGTCGCAATCGTCCGCAGACAACTGGCCACCTTTTTAGAGGCAGACGACGATGAGGAATACACGCCGATCTTCAGTTCCGAAGACGTGGCGAGTGTCATCAAATCGCTGCCAACAAAAAAGGCACCAGGCCACGACCAGCTCACCAACGAACTATTAAAACATATCCCGCCCATGGCAATAACACACTTAACAGATATACTTAACGAAATTACGCGATCGCTAAAATTCCCGACACAGTGGAAACACGCTGAAGTAGTCTCGATCGCAAAACCTGGAAAAGACCCGGTGTTCCCGCAACACTACAGACCAATTAGTCTACTGCCTACCCTCAGTAAACTATATGAGCGCCTCCTCTTAGTACCGATACAGGATCACATCAGTAGAGAGCAAATCCTGCCCAAATTCCAGTTTGGGTTTCGCCCACATCATTCGGCCCCCCAACAAATAATGAGGGTGGTTGAAGCAGCCACAGAAAGCTTCAACCGCAAAGGCTACTGCGGGATAGTCTTACTAGACGTGGCAAAAGCCTTTGATTCTGTTTGGCACACCGGGCTACTCCACAAAATGTACACCCAGGGCTTCCCCGGAAAGATTGTGAAACTTATAAAAAGCTATCTCTCCGGTAGGACATTCTCCGTAAAAGTAGAAACATCACTGTCAAGCAGGAGAAGAATACATGCAGGGGTACCACAGGGTTCGGTTCTTGGACCAACCCTGTACAGTCTCTACACTGCAGACATACCAACCACACTACACGTACAAACAGCACAGTATGCTGATGACACTGCATTCTTCTCCTGCTCAACAAACAGGAACCTGGTCACGAGACGTCTTCAAACCGCCCTGAACAAGACAGACGAATGGGCCAAACAATGGCGAATCTCACTTAACTCCGAGAAAACACAAGCCATGCTGATGACTAGACGTCTCGGTAAACGCCGCCCCCCCAGAAGACCCTACCAAATGCTGCACCTGCAGGGCCAAAACCTCCCCTGGAGAAACTCTGCGAGGTACCTCGGTGTGACACTAGACAAGCGTCTGACTTGGAAGTGCCACATCGAGGAGGTTCGCAAAAAGGCCCTAGGCAGGATGCAGATCCTTTACCCAATACTCAACAGTACAAGTTCCCTTGACCCGAGCACAGGAGTAGCCGTATATCGAAGTCTAATTAGACCGATACTGGAGTATGCGTGCCCAGTATGGGGTTACGCTGCTAGATCGACGGTAGAACGGCTACAAAAAATTCAAAACAGAGCGCTCAGAAGAGCCCTACACACACCGCCGCGCTTCCCGACGGAAGACCTCCACATAGCGGCCGACATTGTAAAATTAAACACGCGATTCCGTACCCTGGCGGAGCAGTTCTACGCCAACGCGGAAAGGTCGCCAAACGATTTAATAAACTCACTTGGTCGGTACAATAACGTACCAGACCGATACAAAAGACCAAAGGCATTACTCGTAGCTTAAAATAAAAAAAAAAAAAAATATATAAATAAATAAATAGAAAACAAAAAAAGCCGTCACCACTAGAGTGACAGAAGAGAAACACATAATACTCTAAAGAACAGAATTAACAAAAGATAGGCACATCCAAAAACTAACCAAAAATTGAAGGAAATGTCCGAATAGGACAAAAACCTTCGCAGTAAACATCCTCTCTCTAAAGACAGAGGAAGAAATTAGAGTGTGCTGCTGCTGCGCCGGCGATTCGCTGAGTAGCTTCTGGAGAGTGCGGACGCGTGTGCGGGGCTGCGCTAGTACTCTCCCTCTTCGTTGCTACTCAGCCATAGGAACCTGCTTGCGGGTTTAGTCGCTGATTGTCCTAGCGCTCTAGCTGGACGGTTCGGCACTAAGGCTTCCGAGCTCCTGATTTTTTAAAATCGGGAGCAGAGTTGCAAGAAGATTGCGGGGCGAGCGGCTGGATTGTCGGCAGCTTGTGAGCAAATTGTCGTTGCGGGTTGCGAGCTGTGGGTTGGCGCGTCTTGGTGCGCGTCTTCTTGCTGCCGCGGTTCGCTTTTTCGGCCGGCTCGAGCACTTCGGCTGCGACAGGTACTCCTGCTGCCGCAGAGACTAGCTCTGCTCCCCCCTAAGAGTAGGGAAATTGCACGCCAGGGCCTGGTCAACGGCCAGATACCCGCGCGTGTCAGAACTGTTAGGGTCGGACCGATCTGCCTGAAACCTAACGGTGCCAACCAAAAGCAGACACCGACACCCCCTGGCAGCCATCCTTCCAAGTCTGGACATGGACACCCCAGTCAAACTGACAGTAACGGAGAAAGAAAACGCCCCTGGCTGTTACGAGGTTAACAGGACGGACCTAACGGGCAGCCAGGGCGGGATGAGCCCGAGCTCGCGGTTGCTGTTGCTGAACGCAATCGCGGGTCTCACTGGTAGGGATAGGCGGAAATACGAGAAGAAGCTCGAAAGAGCTTGGAAACAGCCGCGCATACTCCCCAAGGGTGACAAAACACCACCAAACGCCCGCCTAATTAAGGCGAAGGCAAAGAAGTCACCTAAAAGAAGCAAGAAAGTCACTGGGTCACCGGCAAAGAAACGTAAGACCACCTCGCGCAAACCCGTCGCTGCGCGGCGGCAGGAAGTGGCGGACGCGGCCGGGTCAGCCGCGCCTGACCCGACCGCGCCTGCCAACACAAAGGCCGACCGGGCCACGTGTAGCGGCGGCCAGCAGGGCCAGGTAGCGGCCGAACAAAGCGCCAGCGCTGCGACGGCTAGCGCGCGCCCCGAGGCGCCCGCGCGGCCGCGTGCCGGGGTGAATGCGCAAAAGCACGAAGGCGCGGAGGCGGGCGCGCGCGGGCGGCAGAATGAAACCGATGCCGTCGGCGCGGGCTCGCCGCCGCGACAGAATGCCAGAGCGGAGGAGCCCCGGAGCGTGGACGAAGCGTGCGCTGAGGGGAGCGAGCGATCCGGAAGCAGCGCAGGAACCGCCACGCAGGAAATAGATGAGGAAGGTTTCCAGCTGGCACGAAAAACCGCCAGACAATCCCCCGCCTTAGTCACACCAACCCCAATTCACACCGCCAACAGGTTCGATGTGATGGGAGAACCTGCGGGAGAATCGCAACAGGCGGAGGACTCTGAGGAAATCGAACAACGACAGAGCCTCAGGATCCCACCAATAGTAGTACAGTTTGAGAACTACAAGGCACTGTACGACGTAATATCAAACACGGTAGGGGAAAGTAGGTTCACCGCCAAAATAACCGGCGGTGACAAAGTCAAAATTACGACAAAAAATGTCGACGACTACAAGGCAGTGAGGAAGGTGCTAGAGGAGAGGAAATTTCATTTCTACACCTTCCCACTAGCAGCGAGGAGGCCGATTAGACTGGTGTTTCGCGGTGTACCACACACCACCGACACCGCGGACATAAAAAAGTTCCTGCTGGAGGAAGGGTTTGAGGTCAGCTCAGTGGTGTTGACGCGACCGAACCGACCCTGGCCTCTACATACGGTCACCCTCCCAGACTCTGCCCAAAATCGAAAGATCTGGGAGGTCAAAAGAATACTGGCGCTAACGGTCACGCCCGAGAAGTTAAAAAAGAAATCGGGCCCAGGGCGCTGCTATAACTGCCAGGCCCTAGGGCACATCGCGCGAGACTGCACGATGCCAGTGGTGTGCGTTAGATGCACTGAAGAGCACACCTACGACCAGTGCAAACTACCGAGGGGGGAGGGAAAAGAAAAGTGCGCCAACTGCAAAGGGGCGCACCCGGCCAGCTACTTAGGATGCCCTGAGTACAGAGCTGCAAGAAACAGACAGAGGGGCAAAAACACCAGTACAACCCCGAGTCACAACAAAAGCATTCCAGCACCCAGGCCACCCCCCCCACCCCCCCAGAGAACAGTAAGAACGCAGGTCTTCGCATCTACCACGTATTCCCGTGCACTTGCCGGTGACCCACCTGACCCCCCGAACCATGTACCACCACCACAACACAGCAGTAAACAGGTTTCTCAAGCTGACGAAAGTCCTAGGGAAGTCTGTCCCCCATGCGAACCACAAACCAGTCCGCGAGAAGCAGTCGAGTCTGTTGCAATCCAGCAACTCGCGTCGTCCATCCGACTGCTACAGGCACAAATGACTCAGCTAGTAGGCATTCTGGCTACACTGACGCAGCTCCCCGCCGATCTCAGATCGGCAGCACAGCAGTCGCCTGTAGCAGCGACCACCATGGATAGGAGACCTAATATACAAGGTCTCAAAATATGCGCGTTTAACGCAGACAACCTTACTCGACAACCCATGGAGTTCAGAGAATTCGTACAGGAAGAAAACGTTGACATATGCCTAGTGGGAGAAACATTCCTCAAACCAGGACTAAGAGTTTCTGTACCAAACTACATTTGTTACAGAAACGACCGACCCACTCACGGAGGCGGGGTCGCGGTATATGTCAAAAAAGGAATCAGACACCACCAAATATACCCCCCCAACACAGCCGAAATAGAAACGGCGGCAATCGAAGTGGCCACAGTAACTGGCCCCCTAACAGTCGTTGCAGTGTATCGCCCCCCTTCCCAAAGACTAGAAGAGGACGACATAGCTGCACTAAGCCGTATTAGAGGCAAACTACTAATAGCAGGGGACCTAAATGCCAAACACGCGGACTGGAACTCGAGACACCGAAATCAAGCTGGTCAACAACTGCAACGACTTGCGCGCACACACCAGTTACAAATATGGGGCCCAGAGGAACCGACACACTTCCCAAAGAACGGAGGAAGACCGGACGTCCTCGACATAGCCATCACAAAGAATCTGGTGGGCTTTGTATCCGCGACATCGGTAAACAGAATGTCGTCGGACCACAATCCCGTGATTTTTGAGGTCGATATGGGAGAATGGCTCTCTATCCCACAACTGCATGCGACATACAAGCGCATCAATAAGGAGCAATTCAGCAACGCAGTAGCAGCTGAACTTGCCCAGACCCCGCCTCCAACTGCAGAGACAGCAGAACAGGCACTAGACGACCTCACAAGAGCGATCCTACAAGCTGCTGAGGGAGCCACACCGCCTCCTGCGGGGCCCCCCCGCTTCAGGCAACTCCCCCCGCACTTGCTTGCGCAAATACGGCACAAAAACAGGATCGCCAAAGAGTGGAAGCTCACCAGAAACAAGAATACACGGAGGCTACTCAATAGGCTACAGAGAGAGCTGAAAGCAGATCTCAATGAGTACCGCAACCAACAATGGTCGGCAAGGCTCTCAGCTCTCAAACTAGAAGACAATAGTTTATGGCAAGCCACCAAACAGTACACGAGAAGACGCGCAAAAATGCCACCACTGCATGGCGAACGCGGACTGCAGTTCAGCCCCATCGACAAAGCTAACGCACTAGCCGACGTGTTCGAAAAACAGTTCAGACCAGCAGAAGTACAGGACAGGGAACACGTCGCAACAGTCCGCAGAGAACTGGCCGTGTTCCTGGAAGCAGACGACGAAGATGACTACACGCCACTCTTCAGTACTGAAGATGTGGCGCGCTGCATCAAGTCCCTGCCCACCAGGAAAACCCCGGGTCACGACCAGGTCACAAATGAATTGCTGAAACTCCTCCCGCCTCTGGCAATCACCCACCTGACCGATATAGTTAATGAACTGACGCGATCACAAAAATTCCCGGCGCAGTGGAAGCACGCAGAAGTTATTGCGATCGCGAAACCAGGAAAAGACCCGGTGTTCCCGCAACACTATAGACCAATTAGTCTACTGCCTACCCTCAGTAAACTTTACGAGCGCCTCCTACTAACCCCCATACAGGACTATATCACAAGAGAGCAGATTCTGCCGAAATTCCAATTCGGATTTAGGCAAAGACACTCCGCCCCCCAGCAAATCATGAGGGTGGTTGAAGCAGCCACAGACAGCTTCAACCGAAAGGGCTACTGCGGGCTTGTCTTGTTAGACGTAGCAAAAGCCTTCGACTCAGTCTGGCACACCGGGATATTACACAAGATGTACACCCTAGGCTTCCCCGGAAAGATCGTCAAAATCGTTAAAAACTATCTCTCCGGTAGGACTTTCTCAGTCAAGATCGATGGATCCCTGTCGACCAGGAGAAGAATCAGTGCAGGCGTGCCCCAGGGCTCGGTCCTGGGACCCGTCCTCTACAGTGTCTACACTGCTGACATCCCTACGACTCAGCATGTACACACTGCACAATACGCAGACGACACTGCATTCTTCTCCTGCTCGACAAACAGGAACCTGGTTACTAGGCGTCTGCAAACCGCCCTAAACAGGACGGAAAACTGGGCCAAGCAGTGGCGCATCTCAATAAATTCAGAGAAAACACAAGCCATGCTGCTCACCAGACGTCATGGGAAACGCCGTCCCCCAAGAAGACCATACCAACTGCTGCGATTGCAGGGGCAGAACTTGCCATGGAGAAATTCTGCGAAGTACCTCGGCGTCACACTTGACAGACGCCTGACATGGAAGAGTCACATAGAGGAACTTCGCAGAAAGGCTCACGGCAGGATGCAGATTCTGTACCCTGTCTTGAACAGCACCAGTTCCCTCGACCCCGCAACAGGAGTAGCGATCTATCGAAGTCTAATTCGACCGATACTGGAATATGCGTGCCCTGTATGGGGCTATGCAGCCAGATCGACGATAGATCGCTTGCAGAAGGTCCAAAACAGAGCGCTACGACGGGCCTTACACGTCCCCACGCGCTTCCCCACGGCAGACCTGCATGAAGCCGCAGATATAGAGCCACTCACAACAAGATTCCGTGCCCTGGCAGAAGCGTTCTATGCCAAGGCGCGGAATTCAGAAAACGACTTGATAAACACCCTTGGGCAATACGAAAACCACAGGGGCAGATATGCAAGACCCAAGTCGCTACTCCAGCAGTAACACAACCAGAACACACAACGACTCTCAACAAACAGCAACTCACAACAGCACAGTAACAGAAACAACACACAGAAAAGAGGAGGAAATGTCCAAAGGAGACAAAAACCTCCACCAACTCCCCCCTCTAACGGTAGAGGAATAAAAAGAGAGCAGAGAGCTGCGCCGGCACGCACTCCGCTGCTCGACTCGCTGCCGCTCGCACCGGTCGTTTTCGTTTCCGTTTCGTGTGCACCGTCGCTAGCCCATCGCCATGTCCGGACGCGGAAAGGGAGGCAAAGTCAAGGGCAAGTCAAAGTCCCGCTCAAGCAGGGCTGGGCTCCAGTTCCCGGTCGGCAGAATCCACCGCCTCCTGCGCAAGGGAAACTACGCAGAGCGCGTCGGCGCCGGGGCGCCCGTCTACCTCGCCGCCGTCATGGAGTACCTCGCGGCTGAGGTGCTCGAGCTGGCCGGAAACGCGGCCCGCGACAACAAGAAGACGCGCATCATCCCGCGCCACCTGCAGCTTGCCATCCGCAACGACGAGGAGCTCAACAAGCTCCTGTCGGGCGTCACCATCGCACAGGGTGGTGTCCTGCCCAACATCCAGGCCGTCCTGCTGCCAAAGAAGACCGAGAAGAAGGCCTAAAGGAGGCCAGGCAATCGCAGCGCCGCGTGCTCCCCTGCACGCAACGCGCTTTGCCGGCTCGGCCCACAACAATCGGCCCTTTTCAGGGCCACCACACAAACCTACGTCCAAAGCAAAATTTCAGTCGTCCTCGCCGCACCTTGTTTTGTTTTAACTTTGCACTGTCACAGCACAGCCGCCGCCGGCGCACGTCCGCCATCTTGTCGTCCACACAGCCCGTGTGGCCCAACACACACACACACACACACACACATTTTGCACGGTCGCAGTCGCCTTCCAAACCGACAACGGCAGCAATAATGACCATTGTTAAAGGGAGGCGTGTCGACACACCGCCCTCCACTCCCGCGCGCAACGGCCGTCGACACGAACGAAACAGCTGATCCGGCCGCCTATGCCCACACGCCTTGCCTCGGAAACCCCAACGCCGCCGCAAACAAACACACAGAGCCAAACCACGCAAGCAAATAATCACCGCCTCTCGCACAACAACACACAGCCCGCCATCTCCGTCGCGATCGATACAAAGACACACAATAACAAACACACAAACGAAGCAGCTCCACACACAGCCAGCCACATGACACGTTTCCTTTCCTTCTCCCCTCCCAGTCACATCACGTCGCTCAAACGGAAAGAAAGAAAGAAAGAAACAAACAAACAAACAACACAGCGCACACACGCAGCAACAACACAGACTCTTTCGCACTTTTCAACTTCCGAACAGTGTGGTGGCCCTGAAAAGGGCCGTTTTCTAGTCTCTCCCACCCACAAGCACGGCCGCGGGAAGGCCAGCGCCCGCTGCGACGCAGCCTAACCGCCGAAACCGTACAGGGTGCGCCCCTGCCTCTTCAGGGCGTACACCACGTCCATGGCCGTCACAGTCTTGCGCTTGGCGTGCTCAGTGTACGTCACCGCGTCGCGGATCACGTTCTCCAGGAACACCTTCAGCACCCCGCGGGTCTCCTCGTAGATCAGACCAGAGATGCGCTTCACGCCGCCCCTGCGAGCCAGGCGGCGGATGGCGGGCTTCGTGATGCCCTGGATGTTGTCGCGCAACACCTTGCGGTGCCGCTTGGCGCCACCCTTGCCGAGCCCCTTTCCTCCCTTGCCGCGGCCTGTCATCCTTCCTTCCTCGGGCAAAGCAAAACGTGCACAAACAGCAGCTGCAGCGGCTGGCGAGTCGGCTACGGTCTGCGCCCAGCGCGCCCGCCGCCCCCCTATATAGACTCTGGCCCGCCCTCCCCCCACCACGCGCAACCGAGGGCATATAAGCGCAGCACGGAGGCGCGCGGGCCCGTTGTCAAGGCAGCACCGGACGCCGCGCCGCACCTAACCTCCACGCACGCCGCTCCGCTACCGCTACCGCTACCGCCATGGCCCGCACAAAGCAAACGGCCCGCAAGTCCACCGGCGGAAAGGCGCCGCGCAAACAGCTCGCCACCAAGGCGGCGAGGAAGAGCGCGCCCGCCACCGGAGGCGTCAAGAAGCCCCACCGCTACAGGCCGGGCACCGTCGCCCTGCGAGAAATCAGGCGCTACCAGAAGAGCACAGAGCTGCTCATCCGCAAGCTGCCATTCCAGCGCCTAGTGCGCGAGATCGCCCAGGACTTCAAGACCGACCTGCGCTTCCAGAGCTCCGCAGTCATGGCCCTGCAGGAGGCCAGCGAGGCCTACCTCGTCGGCCTCTTCGAAGACACCAACCTGTGCGCAATCCACGCCAAGCGCGTCACCATCATGCCCAAGGACATCCAGCTCGCGCGCCGCATCCGCGGCGAGCGCGCCTAAACCGCGCCGCGGCACCGCACCGCACAAACAAAAACGGCCCTTTTCAGGGCCACTAACATCTCTCCGTCGCGAGCAAACTTTGTCGGTCGCCTGCCTCTCGCCCCGCAACCCAAAAACAAAAACCACCACTTCCCGTCCGTCCGCCACACCCGCTCACTCTGCCTGCCTGCTAGCAGCGCGCAACAATCACACATCATCCCTCCCCGGCGCTCAAAGCGCACAATACCCAACGGCCGACGTCACACCGCACGGGTGGCTGGCTGGCCGGCCGCCCGCCCGCCGCTTTCGTTTCGAAAACAAAAAAACCCGCACTCCACTCCGACGGCCAACGGCCAGGCAGGCGCGCTCGCTCGCTCTACACGCCACCGAAATCCCCGCCGACTCCTTCCACATCTCAACGTGCCCCCCGTTGCAAAACATAACACACACAAAGGAACAAAACAAAGACCAGACACGACTAGACAAGACAGACATCCGAGAAGAACGAACGCAGGCAAGCCAACCAACGTATTCAAACAAAACAACGTGACAGAAAACCAACCGTCGGCCGCCGCCACAAACACGGCGACAATCAACCACGACAACAACAACACCGCTTACCGCTACCGCCGCCCACACCCGCCACCGACCCCCGCAATCCAACCACCACGGCACGCAAACAGCATCCCCACGGGCATACAGACAGACACCCACACCAAACGCAACACGACAATCAAAACCTTCCCCGACGTGCTTTGATGGCCCTGAGAAGGGCCGTTTTGGGCCGCGCGTCTCTTGCGCGCCACTAGACGACGACGGGGGGTGGGGACGACGGAGTCAAGCGCCAAACCCTTCCTTTCCCATCTCTTTCTCCTCTACTCTACTTCTTCTTCTTGGGCGAAGCCTTCGCCTTAGACGGCGTCGTCGCCTTCTTCGGGCGCGGCGCCTTCGGCTTCTTCGTCGGAACCTTGGCGGCCTTCTTCGCCTTCGACGGCGACTTGGCCTTGGCCGGCTTGGCCGCAGCCGCCTTCTTCGCACCCGCGGGAGCGGCCGACGCCGCAGACGCCTTCTTGGCGGCGCCCGCCTTCCGACCGGTCGCCGCCTTCACGCCACCAGCCTTCTTTGCGCCGGCCGCACGGGCGCCCTTCTTCTCCTTGCTGGCCGGAGCGGCGCGCTTCTTCTTGGCACCGCCAGCACGAGCCTTGCCGCCCTCGGCCGCCCCCCCGCCGCCGGCGCCGGCAAGCTTGAACGAGCCGGACGCGCCCTTCCCCTTCGTCTGCACCAGCTCGCCCGCCACGACGGCCGACTTGAGGTACTTCTTGATAAACGGCGCCAGCTTCTCCGCGTCCAGCTTGTAGTGCGCGGCTATGTACTTCTTGATCGCCTGCAGCGACGACCCGCCGCGCTCCTTCAGACTCTTGATGGCGGCCGTCACCATCTCAGAGGTGCGCGGGTGCGCAGGCTTGGCGCGCGGCTTCTTCGCAGACGACGCAGACTTGGCCTTCTTCGTAGTGCCGGTGGCGGCGGGTGCCGCAGCAGTCTCGTTCGTAGCCGCCTGATCTGCCATTTCGACGACGCGCGTAACACACAGCGAGAGCGAGCGGGACGGCAGGCACGCAAGCACAGCACAGCAGCAGAGCAGAGAATCACTTTTTCTTCTTTCTTTCTTTTTTTTTTTTTTTTTGGGTTGTGCGACGGAGGGTGCTGGCTCGTTTGGAGCCTGGTCCCTCGTGTGTGCGGGGTTGGGTTTTGATTGGGGGCACCATTTATTTTCATAATGGGGTCTCCATCCTTCTCTTTAGAGGTTCCTTAAGCACGTTTTTGGCTCTTTAGGACCTCAGTTATTGGACTTTTTGAGGCTTTTGGGGCTGCCTCGTTGTTTGGTTTAGATTTGTTTTTCCCTGCCTGTAGTTATTTGTTCTTATTTCCCGTGGTTTATAATAGGTGCTTGTTGTTTGATACTATCGTTATGTGTCTCTAATCTGGTTTAAGATCTTAAAAATTAGTCCTGTCTCTGTCGAGGTTTCGAATCGTTGCTCCTATCTCTCTTGATGTTTCCATCCTGGAGTAGACCTGCCGTTTCTTGATGTTTCCATCTACCTGGTTTGTTCTAATCGTTTAGCCTGTCGGTCTTGATGTTTCCATCTATCCTACATGCTACTGTCTGATTATTGCTAGTGGCACTCGAACTTTGTGCCATGGTGCTGGTTCATAGGCTGCGATTTCGTTTAGTTGTTCAAGTCTAGGCCTGAGTAGTGCCACCTTTTCAGCCAGTCTCGTTGCTGCGTCTCTGATTTGTTGCTCAATTCTTGGGATGTCGAGTTCTTCGTGTATGACGTCCGTGCTGGTCCAGGGTGGCACGTTTAGGATGAGTTTTAGGCAGCGGTTTTGAAGGACTTGAAGTATTTGGGCGTTTGTTTTGCTCGTTATGCCCCATGAGGAGCATCCGTAGAGCATTGCTGGTACTATTATTGACTTGTAGATTTGTAGTTTTGTGGCCGGGAGCATTTCCTTGCTTGATAGGAGTGGGTACAATGCGTGTATTGCTCTTATTATTCCTGCTTTCTTGTCCTTTACGTGCTGTTTGAAGAGCATTTTACTGTCTAATTGGACCCCCAGGTATCTCACTGACGTTTTCCACGGAATTTGTTGTCCATTGATTTCTATTCTTTCTTCTAGTATAGGTCTTCTCCTGGTGAAGAGGATGGCTTCGGTTTTTGTTTCATTGATTTTGATGTGGTTAAGCCTTGCCCACTTTTCGGTGTTGTTAACTTGTTCTTGCAGGCGTCTGATGGTTGTGTCTAGCCTTCTGTTGCTGACCAATAATGCTGTGTCATCAGCGAACTGTGCGAGTACTGCGTGTGGTGTTGTGGGCAGATCGTTAACGTAGACCGTGAAGAGCGTTGGCGAAATGACTGAACCTTGGGGGATTCCCTCCTCCAGGGTTTTAGTTTCTGATCTTTGACCGTCAATTGCTACATAGCACTTTCTGTTGGTAAGATAGCTGTCCAGTAGGCGTAGGTAGCATTTGGGTAGGTCTGTGGTTTCGTACAGCTTGACGATTAGGTTGTCCACCCATACTCTGTCGTATGCTTTCTCTATATCCAATAGGACGGCCGCCGTGTAACGAGATAAGTTCATGTTTTTGGTTACATGCTCTGTTATCCGCAGCAGTTGCAGTTCTGCCGATAATGTTGGTTGGTATGCGAATTGTTCACGTCTTATTACGTTGCCGTCTAGCAGTGGCTGGCGTATTCTAGGTATCAGTACCCTCTCCATTACTTTAGACATATTAGGAAGGAGACTGATAGGTCTGTGGTTTTCAGGTTTACTGGTGTCTTTCCCTTTTTTCGGTATTGGTACTACTTTGCTCGTTTTCCATGCTGTGGGGTAGTGGCTCTTGATCATGCAGGCGTTTATGATTCTTGTGAGTAGTACTAATGGTTTTCTTGGTAGGTGCTGCAGCTGTTCGTTGGTTATTTTGTCTGGGCCAGGGGCCTTTCGTGTGTTTAGGTGTTTGATCACGTTTTTAACTTCAGCTGGGGTCGTTAGTTCTGGACGGTCGCCGATGGGTGTGTTCCTTATTTGTTGTACTGTGTGTGTGATGTGGCGGTTGAATTCTTCTTCATCTGCTGGGGGCTGGTTTGGCTGATCTATTCTGTTTTGTTTTTCATACGTGGTCGCGAATAATTCCGCCCGTCTAAGTGCGTCGTAGATCATGTCGTTGCCGTCTTTCAGGGCGTGTTTTGCTTCTCTCGGTTTTCTGAGATTTTTGATGAGTTTCCAGTCGGCTTTTAGATTTTGGCGGAGCGTGAGGGCTGACATTCTGTCCTCCCACATCTCCGCTTTCCATTCTTTGGCTCGTTTCTGTATTTCTCTATTGAGTCTGTTGACTTCTGTCCTTTCTCTGGGGTCTCTTGTTCGGATCCAGCGTCTTCGTGCCTGGTTCTTGAGGAATTTCAGGTCTTGGATGAGTGGCGGCAGTGTGCTGTATTTGTCTTCTTCAAATATGACTGTTGTTGATGCCTGCGTGTGTGCTTTTTGGATCTTGCTGGTGAGGGAACCGATGGCTTCCTCTATCTGCTGTTCGGAGGTTAGTTCGATGGTGGGGTTGGTGTTGTTGTTCAGCCACCTCTCGAACTGGTCCCAATTGACTGTTGTTGTGCGGCGGGGTCGGGGTAATTCCAGGGCGTTGCCGATGTGCCCTGTGACTGGGAGGTGGTCGGATGTTAGTTTGTTATGGACTTGGAGGCTCAGTTCTGGGTCTAAATTTTTGACTATGCAGACATCCAGTACGTCTGGCCGGTTTCGACTGTTGAAGGGTATGTATGTGATGTCTTCCGGTGCGGTGACGACTGCTTGTAAGCGTCCTTCCAGTTGTTGGAGTTGAACTCCTCTGTTGTTGTTTCTTCGTGAATTCCAGGCCTCGTTTTTCGCGTTGAGGTCGCCACACAGGAGAACTCGGTCGTGGGTGTCGAATATTTGCGTTAGGTCCTGTTCATCGTAATTTACACTTGGGCTGAGGTATGCGGCTACAACTGCGATTTTTCCTCTTGTTGTCTCTATTGTGATTATGGTTGCTTCCAGTGACGTCATCCTTGGCGTTGGTTCTGGGTGGTGGGTGATGTCTGCCCTGATGAAGATGGCTGTTCCGCCACCTAATCTGTTGATGCGGTCTGTCCTATGGCAGATCATGTTGCGGAGTTTGTAGCTCTCTTGTTGTTGTAGGTGTGTCTCTGTCACACATAGAATGTCAATTTTGTGTTCTTCTACGAACTCGTTTAATATTTCCTTCTTACGTTTAAGGCCGTTTGCATTAAAGTTGCAGAATCGGAGGTTTTTCTTCTGTTGGCGTCTATATTCCATGGGATGGTGTGAAAAAGGTCATCACTCCTCCGATGATTGCTGTAATTTTCGACATGATGTCGGTTGCGTTGTTGAATTTGACGATTGTTGTCGTTATGGTTTGTATGATATTTGACCACTGGAATCGCTCCCATAGGTCTTTGATTTTATTGATGAAGTCGAGGACGGCTCCTATTCCGCTGTTGGTTTGTGTTGTGGTGTCTGGTTGTGGGATATTTGCCCACTGTCTACGTCCCATCCTGCTTGATTCTGCTGGGGTGGGCATGGCCGTATGTTTGATACGTTGTGTTGCATTTGCAGTGGTGGCCTGTTGTGGCCTTTTCGCGTTGTATGCGTTGATGGCCTTCTGAAATACTTCGCAGCCTCTGAATGACGCTGGGTGTCCGGTTTGGTTGCAATTGGCGCAGTGTGGCGTCGCGTTTTTTGGAAGTGGGCAGTTGAACGCCCTGTGGTCACCGCCGCACCTGACACATCTGGTGGGCATCTCACAGTAGTTGGCTGAGTGGTAGAAGCCTTGGCACCTCTTGCATTGGGGAGGCCCGTCTTTGCTTTTATATGCCTCCACTGTCACCTTGGTGTCAAGGACGTATTTAGTGTTGTAGATGGCTTCGTTTTCTGTTTGTTTTTCCATCGTGACACAATAGATGTCCATTTTGCGTAGTTCTTTTGTTTCTTCGTTTCGTTTTTTGTACTGGTGTACATTTGTGGGTTTGAATCCCAAGTCTGTGAGGTCCTGTTGGATTTCTTGCTCCGTTATCGATTCGGGTAGGCCTTTTAGGACTACTTTTAGTTGTTTGTCTGCTGGGGGCTGGTGTGTGTAGAACGCAATCTTCTCTTGTCTGAAAAAGCTGAGTGCTTCTTTCTAGTCTCTGACTGAGCTGAAGTGGTATTTAATTGACTGTCCTTTGTGGATGGCTCTGATTTGCCCTTCCATCCTTTTCTTCAGCGCCGCATTCAGCGTTAGATAGTGCCCTTGGTACTGCACAGTAATTGGCGGTACGCGCGGTCTTTTTGGGACCGCTCGTGGTGCTGTTTGGGTATTATGTTGCTGTTCCTGTTGTGATGTTGATGGGGTTGGCAGTCCGCTCGTTGTGGCGCCGGGTGGTTCACGGCTGTCGTGGGACGCACCGAGAGGTTCGAATTTGTTTTTTGTTTCTATTGTGAAGGGTTTAATTGAGTTTCCGTTCACGTTCTCGGATTTTTTGCGTTTACGTTTGTTTTTCGTTACGAGTTGGAATATGCCGTTCCCGTCGTCTGCCAGCTCCATTTCTTCATCGCTGGAGAAGGCGGGGGTATGTGTTGTACTTTCGGCATCTGATGACTCAGCGTCGGATGTTCGGTTGTGGTGGTCGCTGATATGGAGGTGTTTCAGGCGTAATCTGTGGTCGGCGGCCATCTTGTCGTCCTTGTCATGGCGCTCCTGTGGCGTGGTTGCCGGCTGGCGATGTTGTGATTCTACGTCACGGTGGCGTCGTTGGTGGCTCGACTCAGACCTAGACCTGTCCACGGAATCTGCCTGTGTCCTAATTTTTGATCTCGATCTAGAGGCACGCGGACGTACCCCGCTCGGGGGGACGGCCACCTTTCGGTCGTCCGCCCGATGAGGAGGCCCTGGTCCCTCGTTATTCCCTGTGCTAGACATTCCCTACAACATCTGGCTAGTCCAGTGTATCTCGCCTAACACTACTTTCGTCCTAGCTTAAACGCTTGGCGACAGTTTGCTTTTTGACGCGCGGCGAAAGGCGCTGCAGCCTGAGAAGGTCACAGCGCTCCCTCCGCACGTCCACACAGCAGCGCTGCTCGGAGACCGATGCAGAGAATCACAAGGCCCAGCCAGTGTCGCGGGCGGGCGCGGACGGCCGAGAGAGCGGCCGCCACTCTGCGCGCCGCCGCGCCGCGCCTCCCGCGCTTGCTACCGCCCAACGTCCGACAGCCTGTGCGGAGCAGCCCCAAACCTGCGCCACAACCGCCCGCGCCTTTCAAACCACCGAGGATGGGGCTACACACAGCCACACCACAGTCGCCAACCAGTCGCCACGGCAGCGCCGCAAACCACGGCCAAACTGCAGCTACCGCGCGCTACAGCCTGGGTCGGCCCGCCGAGAATCGCCGCCCCCGCCCAAATGCCGCCCCCACAGCCCCAGCCGACGACCCGCCACAATGGCCAAACCTTCGGCAAAACTCCCACACCGTCGCCGCGGCAGCCCGGCCAGCGCGGCCGGCGCCACAGCCACACAAGCCGAGGCGTGCGGCGATGACGGCCGTGCAAACGCGCCTCCGCCGCCCCATCGCCTTCCGTCGCCCTCCCGCCGTTTCCCGATCGGCCCGCAGCCGTCGGGCCACATCGCGCGCCGTCCTCCTCCTCTCGCCCGCCAACATTCACAGCCGTTTCTCAACAATTGCCCGCCGCAAACGGACGCCGCCTGCGCAACAGGCGCCGCCGCCCCTCGCCGCTTCCGACCCACAACCCCTCGACCGAGGCAAACCGCAATCCGAATCTACAGACCAACCCAATCTGCCGTCAAGCACACACGACAGCCGACCTTACACGTTACGCGTTACACATTACGTTTACACGTCTACGTTAGGTTAGGTTAGGTGGACGTGGGTTAGGTTAAGGGGACTTGGGTTAGGTTAAGCGTCAAACTTAGGTTAAGCATTCAAACACGTCAGGCGTCAGAGGTTAGGTTAGGTTAGGTTAGGTTAGGTTAGGTTAGGTTACACGTTAGGTTAGGTTAAGGGGTCAGTGCTAGGTTAAGAAGCGTCAAACGTAGGTTAAAAAAGCGTTCAAACGTGAGGCGTGAGCCGGACAGCTTACCTTACGTAGACGTTAGGGGCTCACAGGCTGAGCTCACCTCGCCACACCACAGGTTAGGTTCGGTTCGGTTCGGTTCGCTCGGCTCAGCGTAAAGCGCCGAGGTCAGGGTTACGTTCGTTCACCTTCGGGCGCCACACTTTCGGTTGAAAGGTCGCGACGGGACGACGTCGGAAACCGCCGACAGACGGGGGAGCAGCACGACCACGACCAGACACCGAGCGCGAACGAGACACACGCGAACCACCCCCACCGGCCAAAGGGCACCACACAACAACCCAGAGCACCACGTGTCGACACCAGAGCAACCCGCCGCTCACGCGACATGGCTGGCACCGAAGGGCAACCGCCCGCAACTGCGCTTTCCGCGCCGGCCCGGATGCACGTCGTGCTACAACAACACCACTACCGTACACAGCCGCTGTTCACAACATCACTATCAATGGCGCGCCCGCGGCTCGCCGCCGTCGCAGTCGCAGCCCCAACGCCAGCACTTTTGCACCACCATTCACACGCACCGCAACACAGCTCGCCGACACAGCCGAACAAAACAAACACCACACAACAACAGCAACAACGCCGCCGCCTCTACTTGTGCCGGCGACCCACCCCGCCGATGGCGCACCTTTCGCCAGCCGGCAATCGACACACACGCACCCACCCACCGGGGCCCAGTGCAAAAAAAAACACACAAAAACAAAAAAACAAAACAACACAAACGACACGGGAAGCGCACACCGCCACTTCGCGCGCACGCCACCAACCAGTCGTCGTCTCAAAATAACAAACACAAACAAAATAAACTAACAACTAGGGCAACACAAAACAAAAACGCCTCGCACGAACCGCCCACAAAAAGGACAAGCACACGCACAGCCTCTGCTGACGACCACGACGCAGCGGCACGCTGCTCCTGTCCCGCGCCCCGCGCCCCGCGCCACGCGCCCCGCGCCCCGCGCCCCACTCGATTCACAACTCACGCGACACCGTCAACGACGGGCTCGCTTCCCGCAACCTACCACCTTTCCGCCACGACGCACAGCCCCAGCCCCACCCGACGACTGCACTTTCACCACCGCCTCCCCCTTCCCCCCCAAAACACACACACACACACACACACACACACAGCCAGCCAAAAACGCACTCGCGACCCACACATGCACGTGCATCGGCACACGCCAACCAGTCAACGTCGACAACCACACGCAAGGCTCGAAACGAAAACGAAACCGGCGTCCTTCCACGTTGCCATCAAGCTACGCGACACAAGACACAAGGAACCAACACAACAGCCGGCCCCACTAATTCCCACTCTCACGCCGCAAAAAGCACACCGAAACCGCCAAACACGCACGCACATTCCCCTTCGCACTGACACCACCGACCGGCTCGCTACCACACACCTCTCGGCAGCCGTTTCACGCCAATTCGCCACACAGTCGACAAGCGCCCGCCCTGTACGGCACACGCAACGACGCAGCGCAGCAAAGGGCGCCCGCAACACATACCTCTCCGCCGCCCGACGCGCCAACCGCCACACCACACCGCCAGCAACTCGCAAATTGTGCACTGCCACCAGCCACACGTCCAACACGCCGCGCCGCCTCCGGCCACCCGCCAGGGGGCGCTCACGTCCGCGACAACAGCGCGGCCCGCCGGGCCGGGCCGAACCGAACCGAACCGAGCCGCCGCTGCTCTGCACTCGGCACGGCCACACCCTGCTGCAGACCGGGCTCGTCCCTCTGTACGCGTCTGCCTGCGCATCAACACAACACGACCTTTTTTTTTTTTTTCTCTCTACCGCCATCCCTTCTTCTCGCGTTTTACTCGTTGTTGCAGCAGCGGCGCACACCTACACATCCACAGCCCCAGCCGAGCCGGCCTCACCTCAGGGCCCGCCGCCAGCGTCTCCTCCTCGGGCACAGGTGCGGTGCTGTGGCCGCCCATCCAACCGCATTGCTGGCCGTCCAGCCACCAGGCGTTCCCACTGCCGCGAGCCACGCCGCGCACCGACCCTGCTGCAGAAAACGAAGCATAGCCAGAGACCGACCGATACACAAAGCAAGCCGTCGCCTCGCCTCTTGTCCTTCCTGCCTTCCTTCCGCCCCCGCCCTTCTCACACCACCGCCTCTCCACTTTCGCCCCCCCCTCCTTTTTTTTTTTTTTTTGTTTTCTTCTTTCTTTCTTTCTTTCTTTCTTTCTTTCTTTCTTTCTTTGGCCCTCTCTCCTTCCCGCCATGGCGGTTACGGTACCGCCTGCAGCGGCAGATTTTTTGCGCCCACACGCCTACTCCTACCACCATTAACCTTGCCCTGCCCTGCCCTGCCCTGCCCTGCCCTGCCCTGCCCATCAACGTCGCAGTCGAACCGACGCTTGCCAACACACTGCCCACGTTCCTTTCTCTTTTCGGCCTACGCCCATTACGCGCCGCCGCCACAGCACCTTCCCTTCCCACAACACACCGACGTCATCACACGCACCCAAAACAGGGGCCACGACCGTGTTCCTCGCCCACTCCCATCCCGCACGGTACGCACATTCCCAACTACTACCGCGCACCCTCCCTTTCCAATCTGTGTGTCTCTGTGTCTGTGTCCTGTCCGCGCGTGACGCCTCTCAACATCCGCCGTCCCCCGTCCCGTTTTCGCCCCCATGCCGTCGTCGCGCCGCCTCCGCCCCTGTCCGCCCCGCACCACACCATACACCGCTGCTTGTCCCGGCCGTTGCCACCAAAGGCGCCGACCGCAAACGCGCCACGCCGCAGCCCCCGTGCGTCTCGCGCTCGCTTGCATCTCCGTGCCGACGCTGCCTCTCTTCCCGCTCGCACTCGACCTCGACAACACAGTCTTTGGCTCCGCCACTGCGTGTTCCGGTGGTACGCACGCTGCAACACGTATGTATTCATTACCAGAGCGATGGCGAGGCATGACAGCATCTCTGTCTGACCAGAGAGTTCTTTATCGCTGCTAGTCGGCGCTTGGACCGCGCCAGACGACAGTAGTGGCACGCACCGGGTCGCCAGGAACAGTTGTTATATATATATTGTAGCGCGAGTCGGGAGAGGTAGTAGTCGGTCGACAGTAGTAGCGGGTGGACGGTTGTACTGAGCGGGCGTCGGCGGCGTGCTCTGCTCGTCTCGCGACTCTGGTCACGGTTCGGGACGATGTATAGTCTATTGTGTTATAATCAAAAGGTGGTGTGACGCTGCATTGCGCAAATCTGATAACGTATGTTCATTGTACTTATTTTGTTCAACAACAAAAGCCCCACTATTACTTTTTTTCTAAAGTAACTTTTGTCTCTTAACGAAAAACATTCACTTTTTAAAGACTACTTCCTATGGCATTTCCCTCCAAGGAGTGCAATTAATTACCAGCCAGCACTCATTCATTGCACACAGCTGTGTAAGGGGTATCTACAATTGAGGAGCAGATATAAATGCAATTTTTTGTTTTTTTTGTTTTTTTTTTGTGTGTGTGTTGTAACCTCCCAGCAAAATTTAAAATAACGGACAATGTTATTTACGGATGCTAATGGACATTGCGCTAATTGTAACCTCGCCCACAATGAGAGGTATTGAAAATGGCAACAAAAATGTGAAATTCGCAATCTGACTCAAATATAAAGTCTTCACACAACATTTACAAAAGTCCGTTCAGTGACAAGAAACTTCAATTAAACCGAAATATCGGTCTTTGGCCCTGTGCAAAACAATCAGAATTAAAGTCTTACCTCCGAATAAATGGATGTCACATTTCTGCTCTGGTTGTTGCGCAGCGCTTGGAGGAACTGCATTGCAAATAATAATATTCTCTTTTTTTTGTGATTTTAGTGACATTTTTCTTCAAAGAAGTGGAATGAAATGTGAAGTGCAACGAACTCTTTAGTTCAATAAACAATTAAATGTTTGAAAAATGCTTTTGAAATAAACATTATTATTGGGGAACTTGTTGGAGAATAATTACAATAAATACAATTTTTCATTATCTAATGATTATATTAATTAACAGTATACCTTATTCACCATCTTGACCAGTGTTGCCGACCGCCTACATCACACAACCGCACTCGGCTGCTACTACTGACCGACCGCTCTGCATGACGACTATTAGCGTACTGCACGCGACGACTACTGACAGAGTACAGCCCTCAACTACACAGAGCTACGGACTCGCAACGACTACTGACTGACTGACTGACTGACTGACTGACTGACTGACTGAGAACCGCTCGCAACACTCGCGCAGTCCAGCGCAAACTCTCTGGTCACAGATGCTACAATGTCTCGCCATCGCTACTATGTTACATACGTGTTTCAGTGTCTTTTTCATTGGGGTAACGATCTTTGGCTCTTTTTATTCTGAATACAGGGCCAAAGGTCAACGCTGCTGCCCTTATACAATTTATCAGGTTTCATTATGTCTGTTGCAATGTTACATACGGTTCACTCTTTCATTAATATTATCGTTGGGTTTGTTTTGTAGGGACGTTAACATTCTGGCACATTTTTATTATCATCGGACTCTCTGCTATTTGTGCAGGGAGGTTATACCTGGGTCCATTTCCATTTCCATTTACATTTTAATATTGATAGACGTTTTGTTTTCTTGTTGTTTTTCCTTCTTTTTTTTTTTGTTGTTTTTTTTTGTTTTGTTTTTCCCGCTCTCACCACCACCGCCGCATCACGCCTTCCGTTTTCTTGGTTTCTTTTCTGTTCTTCAACTGCTTCAACATCACCGCGCCCCATTTCCACACCACAGCCATCAGCCTCCAAGACGGGCGGGCGCAGTGTGCCATTTCCGGCGCACAAGCACACCCGTACGGTACTCTCCTCGCCCCCACGCCACCAACAACACAGCGACCACGCGGCTTTCAGGCATGGCACGGCACGGCACGGCACGGCACGGCACCGGCGAAATGCGCCGCCCCCGCCCCTCCGCGCATCCGTCCGTCTCGCCACGTTCACTGACAGCCGCGTCTGCGGCTACACCACGACAACCACAACACAACACCGCTCCCCTCCCTGGCAACTCACATTGTTTTTCTCCTCCTCTTTTGCACAAACCACAACGCCGAGCACAGGCGCAAGCCACCCACACCGCGCCCCTCCCCGTCCCGTCTTTGGCCGCCGCTCCTCGTTTGCCCCCTCCCATCTCCCGAAATGCCATGCCAGCAGCGTTACGCATGCCCCTCCCCTGTCCACACAACACTACCGCCTAACGAACAGCCTTCCGGGCCACATGCAGGGCACGCCCACCTCCAAACACTGCCAATTCACGGACGCACGCACGCACACACACACACACACACACACACACACACACACACACACACTCACTTTCTCGACACCTTTCTGTACGGAGGGTGCGTCATCTCGACCGTGACAGAGTGACGGCAACTATCGACGATCCATTTCCCCCCACTGGTAAAACATGTCCACTAACACCTACATACATCATTCAAGTACACAGACAATAGCATACACACAATGGGAGGGCACACGAACATGGACGGCACGGCACTGTCATACACTCTTCCTCAGAACCATATCAACAAACGTTACGTACATCCGGGAAAGCGAAAGCGAAAGCGAAAGCGAAAGCAAAAGCAAAGGCAAAGCCCAATGCAGCCGTCAAAGGTAACGTTCACCACGGCAGACACTTGCAGCCGCGCCGCCGTTAAACGCATTTCAGTGCGGCTCCAATACGCCTCCGACACGGGAACGTTCCGTTGCTCTACGAATGCGTTTCTCCCCTTTTTCCCTTCCTCTCTCTTTTGCCCCCCCTCCTTGCACTCTTGCCTCATTCCTCACGTTCTGCCCAGACATTCGACCGATCAAAGTCAACCTTTCGTTACCGTTCTCAGCGCGACGGTGTACAACAGTATGACGGGTGTGCCCACGACTTCGGTTCAGTTGCGTGACGCCGGTCTATCGCGCCGATCGACAGTTACTCAGGGGGCGACGGATCGGACCACGTCACCGACACACAAAACACTTTCAAACAAACAAATACATACCGGATGGACACAGACAAACACGTGTACAGACATTCGCCAAACAAACGACCGCCGCCGCCGTCGTCGCGCTTACTGTACTGCACTGGACACGCGTGCATCTTGAATGACGACATCGGTGTGCGTGCGTCGTACGCAATCAGTCAGACACGGCTATCAAACATCAGAGTCGAATGGTACATCATCGTGCGTGTCGCCGTACACGTACAGTACAATACAACAACAATGCGTCTTAATGGCACGTTCATTTCAACGTCACTCACACACCTCCACGCTGCAGTTACGTCGCACCATTGTCAAACTCGGCGTACAGCAAAGGGAATAGTGGGCGGCAAAAAAAAAACAAACCAAACAAAAACATTTCACATTTCACCCTCGCCATGTATGATGTGCAAACAAAACAAACCCGCAAACGGCCGTCGTTACGGTGACACAAAAGTCGCCGATCGCACTGTCCCCCCTCGCAGACGGGTAACACACACACACACACACACACACACCAACAACACCAATGGGTCAAAAACCACGCCAACGAGGCGTGCCACCATTCCACGCCACGGCGACCAACCTCGTGGCCGTACCCCGCGCAACACGCTTTGACGCGCCCCCCCCCCACCCACAATCAAAATGCACACATACATCACAGCCGTCCACACAAACAACAACAACAACAATTCCGCCCTTCCCGCAAAAGGCAAGTTGGTGGCCCTGAAAAGGGCCGTTTTGCCGCTCTCGCAACGGAGGAGCCTTCTCCATCCTTCCTTCCATTCCAGAGCCACCTCCTTACTTGGAGCTCGTGTACTTGGTCACCGCCTTCGTGCCCTCGCTCACGGCGTGCTTGGCCAGCTCGCCAGGCAGCAACAGCCGCACAGCGGTCTGGATCTCGCGGGACGTGATGGTTGTAGTGCGCCAGGCGAGAAGCCTCGGCCGCAATGCGCTCGAAAATGTCGTTCACGAAGCTGTTCATGATGCTCATCGCCTTCGACGAGATGCCCGTGTCAGGGTGCACCTGCTTCAGCACCTTGTAGATGTAGATGGCATAGCTCTCCTTCCTCTTGCGCTTCTTCTTCTTGTCGCCCTTCGAAATGTTCTTCTGCGCCTTGCCAGCCTTCTTGGCGGCCTTCCCGCTAGTCTTGGGCGGCATCTCGAACCAACGTACGGCAGCAGCAACACCAGTAGCAAGCGCTCCGCTCTAGTCAGCGTCTCCCCACACAGTGGCACCCGCCGCCAGCCGCCGCCGCACCTTTACCAGCTCGCCCTGTTGCGGCCGCCGACCAATGGGGCGCGCGCGCAACCGGCCGCCGCACCCGAGCCCATAAAGCACCCCCACCCCGGCTGCGCCGGCACGCACTCCGCTGCTCGACTCGCTGCCGCTCGCACCGGTCGTTTTCGTTTCCGTTTCGTGTGCACCGTCGCTAGCCCATCGCCATGTCCGGACGCGGAAAGGGAGGCAAAGTCAAGGGCAAGTCAAAGTCCCGCTCAAGCAGGGCTGGGCTCCAGTTCCCGGTCGGCAGAATCCACCGCCTCCTGCGCAAGGGAAACTACGCAGAGCGCGTCGGCGCCGGGGCGCCCGTCTACCTCGCCGCCGTCATGGAGTACCTCGCGGCTGAGGTGCTCGAGCTGGCCGGAAACGCGGCCCGCGACAACAAGAAGACGCGCATCATCCCGCGCCACCTGCAGCTTGCCATCCGCAACGACGAGGAGCTCAACAAGCTCCTGTCGGGCGTCACCATCGCACAGGGTGGTGTCCTGCCCAACATCCAGGCCGTCCTGCTGCCAAAGAAGACCGAGAAGAAGGCCTAAAGGAGGCCAGGCAATCGCAGCGCCGCGTGCTCCCCTGCACGCAACGCGCTTTGCCGGCTCGGCCCACAACAATCGGCCCTTTTCAGGGCCACCACACAAACCTACGTCCAAAGCAAAATTTCAGTCGTCCTCGCCGCACCTTGTTTTGTTTTAACTTTGCACTGTCACAGCACAGCCGCCGCCGGCGCACGTCCGCCATCTTGTCGTCCACACAGCCCGTGTGGCCCAACACACACACACACACACACACACATTTTGCACGGTCGCAGTCGCCTTCCAAACCGACAACGGCAGCAATAATGACCATTGTTAAAGGGAGGCGTGTCGACACACCGCCCTCCACTCCCGCGCGCAACGGCCGTCGACACGAACGAAACAGCTGATCCGGCCGCCTATGCCCACACGCCTTGCCTCGGAAACCCCAACGCCGCCGCAAACAAACACACAGAGCCAAACCACGCAAGCAAATAATCACCGCCTCTCGCACAACAACACACAGCCCGCCATCTCCGTCGCGATCGATACAAAGACACACAATAACAAACACACAAACGAAGCAGCTCCACACACAGCCAGCCACATGACACGTTTCCTTTCCTTCTCCCCTCCCAGTCACATCACGTCGCTCAAACGGAAAGAAAGAAAGAAAGAAACAAACAAACAAACAACACAGCGCACACACGCAGCAACAACACAGACTCTTTCGCACTTTTCAACTTCCGAACAGTGTGGTGGCCCTGAAAAGGGCCGTTTTCTAGTCTCTCCCACCCACAAGCACGGCCGCGGGAAGGCCAGCGCCCGCTGCGACGCAGCCTAACCGCCGAAACCGTACAGGGTGCGCCCCTGCCTCTTCAGGGCGTACACCACGTCCATGGCCGTCACAGTCTTGCGCTTGGCGTGCTCAGTGTACGTCACCGCGTCGCGGATCACGTTCTCCAGGAACACCTTCAGCACCCCGCGGGTCTCCTCGTAGATCAGACCAGAGATGCGCTTCACGCCGCCCCTGCGAGCCAGGCGGCGGATGGCGGGCTTCGTGATGCCCTGGATGTTGTCGCGCAACACCTTGCGGTGCCGCTTGGCGCCACCCTTGCCGAGCCCCTTTCCTCCCTTGCCGCGGCCTGTCATCCTTCCTTCCTCGGGCAAAGCAAAACGTGCACAAACAGCAGCTGCAGCGGCTGGCGAGTCGGCTACGGTCTGCGCCCAGCGCGCCCGCCGCCCCCCTATATAGACTCTGGCCCGCCCTCCCCCCACCACGCGCAACCGAGGGCATATAAGCGCAGCACGGAGGCGCGCGGGCCCGTTGTCAAGGCAGCACCGGACGCCGCGCCGCACCTAACCTCCACGCACGCCGCTCCGCTACCGCTACCGCTACCGCCATGGCCCGCACAAAGCAAACGGCCCGCAAGTCCACCGGCGGAAAGGCGCCGCGCAAACAGCTCGCCACCAAGGCGGCGAGGAAGAGCGCGCCCGCCACCGGAGGCGTCAAGAAGCCCCACCGCTACAGGCCGGGCACCGTCGCCCTGCGAGAAATCAGGCGCTACCAGAAGAGCACAGAGCTGCTCATCCGCAAGCTGCCATTCCAGCGCCTAGTGCGCGAGATCGCCCAGGACTTCAAGACCGACCTGCGCTTCCAGAGCTCCGCAGTCATGGCCCTGCAGGAGGCCAGCGAGGCCTACCTCGTCGGCCTCTTCGAAGACACCAACCTGTGCGCAATCCACGCCAAGCGCGTCACCATCATGCCCAAGGACATCCAGCTCGCGCGCCGCATCCGCGGCGAGCGCGCCTAAACCGCGCCGCGGCACCGCACCGCACAAACAAAAACGGCCCTTTTCAGGGCCACTAACATCTCTCCGTCGCGAGCAAACTTTGTCGGTCGCCTGCCTCTCGCCCCGCAACCCAAAAACAAAAACCACCACTTCCCGTCCGTCCGCCACACCCGCTCACTCTGCCTGCCTGCTAGCAGCGCGCAACAATCACACATCATCCCTCCCCGGCGCTCAAAGCGCACAATACCCAACGGCCGACGTCACACCGCACGGGTGGCTGGCTGGCCGGCCGCCCGCCCGCCGCTTTCGTTTCGAAAACAAAAAAACCCGCACTCCACTCCGACGGCCAACGGCCAGGCAGGCGCGCTCGCTCGCTCTACACGCCACCGAAATCCCCGCCGACTCCTTCCACATCTCAACGTGCCCCCCGTTGCAAAACATAACACACACAAAGGAACAAAACAAAGACCAGACACGACTAGACAAGACAGACATCCGAGAAGAACGAACGCAGGCAAGCCAACCAACGTATTCAAACAAAACAACGTGACAGAAAACCAACCGTCGGCCGCCGCCACAAACACGGCGACAATCAACCACGACAACAACAACACCGCTTACCGCTACCGCCGCCCACACCCGCCACCGACCCCCGCAATCCAACCACCACGGCACGCAAACAGCATCCCCACAGGCATACAGACAGACACCCACACCAAACGCAACACGACAATCAAAACCTTCCCCGACGTGCTTTGATGGCCCTGAGAAGGGCCGTTTTGGGCCGCGCGTCTCTTGCGCGCCACTAGACGACGACGGGGGGTGGGGACGACGGAGTCAAGCGCCAAACCCTTCCTTTCCCATCTCTTTCTCCTCTACTCTACTTCTTCTTCTTGGGCGAAGCCTTCGCCTTAGACGGCGTCGTCGCCTTCTTCGGGCGCGGCGCCTTCGGCTTCTTCGTCGGAACCTTGGCGGCCTTCTTCGCCTTCGATGGCGACTTGGCCTTGGCCGGCTTGGCCGCAGCCGCCTTCTTCGCACCCGCGGGAGCGGCCGACGCCGCAGACGCCTTCTTGGCGGCGCCCGCCTTCCGACCGGTCGCCGCCTTCACGCCACCAGCCTTCTTTGCGCCGGCCGCACGGGCGCCCTTCTTCTCCTTGCTGGCCGGAGCGGCGCGCTTCTTCTTGGCACCGCCAGCACGAGCCTTGCCGCCCTCGGCCGCCCCCCCGCCGCCGGCGCCGGCAAGCTTGAACGAGCCGGACGCGCCCTTCCCCTTCGTCTGCACCAGCTCGCCCGCCACGACGGCCGACTTGAGGTACTTCTTGATAAACGGCGCCAGCTTCTCCGCGTCCAGCTTGTAGTGCGCGGCTATGTACTTCTTGATCGCCTGCAGCGACGACCCGCCGCGCTCCTTCAGACTCTTGATGGCGGCCGTCACCATCTCAGAGGTGCGCGGGTGCGCAGGCTTGGCGCGCGGCTTCTTCGCAGACGACGCAGACTTGGCCTTCTTCGTAGTGCCGGTGGCGGCGGGTGCCGCAGCAGTCTCGTTCGTAGCCGCCTGATCTGCCATTTCGACGACGCGCGTAACACACAGCGAGAGCGAGCGGGACGGCAGGCACGCAAGCACAGCACAGCAGCAGAGCAGAGAATCACTTTTTTTTTTTTTTTTTTTTTTTTTTTTTTGGTGTGTTGTGCTTCGGCAAGGGTACTACCTCCGGAGGAGGTTGGCCCCTCAAGTGTGCGGGGTAAGGATTGCTTATTGGGGACACCATTTATTTTACAAAAATGGGACACCTTGTTTGCTTTGGAGAGCCTTTGGGCACATTATGTTGGTCCTTTAGGCTCACGTTCTTGGTATTTTTATATTTTGTTGAAGGTTCGTTGTTCTGATGGAGCTGTTCTATTGATTTTTCCTCTCTTAGTTGTCTTGAAGGATGGAGAGTGGAACTCTTATTTTTTGTCATTGGGCTGGTTCTGTAGTTGCTAGGTCCTGTAATTGCTGCGTGGTAGGTCTGAGCCTTTCAATCTTTTCTATTAGTCTTCTTGTTGTGGTGATGATTTGACTGTCGACGGTCGGCATGTTAAGTTCTTCATGTATGCGAGTAGTCCTCGTCCACCATGGTGCATTCAGGATAAGTTTTAGACATCTATTTTGCAATGTTTGGAGTGGTTTCCGATTTGTTCTGCTGGTTATGCCCCACGACGAACAGCCGTAGAGTATCATGGGAATTACTATTGCTTTGTATATGTTTAATTTCGTTTTTTGGAACATTTCCTTGCTAGCCAAAAGAGGGTAAATGGCGTGAATGGTTCTTGAAATACGTAGACGTTTCTGTTCAATATGCTGCTTGAAGAGCATTTTGTTGTCTACTGTTACACCGAGGTATTTGACGGATGTTTTCCATGGTAATTGCGTTCCATTTAGTTCAATTTGGTCGTGAATCTGTGGGCGCCGGCGTGTAAATAGTATGGCAACTGTCTTCTCCGGGTTTAGTTTAATCCTGTTTCTTTTGGCCCATTTTTCTGTAAGGTCCACTTGTTGTTGCAGTCTAGTTATTGTCGTTGCTAACCGTCGGTGCGTCTCGAGGAGTGCCGTGTCGTCTGCAAATTGGGCTATTGTCGAAGTTTCAGTTTTTGGTATGTCATTGACGTATACTGTGAATAGGGTCGGCGAGAGCACCGAACCCTGCGGTATTCCTTCTTGTAATGTTTTTCGAGCTGAGTGTTTGTTATCAATTTGAACAAAACATCTTCGGTCCTGTAGAAAACTGTCAATGATTTTAATGTAACATTCGGGTATGTCTGTCTGGTCTTTTAATTTAGTTAGTAGGTTGTCCTTCCACACTTTGTCATATGCTTTTTCAACGTCTAGAAAAACTGCGGCTGTATATCGTGAGAGGTTCATGTTTTTGGTGATGTGTTCTGTAATACGGAGGATCTGGAGTTCGGCTGATAGTTTCTCTTGAAATGCAAATTGTTCTTGTCGGATAATGTGGCCATCGAGTAAAGGTTGTCGGATTCTTGGGAGCAGGATACGTTCCAGGAGCTTGGACATCGTAGGGAGAAGGCTTATCGGTCTATAGTTCTGTGGTTTCTTCAGGTCTTTTCCAGGTTTAGGTATCGGTACTATTTTAGAAATCTTCCATGCTTGAGGAAAGTATTGGTTGATTAGGCAGGCATTGATGATTCTGGTGAGCAGGACGAGAGGTTTCCTTGGCAGGTTCTGGAGATGAATGTTGGATATGAGGTCCGGTCCAGGAGCGGAGTTTTTTCCAAGTCGGTTGATGATTGTTTTTAATTCAGCTGGAGTGGTAAGTTCTGGTAGATCGCGCGGAGGTGTCTGACGGATATTCTGTGCTGTAGTTGTGACATGTTGTTGATATTGTATGATGTCGGGTTGTAGGTTTCCAAGTGGTTCTATGGTGTTTTGCTGTTCATATGTGGCTGCGAAAAGTTCTGCCTGGCTAAGAGCATCGAATATGAGATTATTATTATGAAGTAAAGCCGGTTTGTGTGTTTTCGTACGACGGAGGTTCTTGATGAGTTTCCAGTCATTTGTATTACGAAGTTGTAGTGTACTCATGCGGCCTTCCCAGACTTCTGCTCTCCATTCCTGTACTCGGTGATGGATTTGCTTTTTTAGTCTGTTTAACTGTCTTCTGTCGTCCGGGTTTCGAGTGTGGAGCCATCGGCGTCTAGCTGCATTTTTCAGGTATTTTAGATCTTGTATGAGTGGTGGCAGATTGTGAGTGTTTGATTCCGGAAATATTGTAGTTGCAGAAGCTTTTTTATATGCTGTTTTAATTTTGTCTGTTAACAATCCGATAGCTTCTTCTATTTTTTGTGTGGTAGTTAGGTCCAATGTGGGACGAATGTTGTTATTCAGCCATCTCTGAAACTGGTCCCAATTGATAATGGTTTTGTGTCGTGGGTGAGGCGGTTCTATTGCATTTCCGATGTGGCCGATTACTGGTAGGTGGTCAGAAGTGAGGTCATGAAGGGTTCGGAGATGTAAATCAGGATCGAGGTTCTTGGTTATACAGATATCCAGGACGTCGGGTTGCTGGCGGTGATTGAATGGAATGTAGGTGATGTCTTGAGGAGCGGAAATTACGGCGTTCAGTCTGCCTTGTAAGTTATAAAGTGTGTTTCCACGTGCATTGTTCCTTCGCGAGTTCCAGGTAGTGTTTTTAGCATTTAAATCACCTTCCAGTAAAATTTTATTGTTATTGTCAAATATTTGGAGTAGGTCGTTTTCTTCGAGTGTAACTCTGGGGCTGAGGTATGCAGCCACCAGGGTTACTTTCCCTTGTGTTGTTTCAATTTTTACGATTGTGGCTTCTAGAGATGTCATCTGTGGCGTGATTTCCGGGTTGTGTCGAATATGAGATCGAATGAAGATGGCTGTTCCGCCTCCCCGTCGATTAGTCCTGTCTGTTCGGTGGCATATCATATTGCGAAGTTTAAATGACTGTGATGGACGTAAATGAGTTTCCGTGGCAAATAGTATGTCAATCTTATTGTCTTCAATAAATTCATTTAGTAAGTCTGCTTTGTTGAGAATCCCTGACGCATTAAAATTACAAAAACGGAGGTTTTGGCTCTTAGTTGGTCTAATTTCCATTGTCGGTTGCAAAGAATTTCATGATTCCGCCGACAATTGCCATTACTTTAGATACTAAGTCTGGTGCAGTCATGAAATTTTGAAATGTGGTGGTAATGATTGAAATGAAGTTCGTCCACTGTGAATTCTTCCAGAAATTTGTCATATGATTTAGGAAATCGAGGAAGGAAGCAGGTCCAGTTGATTGGTTTGAGGTTGAGGTTGTTGTCTGGTGAGCCTGGGTGGTTGAAGGTGATTCCTGGGTTGTCTGAATATTTGTCCATGTTTTCCGTCCTCTGCGGCTGGCTTCGGCTGGAGTTGGCATTGGTGTGTGTTTAATGGTTGGTTGGATTGTCGCTACTGTGGGATTGGTGGTTCTTGGTCGTTGTGCGTTGTATATCCGGATTGCTTTCTGAAATTCTTCGCAGCCGCGAAAAGATGCGGGGTGGCCGTCTTGTTTGCAATTAACGCAGTGTGAGGTGGCATTAACTGGAAGGTTACAGTCTCGTGCTCTATGTGCGCCACCGCAGCGGACACAGCGAGTGGGCATGGAGCAGTAATTTGCAGTGTGGAAAAATCCCTGGCACTTTTTGCATTGCGGAGGACCATCTTTGTTCTGGTATGATTCGACTGTTACTTTCGTATCAAGGATGTATCGGACATGGTAGATGGCATCGTTTTCTGGTTTCCGGTCAAGCGTTACACAGAATACATCCATGGGTCTGAGTTGTTTCGTGTTATTATCTCTCTTCTTGTATTGGTGGACGTTGCGCGGCATAAAGTTGAGGTCTCGTAAGTCTTTATCTACTTCAGCTTCTGTCACTGTTTCAGGTAGACCTTTGATTACTACTTTTAACTGTCTTTCGTGCTGTGGTTGGTGCGTGAAGTTGGAAATGTTGTGGTGCTGGAAAAAGTCGAGTGCTGTTCTTTGGTCCTTCAATGAATCGAAATGGTACTTGATTGTGTCTCCTTTGTAGATCGCCTGTATTGGTCCGTCCATATGTTTCTTGAGTGCGGCATTGAGCGTTAAGTAATGTCCCTTGTACTGAATTGTGATAGGCGGGATTCTTGGTTTTCTGGCGGTAGCTTGGGGAGCAGTTGATGATGATGGAGTTGGATGGGGTGCCGGTACTGGATTTACATTGCTATTGCTTCGCTGAGGTGGAGGTGAAAGAGGTTCAAATCTATTTTCAGTTTGGATGGAAAATTGTTTGTGTGGTACGGTGTCATCTTCTGTGTTTTTCCTCTTCGCTGTTTTACGTGGGGGAGGGGTTTGGAATTCCCCTACCCCATCGTCCTGTTCCATGTCTTCTGTTTCAGAAATTTCAGAGTCGGATGAGCGGTAATATTGTGAGCAGTTATCGTCGTCATATGTTTGGTTGGTGTCTTCATTTGTTGAATTTTTGTCAGTGTCCGAACGTGGTGCGTCGTGATTGGCTGGTTGATCATTTCGAAGTGTCTCCATGTTTCTGTCTTGTTGTGCTTGTAATTTTTGAATCTGCTGTCGTATTGCTAGTTCTACGTCTGTATCTTGTGTGGTGTTGGAGTTAGGCTCAGACCTACCCGCGAGCTCGGCCTCGGCCCTACTACTAAATCTTTGCCTCGAAGGCCGCGGACGTACAGCGCGCGGGGGGCCGGCCTGCTCCCGGTCGGGCCCCCGCGTCTGAGGCCCTGGGTCTTCATCTTTCCCTGTACTACTCATTACTAGTCCCAGCTAGTCCGGGCACGTTCTCCTGCCACCTATCTCGCCCTAACACCCTGACGGCACGACAATTTTGCGCTCCGATCACCAGGTGCGAAGTAATAACGCCGCCCCTAGGTGATCGACACACAGCACAAGCTGCTCGGAGTCCGATGAGAGAATCACAAGGCCCAGCCAGTGTCGCGGGCGGGCGCGGACGGCCGAGAGAGCGGCCGCCACTCTGCGCGCCGCCGCGCCGCGCCTCCCGCGCTTGCTACCGCCCAACGTCCGACAGCCTGTGCGGAGCAGCCCCAAACCTGCGCCACAACCGCCCGCGCCTTTCAAACCACCGAGGATGGGGCTACACACAGCCACACCACAGTCGCCAACCAGTCGCCACGGCAGCGCCGCAAACCACGGCCAAACTGCAGCTACCGCGCGCTACAGCCTGGGTCGGCCCGCCGAGAATCGCCGCCCCCGCCCAAATGCCGCCCCCACAGCCCCAGCCGACGACCCGCCACAATGGCCAAACCTTCGGCAAAACTCCCACACCGTCGCCGCGGCAGCCCGGCCAGCGCGGCCGGCGCCACAGCCACACAAGCCGAGGCGTGCGGCGATGACGGCCGTGCAAACGCGCCTCCGCCGCCCCATCGCCTTCCGTCGCCCTCCCGCCGTTTCCCGATCGGCCCGCAGCCGTCGGGCCACATCGCGCGCCGTCCTCCTCCTCTCGCCCGCCAACATTCACAGCCGTTTCTCAACAATTGCCCGCCGCAAACGGACGCCGCCTGCGCAACAGGCGCCGCCGCCCCTCGCCGCTTCCGACCCACAACCCCTCGACCGAGGCAAACCGCAATCCGAATCTACAGACCAACCCAATCTGCCGTCAAGCACACACGACAGCCGACCTTACACGTTACGCGTTACACATTACGTTTACACGTCTACGTTAGGTTAGGTTAGGTGGACGTGGGTTAGGTTAAGGGGACTTGGGTTAGGTTAAGCGTCAAACTTAGGTTAAGCATTCAAACACGTCAGGCGTCAGAGGTTAGGTTAGGTTAGGTTAGGTTAGGTTAGGTTAGGTTACACGTTAGGTTAGGTTAAGGGGTCAGTGCTAGGTTAAGAAGCGTCAAACGTAGGTTAAAAAAGCGTTCAAACGTGAGGCGTGAGCCGGACAGCTTACCTTACGTAGACGTTAGGGGCTCACAGGCTGAGCTCACCTCGCCACACCACAGGTTAGGTTCGGTTCGGTTCGGTTCGCTCGGCTCAGCGTAAAGCGCCGAGGTCAGGGTTACGTTCGTTCACCTTCGGGCGCCACACTTTCGGTTGAAAGGTCGCGACGGGACGACGTCGGAAACCGCCGACAGACGGGGGAGCAGCACGACCACGACCAGACACCGAGCGCGAACGAGACACACGCGAACCACCCCCACCGGCCAAAGGGCACCACACAACAACCCAGAGCACCACGTGTCGACACCAGAGCAACCCGCCGCTCACGCGACATGGCTGGCACCGAAGGGCAACCGCCCGCAACTGCGCTTTCCGCGCCGGCCCGGATGCACGTCGTGCTACAACAACACCACTACCTTACACAGCCGCTGTTCACAACATCACTATCAATGGCGCGCCCGCGGCTCGCCGCCGTCGCAGTCGCAGCCCCAACGCCAGCACTTTTGCACCACCATTCACACGCACCGCAACACAGCTCGCCGACACAGCCGAACAAAACAAACACCACACAACAACAGCAACAACGCCGCCGCCTCTACTTGTGCCGGCGACCCACCCCGCCGATGGCGCACCTTTCGCCAGCCGGCAATCGACACACACGCACCCACCCACCGGGGCCCAGTGCAAAAAAAAACACACAAAAACAAAAAAACAAAACAACACAAACGACACGGGAAGCGCACACCGCCACTTCGCGCGCACGCCACCAACCAGTCGTCGTCTCAAAATAACAAACACAAACAAAATAAACTAACAACTAGGGCAACACAAAACAAAAACGCCTCGCACGAACCGCCCACAAAAAGGACAAGCACACGCACAGCCTCTGCTGACGACCACGACGCAGCGGCACGCTGCTCCTGTCCCGCGCCCCGCGCCCCGCGCCACGCGCCCCGCGCCCCGCGCCCCACTCGATTCACAACTCACGCGACACCGTCAACGACGGGCTCGCTTCCCGCAACCTACCACCTTTCCGCCACGACGCACAGCCCCAGCCCCACCCGACGACTGCACTTTCACCACCGCCTCCCCCTTCCCCCCCAAAACACACACACACACACACACACACACACACACAGCCAGCCAAAAACGCACTCGCGACCCACACATGCACGTGCATCGGCACACGCCAACCAGTCAACGTCGACAACCACACGCAAGGCTCGAAACGAAAACGAAACCGGCGTCCTTCCACGTTGCCATCAAGCTACGCGACACAAGACACAAGGAACCAACACAACAGCCGGCCCCACTAATTCCCACTCTCACGCCGCAAAAAGCACACCGAAACCGCCAAACACGCACGCACATTCCCCTTCGCACTGACACCACCGACCGGCTCGCTACCACACACCTCTCGGCAGCCGTTTCACGCCAATTCGCCACACAGTCGACAAGCGCCCGCCCTGTACGGCACACGCAACGACGCAGCGCAGCAAAGGGCGCCCGCAACACATACCTCTCCGCCGCCCGACGCGCCAACCGCCACACCACACCGCCAGCAACTCGCAAATTGTGCACTGCCACCAGCCACACGTCCAACACGCCGCGCCGCCTCCGGCCACCCGCCAGGGGGCGCTCACGTCCGCGACAACAGCGCGGCCCGCCGGGCCGGGCCGAACCGAACCGAACCGAGCCGCCGCTGCTCTGCACTCGGCACGGCCACACCCTGCTGCAGACCGGGCTCGTCCCTCTGTACGCGTCTGCCTGCGCATCAACACAACACGACCTTTTTTTTTTTTTTCTCTCTACCGCCATCCCTTCTTCTCGCGTTTTACTCGTTGTTGCAGCAGCGGCGCACACCTACACATCCACAGCCCCAGCCGAGCCGGCCTCACCTCAGGGCCCGCCGCCAGCGTCTCCTCCTCGGGCACAGGTGCGGTGCTGTGGCCGCCCATCCAACCGCATTGCTGGCCGTCCAGCCACCAGGCGTTCCCACTGCCGCGAGCCACGCCGCGCACCGACCCTGCTGCAGAAAACGAAGCATAGCCAGAGACCGACCGATACACAAAGCAAGCCGTCGCCTCGCCTCTTGTCCTTCCTGCCTTCCTTCCGCCCCCGCCCTTCTCACACCACCGCCTCTCCACTTTCGCCCCCCCCTCCTTTTTTTTTTTTTTTGTTTTCTTCTTTCTTTCTTTCTTTCTTTCTTTCTTTCTTTCTTTCTTTGGCCCTCTCTCCTTCCCGCCATGGCGGTTACGGCACCGCCTGCAGCGGCAGATTTTTTGCGCCCACACGCCTACTCCTACCACCATTAACCTTGCCCTGCCCTGCCCTGCCCTGCCCTGCCCTGCCCTGCCCATCAACGTCGCAGTCGAACCGACGCTTGCCAACACACTGCCCACGTTCCTTTCTCTTTTCGGCCTACGCCCATTACGCGCCGCCGCCACAGCACCTTCCCTTCCCACAACACACCGACGTCATCACACGCACCCAAAACAGGGGCCACGACCGTGTTCCTCGCCCACTCCCATCCCGCACGGTACGCACATTCCCAACTACTACCGCGCACCCTCCCTTTCCAATCTGTGTGTCTCTGTGTCTGTGTCCTGTCCGCGCGTGACGCCTCTCAACATCCGCCGTCCCCCGTCCCGTTTTCGCCCCCATGCCGTCGTCGCGCCGCCTCCGCCCCTGTCCGCCCCGCACCACACCATACACCGCTGCTTGTCCCGGCCGTTGCCACCAAAGGCGCCGACCGCAAACGCGCCACGCCGCAGCCCCCGTGCGTCTCGCGCTCGCTTGCATCTCCGTGCCGACGCTGCCTCTCTTCCCGCTCGCACTCGACCTCGACAACACAGTCTTTGGCTCCGCCACTGCGTGTTCCGGTGGTACGCACGCTGCAACACGTATGTATTCATTACCAGAGCGATGGCGAGGCATGACAGCATCTCTGTCTGACCAGAGAGTTCTTTATCGCTGCTAGTCGGCGCTTGGACCGCGCCAGACGACAGTAGTGGCACGCACCGGGTCGCCAGGAACAGTTGTTATATATATATTGTAGCGCGAGTCGGGAGAGGTAGTAGTCGGTCGACAGTAGTAGCGGGTGAACGGTTGTACTGAGCGGGCGTCGGCGGCGTGCTCTGCTCGTCTCGCGACTCTGGTCACGGTTCGGGACGATGTATAGTCTATTGTGTTATAATCAAAAGGTGGTGTGACGCTGCATTGCGCAAATCTGATAACGTATGTTCATTGTACTTATTTTGTTCAACAACAAAAGCCCCACTATTACTTTTTTTCTAAAGTAACTTTTGTCTCTTAACGAAAAACATTCACTTTTTAAAGACTACTTCCTATGGCATTTCCCTCCAAGGAGTGCAATTAATTACCAGCCAGCACTCATTCATTGCACACAGCTGTGTAAGGGGTATCTACAATTGAGGAGCAGATATAAATGCAATTTTTTGTTTTTTTTGTTTTTTTTTTTGTGTGTGTGTTGTAACCTCCCAGCAAAATTTAAAATAACGGACAATGTTATTTACGGATGCTAATGGACATTGCGCTAATTGTAACCTCGCCCACAATGAGAGGTATTGAAAATGGCAACAAAAATGTGAAATTCGCAATCTGACTCAAATATAAAGTCTTCACACAACATTTAAAAACGTCCGTTCAGTGACAAGAAACTTCAATTAAACCGAAATATCGGTCTTTGGCCCTGTGCAAAACAATCAGAATTAAAGTCTTACCTCCGAATAAATGGATGTCACATTTCTGCTCTGGTTGTTGCGCAGCGCTTGGAGGAACTGCATTGCAAATAATAATATTCTCTTTTTTTGTGATTTTAGTGACATTTTTCTTCAAAGAAGTGGAATGAAATGTGAAGTGCAACGAACTCTTTAGTTCAATAAACAATTAAATGTTTGAAAAATGCTTTTGAAATAAACATTATTATTGGGGAACTTGTTGGAGAATAATTACAATAAATACAATTTTTCATTATCTAATGATTATATTAATTAACAGTATACCTTATTCACCATCTTGACCAGTGTTGCCGACCGCCTACATCACACAACCGCACTCGGCTGCTACTACTGACCGACCGCTCTGCATGACGACTATTAGCGTACTGCACGCGACGACTACTGACAGAGTACAGCCCTCAACTACACAGAGCTACGGACTCGCAACGACTACTGACTGACTGACTGACTGACTGACTGACTGAGAACCGCTCGCAACACTCGCGCAGTCCAGCGCAAACTCTCTGGTCACAGATGCTACAATGTCTCGCCATCGCTACTATGTTACATACGTGTTTCAGTGTCTTTTTCATTGGGGTAACGATCTTTGGCTCTTTTTATTCTGAATACAGGGCCAAAGGTCAACGCTGCTGCCCTTATACAATTTATCAGGTTTCATTATGTCTGTTGCAATGTTACATACGGTTCACTCTTTCATTAATATTATCGTTGGGTTTGTTTTGTAGGGACGTTAACATTCTGGCACATTTTTATTATCATCGGACTCTCTGCTATTTGTGCAGGGAGGTTATACCTGGGTCCATTTCCATTTCCATTTACATTTTAATATTGATAGACGTTTTGTTTTCTTGTTGTTTTTCCTTCTTTTTTTTTTTGTTGTTTTTTTTTTGTTTTGTTTTTCCCGCTCTCACCACCACCGCCGCATCACGCCTTCCGTTTTCTTGGTTTCTTTTCTGTTCTTCAACTGCTTCAACATCACCGCGCCCCATTTCCACACCACAGCCATCAGCCTCCAAGACGGGCGGGCGCAGTGTGCCATTTCCGGCGCACAAGCACACCCGTACGGTACTCTCCTCGCCCCCACGCCACCAACAACACAGCGACCACGCGGCTTTCAGGCATGGCACGGCACGGCACGGCACGGCACGGCACCGGCGAAATGCGCCGCCCCCGCCCCTCCGCGCATCCGTCCGTCTCGCCACGTTCACTGACAGCCGCGTCTGCGGCTACACCACGACAACCACAACACAACACCGCTCCCCTCCCTGGCAACTCACATTGTTTTTCTCCTCCTCTTTTGCACAAACCACAACGCCGAGCACAGGCGCAAGCCACCCACACCGCGCCCCTCCCCGTCCCGTCTTTGGCCGCCGCTCCTCGTTTGCCCCCTCCCATCTCCCGAAATGCCATGCCAGCAGCGTTACGCATGCCCCTCCCCTGTCCACACAACACTACCGCCTAACGAACAGCCTTCCGGGCCACATGCAGGGCACGCCCACCTCCAAACACTGCCAATTCACGGACGCACGCACGCACACACACACACACACACACACACACACACACACACACACACTCACTTTCTCGACACCTTTCTGTACGGAGGGTGCGTCATCTCGACCGTGACAGAGTGACGGCAACTATCGACGATCCATTTCCCCCCACTGGTAAAACATGTCCACTAACACCTACATACATCATTCAAGTACACAGACAATAGCATACACACAATGGGAGGGCACACGAACATGGACGGCACGGCACTGTCATACACTCTTCCTCAGAACCATATCAACAAACGTTACGTACATCCGGGAAAGCGAAAGCGAACGCGAAAGCGAAAGCGAAAGCGAAAGCGAAAGCGAAAGCAAAAGCAAAGGCAAAGCCCAATGCAGCCGTCAAAGGTAACGTTCACCACGGCAGACACTTGCAGCCGCGCCGCCGTTAAACGCATTTCAGTGCGGCTCCAATACGCCTCCGACACGGGAACGTTCCGTTGCTCTACGAATGCGTTTCTCCCCTTTTTCCCTTCCTCTCTCTTTTGCCCCCCCTCCTTGCACTCTTGCCTCATTCCTCACGTTCTGCCCAGACATTCGACCGATCAAAGTCAACCTTTCGTTACCGTTCTCAGCGCGACGGTGTACAACAGTATGACGGGTGTGCCCACGACTTCGATTCAGTTGCGTGACGCCGGTCTATCGCGCCGATCGACAGTTACTCAGGGGGCGACGGATCGGACCACGTCACCGACACACAAAACACTTTCAAACAAACAAATACATACCGGATGGACACAGACAAACACGTGTACAGACATTCGCCAAACAAACGACCGCCGCCGCCGTCGTCGCGCTTACTGTACTGCACTGGACACGCGTGCATCTTGAATGACGACATCGGTGTGCGTGCGTCGTACGCAATCAGTCAGACACGGCTATCAAACATCAGAGTCGAATGGTACATCATCGTGCGTGTCGCCGTACACGTACAGTACAATACAACAACAATGCGTCTTAATGGCACGTTCATTTCAACGTCACTCACACACCTCCACGCTGCAGTTACGTCGCACCATTGTCAAACTCGGCGTACAGCAAAGGGAATAGTGGGCGGCAAAAAAAAAACAAACCAAACAAAAACATTTCACATTTCACCCTCGCCATGTATGATGTGCAAACAAAACAAACCCGCAAACGGCCGTCGTTACGGTGACACAAAAGTCGCCGATCGCACTGTCCCCCCTCGCAGACGGGTAACACACACACACACACACACACACACCAACAACACCAATGGGTCAAAAACCACGCCAACGAGGCGTGCCACCATTCCACGCCACGGCGACCAACCTCGTGGCCGTACCCCGCGCAACACGCTTTGACGCGCCCCCCCCCACCCACAATCAAAATGCACACATACATCACAGCCGTCCACACAAACAACAACAACAACAATTCCGCCCTTCCCGCAAAAGGCAAGTTGGTGGCCCTGAAAAGGGCCGTTTTGCCGCTCTCGCAACGGAGGAGCCTTCTCCATCCTTCCTTCCATTCCAGAGCCACCTCCTTACTTGGAGCTCGTGTACTTGGTCACCGCCTTCGTGCCCTCGCTCATGGCGTGCTTGGCCAGCTCGCCAGGCAGCAACAGCCGCACAGCGGTCTGGATCTCGCGGGACGTGATGGTCGAGCGCTTGTTGTAGTGCGCCAGGCGAGAAGCCTCGGCCGCAATGCGCTCGAAAATGTCGTTCACGAAGCTGTTCATGATGCTCATCGCCTTCGACGAGATGCCCGTGTCAGGGTGCACCTGCTTCAGCACCTTGTAGATGTAGATGGCATAGCTCTCCTTCCTCTTGCGCTTCTTCTTCTTGTCGCCCTTCGAAATGTTCTTCTGCGCCTTGCCAGCCTTCTTGGCGGCCTTCCCGCTAGTCTTGGGCGGCATCTCGAACCAACGTACGGCAGCAGCAACACCAGTAGCAAGCGCTCCGCTCTAGTCAGCGTCTCCCCACACAGTGGCACCCGCCGCCAGCCGCCGCCGCACCTTTACCAGCTCGCCCTGTTGCGGCCGCCGACCAATGGGGCGCGCGCGCAACCGGCCGCCGCACCCGAGCCCATAAAGCACCCCCACCCCGGCTGCGCCGGCACGCACTCCGCTGCTCGACTCGCTGCCGCTCGCACCGGTCGTTTTCGTTTCCGTTTCGTGTGCACCGTCGCTAGCCCATCGCCATGTCCGGACGCGGAAAGGGAGGCAAAGTCAAGGGCAAGTCAAAGTCCCGCTCAAGCAGGGCTGGGCTCCAGTTCCCGGTCGGCAGAATCCACCGCCTCCTGCGCAAGGGAAACTACGCAGAGCGCGTCGGCGCCGGGGCGCCCGTCTACCTCGCCGCCGTCATGGAGTACCTCGCGGCTGAGGTGCTCGAGCTGGCCGGAAACGCGGCCCGCGACAACAAGAAGACGCGCATCATCCCGCGCCACCTGCAGCTTGCCATCCGCAACGACGAGGAGCTCAACAAGCTCCTGTCGGGCGTCACCATCGCACAGGGTGGTGTCCTGCCCAACATCCAGGCCGTCCTGCTGCCAAAGAAGACCGAGAAGAAGGCCTAAAGGAGGCCAGGCAATCGCAGCGCCGCGTGCTCCCCTGCACGCAACGCGCTTTGCCGGCTCGGCCCACAACAATCGGCCCTTTTCAGGGCCACCACACAAACCTACGTCCAAAGCAAAATTTCAGTCGTCCTCGCCGCACCTTGTTTTGTTTTAACTTTGCACTGTCACAGCACAGCCGCCGCCGGCGCACGTCCGCCATCTTGTCGTCCACACAGCCCGTGTGGCCCAACACACACACACACACACACACACACATTTTGCACGGTCGCAGTCGCCTTCCAAACCGACAACGGCAGCAATAATGACCATTGTTAAAGGGAGGCGTGTCGACACACCGCCCTCCACTCCCGCGCGCAACGGCCGTCGACACGAACGAAACAGCTGATCCGGCCGCCTATGCCCACACGCCTTGCCTCGGAAACCCCAACGCCGCCGCAAACAAACACACAGAGCCAAACCACGCAAGCAAATAATCACCGCCTCTCGCACAACAACACACAGCCCGCCATCTCCGTCGCGATCGATACAAAGACACACAATAACAAACACACAAACGAAGCAGCTCCACACACAGCCAGCCACATGACACGTTTCCTTTCCTTCTCCCCTCCCAGTCACATCACGTCGCTCAAACGGAAAGAAAGAAAGAAAGAAACAAACAAACAAACAACACAGCGCACACACGCAGCAACAACACAGACTCTTTCGCACTTTTCAACTTCCGAACAGTGTGGTGGCCCTGAAAAGGGCCGTTTTCTAGTCTCTCCCACCCACAAGCACGGCCGCGGGAAGGCCAGCGCCCGCTGCGACGCAGCCTAACCGCCGAAACCGTACAGGGTGCGCCCCTGCCTCTTCAGGGCGTACACCACGTCCATGGCCGTCACAGTCTTGCGCTTGGCGTGCTCAGTGTACGTCACCGCGTCGCGGATCACGTTCTCCAGGAACACCTTCAGCACCCCGCGGGTCTCCTCGTAGATCAGACCAGAGATGCGCTTCACGCCGCCCCTGCGAGCCAGGCGGCGGATGGCGGGCTTCGTGATGCCCTGGATGTTGTCGCGCAACACCTTGCGGTGCCGCTTGGCGCCACCCTTGCCGAGCCCCTTTCCTCCCTTGCCGCGGCCTGTCATCCTTCCTTCCTCGGGCAAAGCAAAACGTGCACAAACAGCAGCTGCAGCGGCTGGCGAGTCGGCTACGGTCTGCGCCCAGCGCGCCCGCCGCCCCCCTATATAGACTCTGGCCCGCCCTCCCCCCACCACGCGCAACCGAGGGCATATAAGCGCAGCACGGAGGCGCGCGGGCCCGTTGTCAAGGCAGCACCGGACGCCGCGCCGCACCTAACCTCCACGCACGCCGCTCCGCTACCGCTACCGCTACCGCCATGGCCCGCACAAAGCAAACGGCCCGCAAGTCCACCGGCGGAAAGGCGCCGCGCAAACAGCTCGCCACCAAGGCGGCGAGGAAGAGCGCGCCCGCCACCGGAGGCGTCAAGAAGCCCCACCGCTACAGGCCGGGCACCGTCGCCCTGCGAGAAATCAGGCGCTACCAGAAGAGCACAGAGCTGCTCATCCGCAAGCTGCCATTCCAGCGCCTAGTGCGCGAGATCGCCCAGGACTTCAAGACCGACCTGCGCTTCCAGAGCTCCGCAGTCATGGCCCTGCAGGAGGCCAGCGAGGCCTACCTCGTCGGCCTCTTCGAAGACACCAACCTGTGCGCAATCCACGCCAAGCGCGTCACCATCATGCCCAAGGACATCCAGCTCGCGCGCCGCATCCGCGGCGAGCGCGCCTAAACCGCGCCGCGGCACCGCACCGCACAAACAAAAACGGCCCTTTTCAGGGCCACTAACATCTCTCCGTCGCGAGCAAACTTTGTCGGTCGCCTGCCTCTCGCCCCGCAACCCAAAAACAAAAACCACCACTTCCCGTCCGTCCGCCACACCCGCTCACTCTGCCTGCCTGCTAGCAGCGCGCAACAATCACACATCATCCCTCCCCGGCGCTCAAAGCGCACAATACCCAACGGCCGACGTCACACCGCACGGGTGGCTGGCTGGCCGGCCGCCCGCCCGCCGCTTTCGTTTCGAAAACAAAAAAACCCGCACTCCACTCCGACGGCCAACGGCCAGGCAGGCGCGCTCGCTCGCTCTACACGCCACCGAAATCCCCGCCGACTCCTTCCACATCTCAACGTGCCCCCCGTTGCAAAACATAACACACACAAAGGAACAAAACAAAGACCAGACACGACTAGACAAGACAGACATCCGAGAAGAACGAACGCAGGCAAGCCAACCAACGTATTCAAACAAAACAACGTGACAGAAAACCAACCGTCGGCCGCCGCCACAAACACGGCGACAATCAACCACGACAACAACAACACCGCTTACCGCTACCGCCGCCCACACCCGCCACCGACCCCCGCAATCCAACCACCACGGCACGCAAACAGCATCCCCACGGGCATACAGACAGACACCCACACCAAACGCAACACGACAATCAAAACCTTCCCCGACGTGCTTTGATGGCCCTGAGAAGGGCCGTTTTGGGCCGCGCGTCTCTTGCGCGCCACTAGACGACGACGGGGGGTGGGGACGACGGAGTCAAGCGCCAAACCCTTCCTTTCCCATCTCTTTCTCCTCTACTCTACTTCTTCTTCTTGGGCGAAGCCTTCGCCTTAGACGGCGTCGTCGCCTTCTTCGGGCGCGGCGCCTTCGGCTTCTTCGTCGGAACCTTGGCGGCCTTCTTCGCCTTCGACGGCGACTTGGCCTTGGCCGGCTTGGCCGCAGCCGCCTTCTTCGCACCCGCGGGAGCGGCCGACGCCGCAGACGCCTTCTTGGCGGCGCCCGCCTTCCGACCGGTCGCCGCCTTCACGCCACCAGCCTTCTTTGCGCCGGCCGCACGGGCGCCCTTCTTCTCCTTGCTGGCCGGAGCGGCGCGCTTCTTCTTGGCACCGCCAGCACGAGCCTTGCCGCCCTCGGCCGCCCCCCCGCCGCCGGCGCCGGCAAGCTTGAACGAGCCGGACGCGCCCTTCCCCTTCGTCTGCACCAGCTCGCCCGCCACGACGGCCGACTTGAGGTACTTCTTGATAAACGGCGCCAGCTTCTCCGCGTCCAGCTTGTAGTGCGCGGCTATGTACTTCTTGATCGCCTGCAGCGACGACCCGCCGCGCTCCTTCAGACTCTTGATGGCGGCCGTCACCATCTCAGAGGTGCGCGGGTGCGCAGGCTTGGCGCGCGGCTTCTTCGCAGACGACGCAGACTTGGCCTTCTTCGTAGTGCCGGTGGCGGCGGGTGCCGCAGCAGTCTCGTTCGTAGCCGCCTGATCTGCCATTTCGACGACGCGCGTAACACACAGCGAGAGCGAGCGGGACGGCAGGCACGCAAGCACAGCACAGCAGCAGAGCAGAGAATCACAAGGCCCAGCCAGTGTCGCGGGCGGGCGCGGACGGCCGAGAGAGCGGCCGCCACTCTGCGCTCCGCCGCGCCGCGCCTCCCGCGCTTGCTACCGCCCAACGTCCGACAGCCTGTGCGGAGCAGCCCCAAACCTGCGCCACAACCGCCCGCGCCTTTCAAACCACCGAGGATGGGGCTACACACAGCCACACCACAGTCGCCAACCAGTCGCCACGGCAGCGCCGCAAACCACGGCCAAACTGCAGCTACCGCGCGCTACAGCCTGGGTCGGCCCGCCGAGAATCGCCGCCCCCGCCCAAATGCCGCCCCCACAGCCCCAGCCGACGACCCGCCACAATGGCCAAACCTTCGGCAAAACTCCCACACCGTCGCCGCGGCAGCCCGGCCAGCGCGGCCGGCGCCACAGCCACACAAGCCGAGGCGTGCGGCGATGACGGCCGTGCAAACGCGCCTCCGCCGCCCCATCGCCTTCCGTCGCCCTCCCGCCGTTTCCCGATCGGCCCGCAGCCGTCGGGCCACATCGCGCGCCGTCCTCCTCCTCTCGCCCGCCAACATTCACAGCCGTTTCTCAACAATTGCCCGCCGCAAACGGACGCCGCCTGCGCAACAGGCGCCGCCGCCCCTCGCCGCTTCCGACCCACAACCCCTCGACCGAGGCAAACCGCAATCCGAATCTACAGACCAACCCAATCTGCCGTCAAGCACACACGACAGCCGACCTTACACGTTACGCGTTACACATTACGTTTACACGTCTACGTTAGGTTAGGTTAGGTGGACGTGGGTTAGGTTAAGGGGACTTGGGTTAGGTTAAGCGTCAAACTTAGGTTAAGCATTCAAACACGTCAGGCGTCAGAGGTTAGGTTAGGTTAGGTTAGGTTAGGTTAGGTTAGGTTACACGTTAGGTTAGGTTAAGGGGTCAGTGCTAGGTTAAGAAGCGTCAAACGTAGGTTAAAAAAGCGTTCAAACGTGAGGCGTGAGCCGGACAGCTTACCTTACGTAGACGTTAGGGGCTCACAGGCTGAGCTCACCTCGCCACACCACAGGTTAGGTTCGGTTCGGTTCGGTTCGCTCGGCTCAGCGTAAAGCGCCGAGGTCAGGGTTACGTTCGTTCACCTTCGGGCGCCACACTTTCGGTTGAAAGGTCGCGACGGGACGACGTCGGAAACCGCCGACAGACGGGGGAGCAGCACGACCACGACCAGACACCGAGCGCGAACGAGACACACGCGAACCACCCCCACCGGCCAAAGGGCACCACACAACAACCCAGAGCACCACGTGTCGACACCAGAGCAACCCGCCGCTCACGCGACATGGCTGGCACCGAAGGGCAACCGCCCGCAACTGCGCTTTCCGCGCCGGCCCGGATGCACGTCGTGCTACAACAACACCACTACCGTACACAGCCGCTGTTCACAACATCACTATCAATGGCGCGCCCGCGGCTCGCCGCCGTCGCAGTCGCAGCCCCAACGCCAGCACTTTTGCACCACCATTCACACGCACCGCAACACAGCCCGCCGACACAGCCGAACAAAACAAACACCACACAACAACAGCAACAACGCCGCCGCCTCTACTTGTGCCGGCGACCCACCCCGCCGATGGCGCACCTTTCGCCAGCCGGCAATCGACACACACGCACCCACCCACCGGGGCCCAGTGCAAAAAAAAACACACAAAAACAAAAAAACAAAACAACACAAACGACACGGGAAGCGCACACCGCCACTTCGCGCGCACGCCACCAACCAGTCGTCGTCTCAAAATAACAAACACAAACAAAATAAACTAACAACTAGGGCAACACAAAACAAAAACGCCTCGCACGAACCGCCCACAAAAAGGACAAGCACACGCACAGCCTCTGCTGACGACCACGACGCAGCGGCACGCTGCTCCTGTCCCGCGCCCCGCGCCCCGCGCCACGCGCCCCGCGCCCCGCGCCCCACTCGATTCACAACTCACGCGACACCGTCAACGACGGGCTCGCTTCCCGCAACCTACCACCTTTCCGCCACGACGCACAGCCCCAGCCCCACCCGACGACTGCACTTTCACCACCGCCTCCCCCTTCCCCCCCAAAACACACACACACACACACACACACACACACACACAGCCAGCCAAAAACGCACTCGCGACCCACACATGCACGTGCATCGGCACACGCCAACCAGTCAACGTCGACAACCACACGCAAGGCTCGAAACGAAAACGAAACCGGCGTCCTTCCACGTTGCCATCAAGCTACGCGACACAAGACACAAGGAACCAACACAACAGCCGGCCCCACTAATTCCCACTCTCACGCCGCAAAAAGCACACCGAAACCGCCAAACACGCACGCACATTCCCCTTCGCACTGACACCACCGACCGGCTCGCTACCACACACCTCTCGGCAGCCGTTTCACGCCAATTCGCCACACAGTCGACAAGCGCCCGCCCTGTACGGCACACGCAACGACGCAGCGCAGCAAAGGGCGCCCGCAACACATACCTCTCCGCCGCCCGACGCGCCAACCGCCACACCACACCGCCAGCAACTCGCAAATTGTGCACTGCCACCAGCCACACGTCCAACACGCCGCGCCGCCTCCGGCCACCCGCCAGGGGGCGCTCACGTCCGCGACAACAGCGCGGCCCGCCGGGCCGGGCCGAACCGAACCGAACCGAGCCGCCGCTGCTCTGCACTCGGCACGGCCACACCCTGCTGCAGACCGGGCTCGTCCCTCTGTACGCGTCTGCCTGCGCATCAACACAACACGACCTTTTTTTTTTTTTTCTCTCTACCGCCATCCCTTCTTCTCGCGTTTTACTCGTTGTTGCAGCAGCGGCGCACACCTACACATCCACAGCCCCAGCCGAGCCGGCCTCACCTCAGGGCCCGCCGCCAGCGTCTCCTCCTCGGGCACAGGTGCGGTGCTGTGGCCGCCCATCCAACCGCATTGCTGGCCGTCCAGCCACCAGGCGTTCCCACTGCCGCGAGCCACGCCGCGCACCGACCCTGCTGCAGAAAACGAAGCATAGCCAGAGACCGACCGATACACAAAGCAAGCCGTCGCCTCGCCTCTTGTCCTTCCTGCCTTCCTTCCGCCCCCGCCCTTCTCACACCACCGCCTCTCCACTTTCGCCCCCCCTCCTTTTTTTTTTTTTTTGTTTTCTTCTTTCTTTCTTTCTTTCTTTCTTTCTTTCTTTCTTTCTTTGGCCCTCTCTCCTTCCCGCCATGGCGGTTACGGCACCGCCTGCAGCGGCAGATTTTTTGCGCCCACACGCCTACTCCTACCACCATTAACCTTGCCCTGCCCTGCCCTGCCCTGCCCTGCCCTGCCCTGCCCATCAACGTCGCAGTCGAACCGACGCTTGCCAACACACTGCCCACGTTCCTTTCTCTTTTCGGCCTACGCCCATTACGCGCCGCCGCCACAGCACCTTCCCTTCCCACAACACACCGACGTCATCACACGCACCCAAAACAGGGGCCACGACCGTGTTCCTCGCCCACTCCCATCCCGCACGGTACGCACATTCCCAACTACTACCGCGCACCCTCCCTTTCCAATCTGTGTGTCTCTGTGTCTGTGTCCTGTCCGCGCGTGACGCCTCTCAACATCCGCCGTCCCCCGTCCCGTTTTCGCCCCCATGCCGTCGTCGCGCCGCCTCCGCCCCTGTCCGCCCCGCACCACACCATACACCGCTGCTTGTCCCGGCCGTTGCCACCAAAGGCGCCGACCGCAAACGCGCCACGCCGCAGCCCCCGTGCGTCTCGCGCTCGCTTGCATCTCCGTGCCGACGCTGCCTCTCTTCCCGCTCGCACTCGACCTCGACAACACAGTCTTTGGCTCCGCCACTGCGTGTTCCGGTGGTACGCACGCTGCAACACGTATGTATTCATTACCAGAGCGATGGCGAGGCATGACAGCATCTCTGTCTGACCAGAGAGTTCTTTATCGCTGCTAGTCGGCGCTTGGACCGCGCCAGACGACAGTAGTGGCACGCACCGGGTCGCCAGGAACAGTTGTTATATATATATTGTAGCGCGAGTCGGGAGAGGTAGTAGTCGGTCGACAGTAGTAGCGGGTGGACGGTTGTACTGAGCGGGCGTCGGCGGCGTGCTCTGCTCGTCTCGCGACTCTGGTCACGGTTCGGGACGATGTATAGTCTATTGTGTTATAATCAAAAGGTGGTGTGACGCTGCATTGCGCAAATCTGATAACGTATGTTCATTGTACTTATTTTGTTCAACAACAAAAGCCCCACTATTACTTTTTTTCTAAAGTAACTTTTGTCTCTTAACGAAAAACATTCACTTTTTAAAGACTACTTCCTATGGCATTTCCCTCCAAGGAGTGCAATTAATTACCAGCCAGCACTCATTCATTGCACACAGCTGTGTAAGGGGTATCTACAATTGAGGAGCAGATATAAATGCAATTTTTTGTTTTTTTTGTTTTTTTTTTGTGTGTGTGTTGTAACCTCCCAGCAAAATTTAAAATAACGGACAATGTTATTTACGGATGCTAATGGACATTGCGCTAATTGTAACCTCGCCCACAATGAGAGGTATTGAAAATGGCAACAAAAATGTGAAATTCGCAATCTGACTCAAATATAAAGTCTTCACACAACATTTAAAAACGTCCGTTCAGTGACAAGAAACTTCAATTAAACCGAAATATCGGTCTTTGGCCCTGTGCAAAACAATCAGAATTAAAGTCTTACCTCCGAATAAATGGATGTCACATTTCTGCTCTGGTTGTTGCGCAGCGCTTGGAGGAACTGCATTGCAAATAATAATATTCTCTTTTTTTGTGATTTTAGTGACATTTTTCTTCAAAGAAGTGGAATGAAATGTGAAGTGCAACGAACTCTTTAGTTCAATAAACAATTAAATGTTTGAAAAATGCTTTTGAAATAAACATTATTATTGGGGAACTTGTTGGAGAATAATTACAATAAATACAATTTTTCATTATCTAATGCTTATATTAATTAACAGTATACCTTATTCACCATCTTGACCAGTGTTGCCGACCGCCTACATCACACAACCGCACTCGGCTGCTACTACTGACCGACCGCTCTGCATGACGACTATTAGCGTACTGCACGCGACGACTACTGACAGAGTACAGCCCTCAACTACACAGAGCTACGGACTCGCAACGACTACTGACTGACTGACTGACTGACTGACTGAGAACCGCTCGCAACACTCGCGCAGTCCAGCGCAAACTCTCTGGTCACAGATGCTACAATGTCTCGCCATCGCTACTATGTTACATACGTGTTTCAGTGTCTTTTTCATTGGGGTAACGATCTTTGGCTCTTTTTATTCTGAATACAGGGCCAAAGGTCAACGCTGCTGCCCTTATACAATTTATCAGGTTTCATTATGTCTGTTGCAATGTTACATACGGTTCACTCTTTCATTAATATTATCGTTGGGTTTGTTTTGTAGGGACGTTAACATTCTGGCACATTTTTATTATCATCGGACTCTCTGCTATTTGTGCAGGGAGGTTATACCTGGGTCCATTTCCATTTCCATTTACATTTTAATATTGATAGACGTTTTGTTTTCTTGTTGTTTTTCCTTCTTTTTTTTTTTGTTGTTTTTTTTTTGTTTTGTTTTTCCCGCTCTCACCACCACCGCCGCATCACGCCTTCCGTTTTCTTGGTTTCTTTTCTGTTCTTCAACTGCTTCAACATCACCGCGCCCCATTTCCACACCACAGCCATCAGCCTCCAAGACGGGCGGGCGCAGTGTGCCATTTCCGGCGCACAAGCACACCCGTACGGTACTCTCCTCGCCCCCACGCCACCAACAACACAGCGACCACGCGGCTTTCAGGCATGGCACGGCACGGCACGGCACGGCACGGCACCGGCGAAATGCGCCGCCCCCGCCCCTCCGCGCATCCGTCCGTCTCGCCACGTTCACTGACAGCCGCGTCTGCGGCTACACCACGACAACCACAACACAACACCGCTCCCCTCCCTGGCAACTCACATTGTTTTTCTCCTCCTCTTTTGCACAAACCACAACGCCGAGCACAGGCGCAAGCCACCCACACCGCGCCCCTCCCCGTCCCGTCTTTGGCCGCCGCTCCTCGTTTGCCCCCTCCCATCTCCCGAAATGCCATGCCAGCAGCGTTACGCATGCCCCTCCCCTGTCCACACAACACTACCGCCTAACGAACAGCCTTCCGGGCCACATGCAGGGCACGCCCACCTCCAAACACTGCCAATTCACGGACGCACGCACGCACACACACACACACACACACACACACACACACACACACACACTCACTTTCTCGACACCTTTCTGTACGGAGGGTGCGTCATCTCGACCGTGACAGAGTGACGGCAACTATCGACGATCCATTTCCCCCCACTGGTAAAACATGTCCACTAACACCTACATACATCATTCAAGTACACAGACAATAGCATACACACAATGGGAGGGCACACGAACATGGACGGCACGGCACTGTCATACACTCTTCCTCAGAACCATATCAACAAACGTTACGTACATCCGGGAAAGCGAAAGCGAACGCGAAAGCGAAAGCGAAAGCGAAAGCGAAAGCGAAAGCAAAAGCAAAGGCAAAGCCCAATGCAGCCGTCAAAGGTAACGTTCACCACGGCAGACACTTGCAGCCGCGCCGCCGTTAAACGCATTTCAGTGCGGCTCCAATACGCCTCCGACACGGGAACGTTCCGTTGCTCTACGAATGCGTTTCTCCCCTTTTTCCCTTCCTCTCTCTTTTGCCCCCCCTCCTTGCACTCTTGCCTCATTCCTCACGTTCTGCCCAGACATTCGACCGATCAAAGTCAACCTTTCGTTACCGTTCTCAGCGCGACGGTGTACAACAGTATGACGGGTGTGCCCACGACTTCGGTTCAGTTGCGTGACGCCGGTCTATCGCGCCGATCGACAGTTACTCAGGGGGCGACGGATCGGACCACGTCACCGACACACAAAACACTTTCAAACAAACAAATACATACCGGATGGACACAGACAAACACGTGTACAGACATTCGCCAAACAAACGACCGCCGCCGCCGTCGTCGCGCTTACTGTACTGCACTGGACACGCGTGCATCTTGAATGACGACATCGGTGTGCGTGCGTCGTACGCAATCAGTCAGACACGGCTATCAAACATCAGAGTCGAATGGTACATCATCGTGCGTGTCGCCGTACACGTACAGTACAATACAACAACAATGCGTCTTAATGGCACGTTCATTTCAACGTCACTCACACACCTCCACGCTGCAGTTACGTCGCACCATTGTCAAACTCGGCGTACAGCAAAGGGAATAGTGGGCGGCAAAAAAAAAACAAACCAAACAAAAACATTTCACATTTCACCCTCGCCATGTATGATGTGCAAACAAAACAAACCCGCAAACGGCCGTCGTTACGGTGACACAAAAGTCGCCGATCGCACTGTCCCCCCTCGCAGACGGGTAACACACACACACACACACACACACACACCAACAACACCAATGGGTCAAAAACCACGCCAACGAGGCGTGCCACCATTCCACGCCACGGCGACCAACCTCGTGGCCGTACCCCGCGCAACACGCTTTGACGCGCCCCCCCCCACCCACAATCAAAATGCACACATACATCACAGCCGTCCACACAAACAACAACAACAACAATTCCGCCCTTCCCGCAAAAGGCAAGTTGGTGGCCCTGAAAAGGGCCGTTTTGCCGCTCTCGCAACGGAGGAGCCTTCTCCATCCTTCCTTCCATTCCAGAGCCACCTCCTTACTTGGAGCTCGTGTACTTGGTCACCGCCTTCGTGCCCTCGCTCACGGCGTGCTTGGCCAGCTCGCCAGGCAGCAACAGCCGCACAGCGGTCTGGATCTCGCGGGACGTGATGGTCGAGCGCTTGTTGTAGTGCGCCAGGCGAGAAGCCTCGGCCGCAATGCGCTCGAAAATGTCGTTCACGAAGCTGTTCATGATGCTCATCGCCTTCGACGAGATGCCCGTGTCAGGGTGCACCTGCTTCAGCACCTTGTAGATGTAGATGGCATAGCTCTCCTTCCTCTTGCGCTTCTTCTTCTTGTCGCCCTTCGAAATGTTCTTCTGCGCCTTGCCAGCCTTCTTGGCGGCCTTCCCGCTAGTCTTGGGCGGCATCTCGAACCAACGTACGGCAGCAGCAACACCAGTAGCAAGCGCTCCGCTCTAGTCAGCGTCTCCCCACACAGTGGCACCCGCCGCCAGCCGCCGCCGCACCTTTACCAGCTCGCCCTGTTGCGGCCGCCGACCAATGGGGCGCGCGCGCAACCGGCCGCCGCACCCGAGCCCATAAAGCACCCCCACCCCGGCTGCGCCGGCATTCGCCGAGCGGCAGTCGGGCGTTGAGCAAGTCTCCGTCAGTCTGTTACGCGAAGCCATAGGCCCCCGCTTGTACGGGTGACAAACCAGGGGTGTCTTTCGGATGCGCCTTTATTAAGGCGTAAACGAGCACTCACAGCAGATTGCCGATGTCGAGCGATTCTTCGATTGCGATGCCAAGTTGCAGTGGCGCCTTGGGGCCCCAGCAGCCTGCTGCTGGTGGCAACGACGCCGTCTCTTCGTTTCCGCCGGTCGCTTTTCCGGTTGGCTCGAGCGCTTCAGCTGCCGCAGAGAATAGCTCTGCTCCCCCGAGCGTTAGGGCATTCACAGGTCAGGGCCTGGCCTCTGGCCAGTGTCCCGCGCCTGTTAGTGAGATAGGACCAAGTTCTGCCGCCGGAAACCTAACGGTGACGGCAACAAAGGCGGCGACTGGGTGTCCCACGGCAGCCATCGACTTTGCTTCCCTTACTTGCGTGCGACATGCAAACGGGGAATATACAACAAAAAGAAGTTCTTCTCTTCCACCCACCAGCGGTAGGATGTCTATGGCCACCCTGATGATCAGCACAGGGCAGGCACAAGCGCTGGCGCAGCACCTCACCCCTGCGCAAAGGAAACACCTACCGGTCAGTATCCTCCCTAAACCAAACCCCATAGCCCTACCCAAAAAGACCGCTCCCGCTCCTAAACCCTCTCCTCCTGATCAAACCACGTCCCAACACCCATCTGCCCCACCCAAGCGCATCAAAGACGTGGTAAAAAGTGCCAGAAAGCACAAAACCACTGTCAGGCGCAAACAAACCAAAAAAGCGTCATCAATTCCACCGCCCACCACCAAGCCACGTACTCCCTCCCCCTCAGGGAGCGGAGACGAGTCAGACTGCCCCCTCGTCATCGACGAATCCCGCGCGACCACCTCCGCAGACACTACCGAGCCCCAAACATCAGGCACCGATGGCGATGGTTTTCAGAAAGCGCGGAAAACCGCCCGCTTACCCGTCACTCAGCAGGCGAGAGGCATTGCTTCCACAAGCAATAAGTTCCTGCCGCTGTCTGACGAGGACGAAGCGGTACCCGCGACCGCGAGTGGTGATGCGCCACAACCCACACACACACAAAGACACAGACTCCCCCCCATAATCGCCGAATTCAGCAACAACTACGAGGAGCTTCACTCCCTCGTCAGTAACTGCTTAGGCGAGAAGCAGTTTACTGCTAAGTCCGCCGGAGGGGACAAAATCAAACTCATGTTCAGAGAGCTGGACGATTACACTGCTGTGAAGGCCCTGCTCTCTGAACATAAGGTCCCCCACTACACCTTCCCCACAGCCAAGCAGCGACTGATGAAGCTGGTAATAAGGGACTTACCCCGCAAAGTTGGCACTGACGCTATTAAGAAGGACCTGCAGAGGCAGGGCTTCGAAGTTAATAGCGTCACCCACATGAGGGAAGTATACAGTGGTAACAAATGGCCACTGTATCAAACCAACTTACCTGACACCCCTCAAAACAGGCAGAAACACATTACACACGTCCTGTCAGTGCCTGTCACAGTCGAACCACTACGCAGGAAAAGTGGCAACGTGCAGTGCTACAACTGCCAAGGATTAGGGCACGTTGCCAAGCACTGCGACATGCCAACTCGGTGCATGAAATGCGCAGAAGGGCACCCCACATCCGAGTGCTCCTTAGAGAGAGGCGATCCGAAAAGCAAGTGCGCCCTATGCGGCGAATCTGGACACGGCGCCTTCTACCAAGGCTGCCGTGTACAAAAAGAGTACCGCCTACGCGCACAAGGCACCAAGCCCCCCGCCTCACAGAAAACCAACCGTGGCGGCGGTCCTACGAACTCGAGAGCGCCGGCCAATCCACCTACGCACTCGAGAGCGCCGGCCAACCCACATACGCGACCAACAACTACCCGTTCGAGACCGCGAGGTAGCGCAAGCTACGCGACAGTGGCAGGTACTGACAGGAGTCAACAAACGACTCCCACAATACACTTAGCCCAGCAGCCGATCCCCGCTAACGGAGAAACGTCCAGGGAAGCCTCCTCCCCTCAAACTCGTAAGTCCAGTCTGCAGCCAGTAGCGGCAGCTGAGTGCTCGTCACAAGGCCCTCAGCCCAGCACTTCTGAAGAGAGTGCAAATGCCCTACGGCCGTCAGGAGTTGTGGAGCAAACGTTAGGCCTCCTAACGCAACTGCTCCACGAAATCAGGCAACAGAACGCCCAAATTCTAACCGCCATCAATTTGGTGCTCCAAGGGTCGCATAACAATGCGACTACAGCAGAGAAATCCTCCCCCAAGTGATGGATAGACGACCCCACATCCAAGGACTCAGAATGTGCGTCTTCAACGCAAACGGTATCGTCGGACAAAACAACGAGTTCCGCGAGTTCCTACGCGATGAAAACATAGACGTATGTATGGTGGCCGAGACACACCTAAAACCGGGTGTAAGGGTGTCGGTACCCAACTACAACTGCTATAGGACCGACCGGCCCACCGCTGGAGGCGGGGTAGCAACATACGTCAAACGAGGAATCCCCCATCATCAGGTCCACCCACCAGCAACTAGGCAAATAGAAACAGCGGCAATAGAGATTGCCACTGTCACAGGGCCCCTCACTGTCGTTGCAGCATATCGCCCTCCCTCCTACACTCTGGAAGAGGACGACATAGCAGCCCTAGGACAAATCAGAGGAAAACTCTTCATTGGCGGCGACCTGAACGCCAAGCACGCAGACTGGCACTCGCGAAACTCAAACAGAGCTGGTCGTCAACTGCAACGACTCGCGCGCACCCACCACTTTCACATATGGGGTCCAGAGGAGCCCACCCACTTCCCCAGAAACGGGGGAAGGGCGGACGTCCTCGACATAGCGCTCACCAAAAGAATAGCGGGATTTGTGACCGCGCAATCGGTTAACCGAATGTCTTCCGATCACAATCCCGTGATTCTCGAGGTCGACATAGGAGACTGGGTACCTCTCCAGCAACAACACATCTCATACAAGCGCACTAACTGGGAGCAATTCAAAGTTGACGTAACTTCAGCAATTGCCCAGGCCCCGCCTCCAACTGCAGATTCTGCAGAACAGGCGCTTAAAGATCTCACCAGCACGATCCTGCAAGCAGCAAAGGAGGCCACACCACGGCCACCGGACGGCCCTCCCCCAGTTAAGCAACTCCCGCCGCACCTGCTTGCCCAAATTAGAAACAAAAATAGGATCGCCAAAGAGTGGAAGCTCACAAAGAACCCCGTAACTAGGAGGCTACTGAACCGCCTACAAAGAGAGCTCAAGGTCGCACTCACTGAGCACCGCAACCAGCAATGGTCGGCGCGGCTCTCAGCTCTCCGCGTGGACGACAACAGCCTCTGGCAGGCGACCAAACAGATCACCAAAAGACGCGCCAGACTGCCACCTCTGCACGGCGAGCGCGGACTTGTCTTTAGCACCGCAGATAAGGCAAATGCCCTGGCAGATGCCTTTGAAAAACAGTTCCGCCCCGCAGAGGCGCAGGACAGGGACCATGAAGCCGTTGTTCGACGTCAGCTCGCCACATTCCTCGCGGCGGACGACGCCGATGACGACGAAGAAAACACACCGCTCTTCACACCCGACGACGTGAACAGAGTAATCAGGTCCCTACCCAACAAAAGAGCCCCTGGCCACGACCAGCTCAACAACGTAGTAGTGAAACACCTCCCACCCCCTGCCGTAGCCCACATCGCAAATATCTTTAATGAGATCACGCGTTCCCGCAAGTTTCCAAGGTGCTGGAAACACGCAGAAGTCGTCGCGATCGCGAAACCCGGTAAAGACCCGGTTATCCCGCAGAACCACCGACCTATCAGCCTTTTGCCAACCCTTAGCAAAATCTACGAACGCCTGCTACTTATTCCCATTCTCGACCACGTCAGAATACAACAAATCCTGCCTGACTTTCAGTTCGGTTTCAGGCAGGAACACTCTGCGCCCCAGCAACTAATGAGGGTCGTTGAAGCAGCTACTGAAAGCTTCAATCGCAAAAGTTACTGCGGGGTAGTGCTACTTGACGTAGCCGCTGCCTTTGACTCTGTCTGGCACACCGGGCTTCTCTACAAGCTATTCTCCCAAGGCTTCCCAGGTCCGATAGTGAAGCTACTCGCGAGCTATCTCTCCCAAAGGACTTTCTCCGTTAGGATCGAGTCGTCGCTTTCAACAAAACGGCGCATCAGGGCAGGCGTGCCCCAGGGGTCGGTACTGGGCCCGGTACTGTACAACCTGTACACTGCCGACCTCCCGACCGTACCGCTGGTGCACACTGCCCAGTACGCCGACGACACAGCGTTCTTCACGCGTAACCCGAACAGAGACAGGGTTACGCGAAGATTGCAAACAGCGCTGGACGAGACCGGCCGCTGGGCTAAAAAGTGGCGCATCACTCTCAATGAAACAAAAACCCAAGCCATTATGATCACCCGGAAACTGGGCAAGCGGGCTCCCGCCCGTCAGCCGCTACTGCTTAAGCTGAACGGCCAAGAACTCCCATGGCGACGAACCGCCAGGTACCTTGGAGTCACCCTCGACACCAGGCTCACCTGGAGGGCTCACATCGAGGACTTGCGCCGCAAAGCTAGTGGTAGGATGCAAATGTTGTATCCTATCCTAAACACCCAAAGCACCCTAGCGGCTGACATAGGAGTCAGAACCTACTGCTCACTGATACGACCACTAATGGAGTACGCTTGCCCTGTCTGGGGATACGCGGCGCACTGGCACCTCCGCAAACTTCAGTCAGTACAAAACCGCGCGCTCAAAAGGGCACTACACCTTCCCTTCCGCTTCCCCACTGCTGACCTACATGAAGCGGCTGGAATACAAACGCTCCACGAGCGCTTCATAGAACTGGCCGAAAGTTTTTACGAAAACACGGCCAGATCTGACAACCGACTAATCAAATACTTGGGACAGTACGACACAACACTGGACAGACACAGACGACCAAAAAGCATGTTAACTAACACAGCCTAAAAGGCAGCACAGCAACACCAAACACACTGCACCATAACATGACATACATGACAGCAAAGACAAACCACACATAAAGCATAGAGGAGGAAATGTCCCAGAGGACAACACCCTCCACCACATATGCTCTCCTCGAAAGAGAGGATAGCACAAATGCAGTAGTCCGGCTGCGCCGGCGGATTCCCGCTCACGCCGCGGAGAGTACACGTTAGTTCGTTGTCGCTGTTGCTTATCGTGATGTCGGGACGCGGAAGTGGACGCAAAGCTGCTGCCTTGGCGGAGCTTCTGCTCACGTTAGCAGGACCTGCCGGGAAGAAGAAGAAGAAGTCTACACCGCAGTGCTTTCGCTGCCAAAAGCTTGGCCACGTTGCCAAGCAATGCAGCGGAGCAGTCGCGTGCTTGAAGTGTGCGCAAGCACACGACACACGCGACTGCAAGAAGCCGAAGGACGCCCCCTGCACTTGCGCCAACTGCGGCGGCGCTCACGCGGCAAATGCCCGTTCCTGCGCATACAGAAGGAACTGGCGGGGACCGGCGAAGAAGACCCAGAAGCAAGTGACCACCACACACGAAGAGGTGGTCACTCGCACAGAAGACGACGTGACCAGGCGCCTTAACGGTGCCGTGGAGGAGGCCATGTCCGCCTTCAAATCCGCCATGGCGGAAGAGAGGGCGGCCATGCTGGCGGAACTGGGCGAGGCTCGCCGTCAGATCGCTGAGCTGACGAGGGAGCTTCGCTCGGCCAAAGCGGCTTCCGCCACAGCAGTTGACGCCGCCAGCCAGACGACTCCTCCACGAGAGAAGAAGTTCGCGACGGTGGCCACGCAGACCGACGTGCCTGCCGAAGGGGAGGCAACACTGCCCAAGACGGACGCAGAAGCAGAAGCGCAAGAAGAAGGGTGGGAAGAAGTCCCATTCCTCCCGCTTCCCGATATGTACAGCGCAAGCGCTGTGACGCAGAAGCTAGCTGCATCGCTTCGCGATGGTACATACCCCCACCATGACAACCCTTATCCTTTCGTTCCTCCTAACATTTCTAAACCTTCACCCCCACACCAACCAGTTGCGTACCCAGAAGGCCTTGTTGGTCTTTCCAGGGAGGATTACGAACTGATCAATTCCTTCCCTATATTCACTGAGTGGCAAATGCGCTACGTCATCTTCGCTCTGGTCCACGGAGAGTACGAGAGAGCAGGATACACCATATCCACTATCCCAACCGAGGGAGAACCCTCAAGTAAGAAGAAGAAGAAGAAAATCCGTCATAACGACAAAGTCAAGAAATAGGACATCGGCACTCCTTGCCAGTTGAGAAAAACCTATTAGTAAAGAAAGAAGATTCAAGAGTCCCAGGGGAGTAAAGGCCAACAGGCCACAAACTTCCACCTGAACCTCCTCACAGAGAGGAAGTCAGAAAAGGAGCAGCAGGCAGGGCTGCGCCGGCACGCACTCCGCTGCTCGACTCGCTGCCGCTCGCACCGGTCGTTTTCGTTTCCGTTTCGTGTGCACCGTCGCTAGCCCATCGCCATGTCCGGACGCGGAAAGGGAGGCAAAGTCAAGGGCAAGTCAAAGTCCCGCTCAAGCAGGGCTGGGCTCCAGTTCCCGGTCGGCAGAATCCACCGCCTCCTGCGCAAGGGAAACTACGCAGAGCGCGTCGGCGCCGGGGCGCCCGTCTACCTCGCCGCCGTCATGGAGTACCTCGCGGCTGAGGTGCTCGAGCTGGCCGGAAACGCGGCCCGCGACAACAAGAAGACGCGCATCATCCCGCGCCACCTGCAGCTTGCCATCCGCAACGACGAGGAGCTCAACAAGCTCCTGTCGGGCGTCACCATCGCACAGGGTGGTGTCCTGCCCAACATCCAGGCCGTCCTGCTGCCAAAGAAGACCGAGAAGAAGGCCTAAAGGAGGCCAGGCAATCGCAGCGCCGCGTGCTCCCCTGCACGCAACGCGCTTTGCCGGCTCGGCCCACAACAATCGGCCCTTTTCAGGGCCACCACACAAACCTACGTCCAAAGCAAAATTTCAGTCGTCCTCGCCGCACCTTGTTTTGTTTTAACTTTGCACTGTCACAGCACAGCCGCCGCCGGCGCACGTCCGCCATCTTGTCGTCCACACAGCCCGTGTGGCCCAACACACACACACACACACACACACATTTTGCACGGTCGCAGTCGCCTTCCAAACCGACAACGGCAGCAATAATGACCATTGTTAAAGGGAGGCGTGTCGACACACCGCCCTCCACTCCCGCGCGCAACGGCCGTCGACACGAACGAAACAGCTGATCCGGCCGCCTATGCCCACACGCCTTGCCTCGGAAACCCCAACGCCGCCGCAAACAAACACACAGAGCCAAACCACGCAAGCAAATAATCACCGCCTCTCGCACAACAACACACAGCCCGCCATCTCCGTCGCGATCGATACAAAGACACACAATAACAAACACACAAACGAAGCAGCTCCACACACAGCCAGCCACATGACACGTTTCCTTTCCTTCTCCCCTCCCAGTCACATCACGTCGCTCAAACGGAAAGAAAGAAAGAAAGAAACAAACAAACAAACAACACAGCGCACACACGCAGCAACAACACAGACTCTTTCGCACTTTTCAACTTCCGAACAGTGTGGTGGCCCTGAAAAGGGCCGTTTTCTAGTCTCTCCCACCCACAAGCACGGCCGCGGGAAGGCCAGCGCCCGCTGCGACGCAGCCTAACCGCCGAAACCGTACAGGGTGCGCCCCTGCCTCTTCAGGGCGTACACCACGTCCATGGCCGTCACAGTCTTGCGCTTGGCGTGCTCAGTGTACGTCACCGCGTCGCGGATCACGTTCTCCAGGAACACCTTCAGCACCCCGCGGGTCTCCTCGTAGATCAGACCAGAGATGCGCTTCACGCCGCCCCTGCGAGCCAGGCGGCGGATGGCGGGCTTCGTGATGCCCTGGATGTTGTCGCGCAACACCTTGCGGTGCCGCTTGGCGCCACCCTTGCCGAGCCCCTTTCCTCCCTTGCCGCGGCCTGTCATCCTTCCTTCCTCGGGCAAAGCAAAACGTGCACAAACAGCAGCTGCAGCGGCTGGCGAGTCGGCTACGGTCTGCGCCCAGCGCGCCCGCCGCCCCCCTATATAGACTCTGGCCCGCCCTCCCCCCACCACGCGCAACCGAGGGCATATAAGCGCAGCACGGAGGCGCGCGGGCCCGTTGTCAAGGCAGCACCGGACGCCGCGCCGCACCTAACCTCCACGCACGCCGCTCCGCTACCGCTACCGCTACCGCCATGGCCCGCACAAAGCAAACGGCCCGCAAGTCCACCGGCGGAAAGGCGCCGCGCAAACAGCTCGCCACCAAGGCGGCGAGGAAGAGCGCGCCCGCCACCGGAGGCGTCAAGAAGCCCCACCGCTACAGGCCGGGCACCGTCGCCCTGCGAGAAATCAGGCGCTACCAGAAGAGCACAGAGCTGCTCATCCGCAAGCTGCCATTCCAGCGCCTAGTGCGCGAGATCGCCCAGGACTTCAAGACCGACCTGCGCTTCCAGAGCTCCGCAGTCATGGCCCTGCAGGAGGCCAGCGAGGCCTACCTCGTCGGCCTCTTCGAAGACACCAACCTGTGCGCAATCCACGCCAAGCGCGTCACCATCATGCCCAAGGACATCCAGCTCGCGCGCCGCATCCGCGGCGAGCGCGCCTAAACCGCGCCGCGGCACCGCACCGCACAAACAAAAACGGCCCTTTTCAGGGCCACTAACATCTCTCCGTCGCGAGCAAACTTTGTCGGTCGCCTGCCTCTCGCCCCGCAACCCAAAAACAAAAACCACCACTTCCCGTCCGTCCGCCACACCCGCTCACTCTGCCTGCCTGCTAGCAGCGCGCAACAATCACACATCATCCCTCCCCGGCGCTCAAAGCGCACAATACCCAACGGCCGACGTCACACCGCACGGGTGGCTGGCTGGCCGGCCGCCCGCCCGCCGCTTTCGTTTCGAAAACAAAAAAACCCGCACTCCACTCCGACGGCCAACGGCCAGGCAGGCGCGCTCGCTCGCTCTACACGCCACCGAAATCCCCGCCGACTCCTTCCACATCTCAACGTGCCCCCCGTTGCAAAACATAACACACACAAAGGAACAAAACAAAGACCAGACACGACTAGACAAGACAGACATCCGAGAAGAACGAACGCAGGCAAGCCAACCAACGTATTCAAACAAAACAACGTGACAGAAAACCAACCGTCGGCCGCCGCCACAAACACGGCGACAATCAACCACGACAACAACAACACCGCTTACCGCTACCGCCGCCCACACCCGCCACCGACCCCCGCAATCCAACCACCACGGCACGCAAACAGCATCCCCACGGGCATACAGACAGACACCCACACCAAACGCAACACGACAATCAAAACCTTCCCCGACGTGCTTTGATGGCCCTGAGAAGGGCCGTTTTGGGCCGCGCGTCTCTTGCGCGCCACTAGACGACGACGGGGGGTGGGGACGACGGAGTCAAGCGCCAAACCCTTCCTTTCCCATCTCTTTCTCCTCTACTCTACTTCTTCTTCTTGGGCGAAGCCTTCGCCTTAGACGGCGTCGTCGCCTTCTTCGGGCGCGGCGCCTTCGGCTTCTTCGTCGGAACCTTGGCGGCCTTCTTCGCCTTCGACGGCGACTTGGCCTTGGCCGGCTTGGCCGCAGCCGCCTTCTTCGCACCCGCGGGAGCGGCCGACGCCGCAGACGCCTTCTTGGCGGCGCCCGCCTTCCGACCGGTCGCCGCCTTCACGCCACCAGCCTTCTTTGCGCCGGCCGCACGGGCGCCCTTCTTCTCCTTGCTGGCCGGAGCGGCGCGCTTCTTCTTGGCACCGCCAGCACGAGCCTTGCCGCCCTCGGCCGCCCCCCCGCCGCCGGCGCCGGCAAGCTTGAACGAGCCGGACGCGCCCTTCCCCTTCGTCTGCACCAGCTCGCCCGCCACGACGGCCGACTTGAGGTACTTCTTGATAAACGGCGCCAGCTTCTCCGCGTCCAGCTTGTAGTGCGCGGCTATGTACTTCTTGATCGCCTGCAGCGACGACCCGCCGCGCTCCTTCAGACTCTTGATGGCGGCCGTCACCATCTCAGAGGTGCGCGGGTGCGCAGGCTTGGCGCGCGGCTTCTTCGCAGACGACGCAGACTTGGCCTTCTTCGTAGTGCCGGTGGCGGCGGGTGCCGCAGCAGTCTCGTTCGTAGCCGCCTGATCTGCCATTTCGACGACGCGCGTAACACACAGCGAGAGCGAGCGGGACGGCAGGCACGCAAGCACAGCACAGCAGCAGAGCAGAGAATCACAAGGCCCAGCCAGTGTCGCGGGCGGGCGCGGACGGCCGAGAGAGCGGCCGCCACTCTGCGCGCCGCCGCGCCGCGCCTCCCGCGCTTGCTACCGCCCAACGTCCGACAGCCTGTGCGGAGCAGCCCCAAACCTGCGCCACAACCGCCCGCGCCTTTCAAACCACCGAGGATGGGGCTACACACAGCCACACCACAGTCGCCAACCAGTCGCCACGGCAGCGCCGCAAACCACGGCCAAACTGCAGCTACCGCGCGCTACAGCCTGGGTCGGCCCGCCGAGAATCGCCGCCCCCGCCCAAATGCCGCCCCCACAGCCCCAGCCGACGACCCGCCACAATGGCCAAACCTTCGGCAAAACTCCCACACCGTCGCCGCGGCAGCCCGGCCAGCGCGGCCGGCGCCACAGCCACACAAGCCGAGGCGTGCGGCGATGACGGCCGTGCAAACGCGCCTCCGCCGCCCCATCGCCTTCCGTCGCCCTCCCGCCGTTTCCCGATCGGCCCGCAGCCGTCGGGCCACATCGCGCGCCGTCCTCCTCCTCTCGCCCGCCAACATTCACAGCCGTTTCTCAACAATTGCCCGCCGCAAACGGACGCCGCCTGCGCAACAGGCGCCGCCGCCCCTCGCCGCTTCCGACCCACAACCCCTCGACCGAGGCAAACCGCAATCCGAATCTACAGACCAACCCAATCTGCCGTCAAGCACACACGACAGCCGACCTTACACGTTACGCGTTACACATTACGTTTACACGTCTACGTTAGGTTAGGTTAGGTGGACGTGGGTTAGGTTAAGGGGACTTGGGTTAGGTTAAGCGTCAAACTTAGGTTAAGCATTCAAACACGTCAGGCGTCAGAGGTTAGGTTAGGTTAGGTTAGGTTAGGTTAGGTTAGGTTACACGTTAGGTTAGGTTAAGGGGTCAGTGCTAGGTTAAGAAGCGTCAAACGTAGGTTAAAAAAGCGTTCAAACGTGAGGCGTGAGCCGGACAGCTTACCTTACGTAGACGTTAGGGGCTCACAGGCTGAGCTCACCTCGCCACACCACAGGTTAGGTTCGGTTCGGTTCGGTTCGCTCGGCTCAGCGTAAAGCGCCGAGGTCAGGGTTACGTTCGTTCACCTTCGGGCGCCACACTTTCGGTTGAAAGGTCGCGACGGGACGACGTCGGAAACCGCCGACAGACGGGGGAGCAGCACGACCACGACCAGACACCGAGCGCGAACGAGACACACGCGAACCACCCCCACCGGCCAAAGGGCACCACACAACAACCCAGAGCACCACGTGTCGACACCAGAGCAACCCGCCGCTCACGCGACATGGCTGGCACCGAAGGGCAACCGCCCGCAACTGCGCTTTCCGCGCCGGCCCGGATGCACGTCGTGCTACAACAACACCACTACCGTACACAGCCGCTGTTCACAACATCACTATCAATGGCGCGCCCGCGGCTCGCCGCCGTCGCAGTCGCAGCCCCAACGCCAGCACTTTTGCACCACCATTCACACGCACCGCAACACAGCTCGCCGACACAGCCGAACAAAACAAACACCACACAACAACAGCAACAACGCCGCCGCCTCTACTTGTGCCGGCGACCCACCCCGCCGATGGCGCACCTTTCGCCAGCCGGCAATCGACACACACGCACCCACCCACCGGGGCCCAGTGCAAAAAAAAACACACAAAAACAAAAAAACAAAACAACACAAACGACACGGGAAGCGCACACCGCCACTTCGCGCGCACGCCACCAACCAGTCGTCGTCTCAAAATAACAAACACAAACAAAATAAACTAACAACTAGGGCAACACAAAACAAAAACGCCTCGCACGAACCGCCCACAAAAAGGACAAGCACACGCACAGCCTCTGCTGACGACCACGACGCAGCGGCACGCTGCTCCTGTCCCGCGCCCCGCGCCCCGCGCCACGCGCCCCGCGCCCCGCGCCCCACTCGATTCACAACTCACGCGACACCGTCAACGACGGGCTCGCTTCCCGCAACCTACCACCTTTCCGCCACGACGCACAGCCCCAGCCCCACCCGACGACTGCACTTTCACCACCGCCTCCCCCTTCCCCCCCAAAACACACACACACACACACACACACACACACACACACACAGCCAGCCAAAAACGCACTCGCGACCCACACATGCACGTGCATCGGCACACGCCAACCAGTCAACGTCGACAACCACACGCAAGGCTCGAAACGAAAACGAAACCGGCGTCCTTCCACGTTGCCATCAAGCTACGCGACACAAGACACAAGGAACCAACACAACAGCCGGCCCCACTAATTCCCACTCTCACGCCGCAAAAAGCACACCGAAACCGCCAAACACGCACGCACATTCCCCTTCGCACTGACACCACCGACCGGCTCGCTACCACACACCTCTCGGCAGCCGTTTCACGCCAATTCGCCACACAGTCGACAAGCGCCCGCCCTGTACGGCACACGCAACGACGCAGCGCAGCAAAGGGCGCCCGCAACACATACCTCTCCGCCGCCCGACGCGCCAACCGCCACACCACACCGCCAGCAACTCGCAAATTGTGCACTGCCACCAGCCACACGTCCAACACGCCGCGCCGCCTCCGGCCACCCGCCAGGGGGCGCTCACGTCCGCGACAACAGCGCGGCCCGCCGGGCCGGGCCGAACCGAACCGAACCGAGCCGCCGCTGCTCTGCACTCGGCACGGCCACACCCTGCTGCAGACCGGGCTCGTCCCTCTGTACGCGTCTGCCTGCGCATCAACACAACACGACCTTTTTTTTTTTTTTCTCTCTACCGCCATCCCTTCTTCTCGCGTTTTACTCGTTGTTGCAGCAGCGGCGCACACCTACACATCCACAGCCCCAGCCGAGCCGGCCTCACCTCAGGGCCCGCCGCCAGCGTCTCCTCCTCGGGCACAGGTGCGGTGCTGTGGCCGCCCATCCAACCGCATTGCTGGCCGTCCAGCCACCAGGCGTTCCCACTGCCGCGAGCCACGCCGCGCACCGACCCTGCTGCAGAAAACGAAGCATAGCCAGAGACCGACCGATACACAAAGCAAGCCGTCGCCTCGCCTCTTGTCCTTCCTGCCTTCCTTCCGCCCCCGCCCTTCTCACACCACCGCCTCTCCACTTTCGCCCCCCCTCCTTTTTTTTTTTTTTTTGTTTTCTTCTTTCTTTCTTTCTTTCTTTCTTTCTTTCTTTCTTTCTTTGGCCCTCTCTCCTTCCCGCCATGGCGGTTACGGCACCGCCTGCAGCGGCAGATTTTTTGCGCCCACACGCCTACTCCTACCACCATTAACCTTGCCCTGCCCTGCCCTGCCCTGCCCTGCCCTGCCCTGCCCATCAACGTCGCAGTCGAACCGACGCTTGCCAACACACTGCCCACGTTCCTTTCTCTTTTCGGCCTACGCCCATTACGCGCCGCCGCCACAGCACCTTCCCTTCCCACAACACACCGACGTCATCACACGCACCCAAAACAGGGGCCACGACCGTGTTCCTCGCCCACTCCCATCCCGCACGGTACGCACATTCCCAACTACTACCGCGCACCCTCCCTTTCCAATCTGTGTGTCTCTGTGTCTGTGTCCTGTCCGCGCGTGACGCCTCTCAACATCCGCCGTCCCCCGTCCCGTTTTCGCCCCCATGCCGTCGTCGCGCCGCCTCCGCCCCTGTCCGCCCCGCACCACACCATACACCGCTGCTTGTCCCGGCCGTTGCCACCAAAGGCGCCGACCGCAAACGCGCCACGCCGCAGCCCCCGTGCGTCTCGCGCTCGCTTGCATCTCCGTGCCGACGCTGCCTCTCTTCCCGCTCGCACTCGACCTCGACAACACAGTCTTTGGCTCCGCCACTGCGTGTTCCGGTGGTACGCACGCTGCAACACGTATGTATTCATTACCAGAGCGATGGCGAGGCATGACAGCATCTCTGTCTGACCAGAGAGTTCTTTATCGCTGCTAGTCGGCGCTTGGACCGCGCCAGACGACAGTAGTGGCACGCACCGGGTCGCCAGGAACAGTTGTTATATATATATTGTAGCGCGAGTCGGGAGAGGTAGTAGTCGGTCGACAGTAGTAGCGGGTGGACGGTTGTACTGAGCGGGCGTCGGCGGCGTGCTCTGCTCGTCTCGCGACTCTGGTCACGGTTCGGGACGATGTATAGTCTATTGTGTTATAATCAAAAGGTGGTGTGACGCTGCATTGCGCAAATCTGATAACGTATGTTCATTGTACTTATTTTGTTCAACAACAAAAGCCCCACTATTACTTTTTTTCTAAAGTAACTTTTGTCTCTTAACGAAAAACATTCACTTTTTAAAGACTACTTCCTATGGCATTTCCCTCCAAGGAGTGCAATTAATTACCAGCCAGCACTCATTCATTGCACACAGCTGTGTAAGGGGTATCTACAATTGAGGAGCAGATATAAATGCAATTTTTTGTTTTTTTTTTTTTTTTTTTTGTGTGTGTGTTGTAACCTCCCAGCAAAATTTAAAATAACGGACAATGTTATTTACGGATGCTAATGGACATTGCGCTAATTGTAACCTCGCCCACAATGAGAGGTATTGAAAATGGCAACAAAAATGTGAAATTCGCAATCTGACTCAAATATAAAGTCTTCACACAACATTTAAAAACGTCCGTTCAGTGACAAGAAACTTCAATTAAACCGAAATATCGGTCTTTGGCCCTGTGCAAAACAATCAGAATTAAAGTCTTACCTCCGAATAAATGGATGTCACATTTCTGCTCTGGTTGTTGCGCAGCGCTTGGAGGAACTGCATTGCAAATAATAATATTCTCTTTTTTTGTGATTTTAGTGACATTTTTCTTCAAAGAAGTGGAATGAAATGTGAAGTGCAACGAACTCTTTAGTTCAATAAACAATTAAATGTTTGAAAAATGCTTTTGAAATAAACATTATTATTGGGGAACTTGTTGGAGAATAATTACAATAAATACAATTTTTCATTATCTAATGATTATATTAATTAACAGTATACCTTATTCACCATCTTGACCAGTGTTGCCGACCGCCTACATCACACAACCGCACTCGGCTGCTACTACTGACCGACCGCTCTGCATGACGACTATTAGCGTACTGCACGCGACGACTACTGACAGAGTACAGCCCTCAACTACACAGAGCTACGGACTCGCAACGACTACTGACTGACTGACTGACTGACTGACTGACTGAGAACCGCTCGCAACACTCGCGCAGTCCAGCGCAAACTCTCTGGTCACAGATGCTACAATGTCTCGCCATCGCTACTATGTTACATACGTGTTCAGTGTCTTTTTCATTGGGGTAACGATCTTTGGCTCTTTTTATTCTGAATACAGGGCCAAAGGTCAACGGCTGCTGCCCTTATACAATTTATCAGGTTTCATTATGTCTGTTGCAATGTTACATACGGTTCACTCTTTCATTAATATTATCGTTGGTTTGTTTTGTAGGGACGTTAACATTCTGGCACATTTTTATTATCATCGGACTCTCTGCTATTTGTGCAGGGAGGTTATACCTGGGTCCATTTCCATTTACATTTTAATATTGATAGACTTTTTGTTTTCTTTTTTGTTTCTTGTTGTTTTTCCTTCTTTTTTTTTTGTTGTTTTTTTTCTTTTGTTTTGTTTTTCCCGCTCTCACCACCACCGCCGCATCACGCCTTCCGTTTTCTTGGTTTCTTTTCTGTGCTTCAACATCACCGCGCCCCATTTTCCACACCACAGCCATCAGCCTCCAAGACGGGCGGGGCGCAGTGTGCCATTTCCGGCGCACAAGCACACCCGTACGGTACTCTCCTCGCCCCCACGCCACCAACAACACAGCGACCACGCGGCTTTCAGGCACGGCACGGCACGGCACCGGCGAAATGCGCCGCCCCCGCCCCTCCGCGCATCCGTCCGTCTCGCCACGTTCACTGACAGCCGCGTCTGCGGCTACACCACGACAACCACAACACA